>NC_053490.1:284167207-284479707 GCF_905171775.1 Rana temporaria
AGAGTAACACGGGAACAGTGTAGACAAGACAGCACTGAAGCATAGCACAGGCCCAGTTCAAATAGCCAGCTTGGCGCGAATGTGAGCAACAGATAAACGCATGAGCAACAGATGTATGTATGTGAACAACATATGCGTGCACGGGAGCAACAGATGTGCTCGAGCACATGCGTATTTCCTATGTGCATGTCAAGGAACATAAATTAACCTGTGCTATGCAAGATGCTGTCCAGAAGAGCCATGTTGTCTGCTGGCATGACCTTCCATACAGGAAAAACTGTTTGGGACACTACGATACATAGATCTTTCCACATAAGAATAGTTGTTGTTAAAGCCTCATACACATGATCGGACTTCCATTGGACTTTTCCGTGGATTTTGGTCCGAATGGGCGTTGGCCGTGAACTGTTCTGCATACACACGGCAGAACATTTTCAGCCAACTTTCACCAAATCACATGGTTTTTCAGCTCTTTACCGCCACCCTTTGGGCAACTTCTGCGATTGTTGGCGGATGTTTAGCATTGGATCTGAGCATGCATGTTTGAACTTTAGTCAGATGGACTTGTGTTCACGCGATTGCATTATCCTCCATCGGAAATTTGTTGTTGAAAAGTTTGAGACCATTCACATTTGTCCGATAAAAATACGCAAATAATTGTCCGATTTAGCATACACACGGTCAGATTGTCCGATCGGACCGTTGTTGTCAAAAAGTTTGATCGTGTGTATGGGTCTTAACAGTGACAAATCGTACATTGACAATTGATTATAATGTGAATTTTACTTAACTGTTGACACTTTATTGTTCATATGTATTTTATTGTTAAAATAAAACCTGATGACAATAAAAACTGTTGTAAAAGCAATCAACTGCTAAAAGTGCTTAAAAAAACTAGGTCTCCAGGTATGTGAGCTAGACCAGAAACTATGGCCCAGATTCACAAAGCACTTACGCCGCCGCATAACAAGTTACGCCGACGTAGGTGCAAATGTGCGCCGTCGTATCTGTGCACCAGACCCACAAACAGATATGCGCCTAAAACTAGGCTACACCCCGCAGACGTAGCTTGCTTACGCCGGCGTAGGGTGGGCGCACATTTAGGCTGGGTGCATGGTGCCACAGCGTACATTGGTTACTCTACGGCGGCGTAATGTGCGCCTTGCTCTCTGTGAATCTGGGCCTATGTTTCTGGTGGATGTAGCAGCTAATCCATAATAAACACAATATTCTAATGTGAACAGCAAAACATTTTTAAATATTTCACAATGACAAATTTCAACTCAGCAGATGGTGCTGTTTCCTCGCAGTCTTGGTAAAAACAGGAAGCATGTGTTCAATGTGTAGTTGTTTGTTCTTGTTCATGTTATATTTTTCTGATTCTTCTGCTCTAACTTTATTTAGCTCTGTTAGGGTATTCATTTCTACTGCTACTTTTCAAAGAGTCCTAACAAGACAGGATATTGAGATTCTCATAGGACTAGTGTACTAATGGCAGTTCTATGTTTAAATGTCAGTCAATATAAATTATAACTCCAGCAAGGATATACTTACACCCTTGCCAGTTATGAGTCCCTACAGACTAACATAGGAATATTGTGTTAGAGCATTTAACTTGACAGTAACAATGTCATGTTAATGGCATCTGTGCATTTGTTGGAGAACATCTTGTCTCATTCCTAAACCCTTGACTCCGGAGCCATTTCAATTTCAATTTCCACTGCACAAATGCAATTTTTATGTTCACTTTAGCTTGTGCTTTATAGCTTATAGGTTATAAATACAAATATGTAAAATATGTTTCATGTAATAATTTAGCAATACCAATTTACCAAGTACTTTTTTACACAAACTTTGCTGGATTGATGGGCATTTTAAATACTTTTTCATGGCAATTGGCTGTTGAGAAGGTGTATTTGCACTTATAATGCACATTACTCTCTAAAGAAATCAGAATACATTATTAATATTATTACAATAAATATAGTATCACCATATTTTATAGTTCTTTGCAATACCAGATACATGTGATAAATAGAAGGATCTGCAGTGTTTATTAGAGCATACTGTAAATTAAATCACTAACAGGAAATACAAATGCCAGTTACACCATCAACATATTAAAATCACTTGCCATGGATGAGCCACTGTCATATTGCATAGCAAAATCCACCAAGTAAAATAGAAACACTCGGTGGAGAAAAAAGATTGAGCCCAGGTTCACACTGGGTGCGATTTCATTCGATTTGAGATGCGATTTCACATGTGAAATCGCATCTCAAATGCCTCCAATTGTCGGCAATGGCGCCGTCCTAATCGGTGCGACGCCGCATTTGCGGCGCTGCACCGATTTCAAAAAGTAGTTCTTGTACTACTTTTTGCGATTTCGGGCCGCGATTTACATAGACATCTGTGCAGAAACCTGCACAGATGTCTCTTAAATCGCGGCCGAAATCGGGACTGCCGGCGGGAGTGAAATCGTGCGAGTTCAGCTGAACTCGCACGGCTTCACTCCCGCAGCCCAGTGTGAACCAGGGCTCATACTGAGATGCCAAAGCTGGCACTGTAACATTGTAAATACTCATTGGCACCTTCTTCCATGTATGTGTCAAAGTGAATTACTGCGCTGTCTGAAGTGGCACCCCTAATGTATAGAGTGATAAAATGAGTAGATGTGATGCTGCAACTAAGGTTGCCACCTCATCCCTTTAAAACAGAACACACATTAATTACACAGGTTCTGGGGCTGATTAAGGTGGTAATTAAATTCATGTAGTGCCTTTCCTGCATTAAATTAGCCCCAGAACCTGTGTAATTAATATGTGTTCTGTTTTAAAGGGATGAGGTGGCAACCCTAGCTGCAAACTCTAATGTGAGATACACACACCAGAACAGATATAAACAAACCGAGCTGCGCTGCAAATTACTGTATGCAAATATCATGTGAATCAAGTACACAAACTAATATACGAAAAATGCACCATAAGATAAATACTTTAAAGTAAAAAAGCATCAACAATGATAGAAAAGGTGATACGTGAAACAAAATAAAATAAAAATAGTCAATTAAATCCAAAGTAGTGTGACAAAACACTATTGGACCGAAATGGTACATATATGTCCCATGAAACAAAAATGAATACCATTCCAGATGTCCATGTCACTAAAGTCAAATAGGAACACAAACAGTTCTCCTCACACTGGAACACAAATGGAGCGTCCCACACTGCAAGCGATGGGATACAGTTCTAACATACAGTTTGTCAATCTATTAATCATCGGTGACTACAAACAGATATGCACCCGAGAAGAAGTGATGCAAATAGGAAAGGGGAGTTAAAGCGGAGTTCCGGCCACAATTTCACTTTTTATATATAAATACCCCTGTAATACACAAGCTTAATGTATTCTAGTAAAGTTAGTCTGTAAACTAAGGTCCGTTTTGTTAGGTTGTTACAGCATTTAGACACTTTATAAAATAGAAATTGATTGGGGCCATCTTAAGTGTGGGCATCATGAAGCCAGACTGTATGACTTTCTGGATTTCAGCCTTGCAGATCTCGCACATGCTCAGTGCTGCACAAGAAGTGTAATAGGTTTCAGATCAGGTTTCAGCACCTGTACTGTCCAAGTCACATGATTCTTCGAGACTGGGGAGTGCACAGACTCCTAGAAAGTTGCACCCACTACATTCCCAGGAGTCTGTGCGGTGTAGGTTAGGAAGCTTAAGCACCTAGGTGCAGGAAGTGGGAAGAATAACTATTCTGCCTAGCAACAACACTTTGAAGGCATCTAAAAAAAAAAAAAAAAATCTTAAAGGACTAATGACATTTTTTTAAAACTACTGATGTAATGTTATATTTATGGGTGGAACTCCACTTTAATATCAGAGCTGCTTACCAGCTATACAGATCTCTTGTCAGGAGATCGTAACCGCTTGTGGCTGATCACCACAGCCCTGGGTCTACTTATTGGTATACTGCAGACACTCCTGAGTCCTCTGCGCTTAATATCCTCAATTTTCCTCTCGGTTAGTGGTTCCCCATGTGGATATAAAAACTACCATAGTGTGATACTGTATGGATGTTTTATTAAACACCAAGATGTACACTTGCAATGTTGCTGTAGATTAAAAGCATGTGATAAAAGTAAAGCCGGCCGGCTCTTTTCCTCCGCTCGTTCCTTCCGGGACTGATGCGTTGTATCGCGGTGACGTCAGCACGCTGCTCCTCCCTACGCGGTTTTGTCACAAATGACATCGTCCAGGGGCATGTGCTTATATGTAAGCTTATATTGGATTGTCAAAATAACTATTGTTTGTAAATTATTTTTATGTCACACTAAATTTCAATGAAACAGTGGAGGAGAAGTTGCAAAGCATGCTGAGAATCCAGAAAGTCATAGAAAGAGATGACCAGCAGATAGGTAGAACTCACAACATGAGAGAATTTTCAAGTAAGCTTATATTGGATTGTCAAAATAACTATAGTTTGTAAATTCTCTGACTATAGAACTCCTTTAAATTAGAAAATACATTATTATAGTTCTTACATTTTGGTGTTTGGTGCCACCCCCTCTAACTCTTATGGATTTGCATCCCAGCATACAGTACAGTGTAGTGCTCACAGATTTTCTTACATAATGCTTATGGAAACAATTGGCATTTTATCATTACTATGTTTGGGGATTAAAGTGTATGGCCCCGTACACACCATAGAATCCATCTGCAGATAAATCCCAGCAAATGGGTTTCAGCGCATAGATCCTATGGTGTGTACACGCCAGCGGATCTGTTTCCGCGGATAAATCTCCCCTGGGATGGATTCCAGCAGATCGGATATTCGCTGACATGCACAACATATCCATCTGCTGGAGTCCATCCCAACGGATGGATCCGCTGGTCTGTACAGACTCACCGAATCCATCCGTCCGAAGGGATCCCCCGCATGCGTCGTAATGATTTGACGCATGCGTGGAATTCCTTATATGACAGCGTCGCGCACGTCGCCGCGTCATAATCGCGGCGACGGCGCGACACGTCATCGCCAGAGGATTTCGGCGCGGATTTCAATGCGATGGTGTGTACACACCATCGCATGAAAATACGCCGAAATCCACGAGAGGATTTATCCGCGGAAACGGTCCGCTGGACCGTATTCGCGGATAAATTCTATTGTGTGTATGGGGCCTAAGTCTCTAAAAAATAAATAAAAAAAATATTTAGTACATCCCTTTAATACATGCCTCTTTTTAAATGGTTTATCCCTAACACTGCAAGCATAGACAACCACAAAAAACTGCCATAAATCCAGTTTGCTCTGAACTTTATATAGTGGCTGTACTGAAATCCCAAGCAGTGTTGCCTGCTTTGACCAGTTTTCTCCCTTGCTGGAATACAGAATACTCCCTTTGTGTTATTTAGCTGAAGAGAGGGAGGGGTGTTCTGTAGTCCAATGAGAAGGTATGGACAGGGCTGACAACACTATTTGGGTATTTGATTGCATAAAAATTATACATAAAAACAAAATTTTACATATTAATGAGATTATTAACTTAAACTTTTTACACTCACTTCTACATTTAAGTAGATGAATTCTAACTCAAGGACATTTAGATTGGTAAAGAACTGTGTCTTATAAACAATTGCCTGTTTCTTTTTACCTCATCTTCGTAATTTTTTGCATTTCAGCACTGCTGTTCTCCGTCAGCCTAGTTCAGCCACCACCCATCTGCATGAACTTTCTCCATCATTGCTCAGGACTGACTTCCGGATAGTGTCGAAAGTGGACAATACCTGTCAAATATGTAATAAAACAACTGCTTGTGGTCTCTTTTTAACAGGGTGACAATACAATTGAACAGGAAGGTTTAAAAAGTTTGAAAGCCACTTTCAAAATGACACTAACATGTTAAAGCTTATGTAGCCACCAGGCTTAGATCTACTTTAATCTAATGCCCTGTACACACGATCCTGCCAGCAAAAGTCCGATGTGAATATTATATGTGAAGATGGGGGTAGTGGCGCCGCCTATGTCTACCCCTACCCTTAGGTATGAGTGAAATAAAGGTGATATGCAGTGCAAATACTATGTGTAGTCTCAATAACTGTAGTATTGCATGTATAAAACAGTGAACAAAGAAGAATATATATATATATATATATATATATATATATATATATATATATAATATATATATATATATATATATATATATATATATATATATATATATATATATATATATATATATATATATATATAATGAAATTGTGAACAATAATCCCCAGTATAACCTATACGTGGTGTACGTAGGGGCCCACACAGACCTGCCCTACTACCATAGTCAGGTCCATCGGAACAAGACAGGCAAAGCAAGCAACTGCTTGGGGCCCCGAGCTGGCCTGGGGCCCCAGCCGCCGCAGCTTCCTATAAATGTTGCAGCCTGTAGCGTGGCCGAGCTCCTCTTGCTTCCTCCTGCAGACCGGCCGGGTACCATAACCGTGCGGTACTGGAGATTTAGTTTCCTGTTCCCGGCCAGACTGACATGAAGTGCACACACTTCCTTTCAGTCCAGCCCGGAACAGCAAACTGAATCTCCTGTACCGTGTGGACACTAACATTTTGCATGACCGTCCCTCTTCATGACATACAAAATTCTGTACAATCCACATCCCCCACCCACTTTGAAAAAAAAATAAAAGTCAGTAGCCAGCCCCCCCCCCCCCCCGCTTCTCTCTGCTTGGGGCCCCCAAATTCCTTCAAACTGCCCTGACCATAGTAGTAGGGCAGGTCTCTGTGGACCCCTACTTAAACCACGTATAGGTTATACCGGCGATTATTGTTCACAATTTCATTATTATATTTATATTAGTGCTGTCAAACGATTACAATTTTTAATCGCGATTAATCGCATTAATGTCATAGTTAACTCACGATTAATCGCTCTAATTTATGACAAATTTCCCCACAAATATCGCACAATTCTGCAAGTGATTATAATTTATTATCGCTGTTTTCTAGCTGATCTAAAACCATTTTTGACATAAAGGGACACTTTTGGACAATCTACAGTTTTTCAGGCAGAAAGAATAGTTTTTATTTTATAAAAGAACATGTAGGGCACTGGGCAGACCACTAGGGACAAGGGGGGTGTGTATTTTTTACATACAGTACTGTAATCTATAAGATTACAGTATACTGTGTGTATTGTGTTTGTTTACTTTTTTAAATTTGGCGCCGTTCTCCACTCCCGTGCGTCGTAACGTCGCAGGGAACGGAGCTCGGCGGGCACACAGGCACTGTGAATCGAGCGAGGAGGACCCGCCGAGCGAGGAGGACCCGCCAAGCGAGGAGGACCCGCCAAGCAAGGAGGACCCGCCAAGCAAGGAGGACCCGCCAAGCAAGGAGGACCCGCTCGATCACACAGCGGGGTGGCATCGCTGGATCCAGGGACAAGGTGAGTAACTTGCCTTTGAATCCAGCGAGAAGGTAAGCCGCGCCGCGCCGCTGCACACTCTGCATGTCCACCCCGAGGGCTCCTGCGTTAATCGCGCGATAAAAATATTGACGGCGTTAACATGGGTTTGCGTTAACGCCGTTAATATCGCGTTTAACGCACAGCCCTAATTTATATATATATATATATTTTTCTTCTTTGTTCACTGTTTTATACATGCAATACTACAGTTATTGAGACTACACATAGTATTTGCACTGCATATCACCTTTATTTCACTCATACCTAAGGGTAGGGGTAGACATTGGCAGCGCCACTAGCCCCATCTTCACATATAATATTTAGCACTTACCTCTCTTTAGGGGTCAAATTTTTTGGGGGGGGGGCAGCAGCCAGCACTTAGAGCCTAAGCGCAGGTTTACACATATTTAAAAGTCCGATGTGATTTTTTGAATGGAAATTCCGACCGTGTGTATGCTCCATCGGACTTTTGCTGTCGGAATTTCCGCGAGGAAAAGATTGAGAGCTGGTTCTCAAATTTTCAGACGGAAAAAAGTCCTATCGGAAAAAAATCTATTCATGTGTAGCAATTCCGGCGCATGCTCGGAAACAATTTGACACATGCTTGGAAGCATTGAACTTCATTTTTTTTTTCCGAAAGTTCAGAGAAGTTTTGTGTGACCGTGTGTATGCAAACCAAGTTTGAGCGGAATTCCATCGGAAAAACCATCCAAGGTTTTTCCGACGGAAAATCCGATTGTGTGTACGGGGCATAAGAGAGAAATGTATTTGAGAGAAATGCAAATGCTTCAATTTCTGGTAATATGCCAGTGTAAGGAGTGCCTCTGACATCCTGACACAAAAAAAACAAGAAGGTTTGGTAACTTGATTCACAAAACATGCTTCAGCAAACCTGTCAATGATGTGAAGAGCAGCGTATTGGTTTCTAGTAACCATATAAGGTTTCATAAAATGAGAACACAGATTGGGGTTTTGATATTGGTTACCCTAAGAGTTTCAGCTCATACCTTTAGTTCTACTAAGTTTGGTCAACTGTTATTAGATTGAAGGTACAGTTTTCTCTGTAGATCTCCACTGAACTTTGTGTACCATATTTGCACTAATATACAGTAAATATTTTTTGTTGAATACTTGTGGTTATGTTTTGCCTGACAGCGCAAGCAGCCACAGTAGAACAAGAATACATCATTGTCATTTGATCTGTCTTCTGACATACTGTATATATTTTGAAGAAATATTTCACAATATATACAGTGCCTTGAAAAAGTATTCATACCTCTTGAAATTTTCCACATTTTGTCATGTTACAAGCAAAAACGTAAATGTATTTTATTGGGATTTTATGTGATAGACCAACACAAAGTGGCACATAACCGTGACGTGGAAGGAACACGATAAATGATTGCCTTCAGAAGTCACCTAATTAGTAAATAGAGTCCACCTGTGTGTAATTTAATCTCAGTATAAATACAGCTGTTCTGTGAAGCCCTCAGAGGTACAGAAACACCTCAGACAGGTCAGGGATAACGTTTTGGAGAAGTTTAAAGCAGGGTTAGGTTATAAAAATGATCACAAGCTTTGAACACGTTACTGAGCACTGTTCAAGCCATCATCTGAAAATGGAAAGAGTATGGTACAACTGCAAACCTACCAAGACGTGGCTGTCCACCTAAACTCATAGGGTGGGCAAGGAGAGAATTCATCAGAAAAGCAGACAAGAGGCCCCTGTTAACTGTGGAGGAGCTGCAGAGATCCACAGCTCAGGTGGAAGAATCTGTCCACAGGAGAACTATTTGTCGTGCAGTCCACAAATCTGTCCTTCATGGAAGAGTGGCAAGAAGAAAGCCATTGATGAAAGAAAGCCATAAGACGTCTGTTTGCAGTTTGCGAGAAGCCATGTGCGGGACACAACAACGTGGAAGGAGGTGCTCTGGTAATGAGACCAAAATGTATCTTTTTAGCCTAAAAGCAAAACGCTATGTGTGGCAGAAAACCAACACTGCACATCACTCTGAACACACCATCCCCACTGTGAAACATGGTGGTGGCGGCATCATGGTGTAGGGATGCTTTTCTTCAGCAGGGACAGGGAAGCTGGTCAAAGTTGATGGGAAGATAGATAGAGCCAAATACAGGACAATCTCAGAAGAAAACCTGTTAGGCCCTGTACACACGACCGGTTCATCCGATGAGAATGGTCCGACGGACCGTTTTCATCGGTCCACCGCTGAAGTGGCCTGATGGTCTGATGTGTGTACACACCATCAGTTAAAAAAACGATCGGGTCAGAACGTGGTGGCGTAAAACACACGACGTGCTGAAAAAAACGAAGTTCAATGCTTCCAAGCATGCGTCGACTTGATTCTGAGCATGCACGGGTTTTAAACCGATGCTTTTGTGTACTAACCATCGGTTTGGCCCGATCGGTCAGCGGTCCATCGGTTCGATTTTAAAGCAAGTTTTAAAATTTTGGTCCGAAGGACAAAAGACCGATGGGCCGTACACACGGTTGGTTTGGACCAATGAAACTGAACCTCGGTCCATTCTCATTGGTTTTGACCGGTCGTGTGTATGCGGCCTTAGAGTCTGCATAAGACTTTAGACTGGGGCAGAGGTTCCCCGGGAAAAACATACAGCCAGAGCTACAATGAAATGGTTTTGATCAAATCATATACATGTGTTAGAATGGCCCAGCCAAAGTCCAGACCTAAATCCAATTGAGAATCTGTGTCAAGACTTGAACATTGCTCACAGACACCCTCCATCCAATCTGAGCTTGAGCTATTTTTTTTAAAGAAGAATGGGAAAAATGTTTACTCTCTAGGGCCCAGATCCACAAAGAAGTTACGTTGGCGTATCTATTGATACGCCGCGTAACTTTTAGGATGCTCCGGCATATCTTTGTTTTGTATCCACAAAACAAGATACGCCAGAATGGGGACTAGATCCGACTGACGTACGTCTTAGTACACCGTCGGATCTTAGGTGTATATTTACGCTGGCCGCTAGGTGGCGCTTTCGTTGATTTCCGCATAGAATATGCAAATTAGCTAGATACGCCGATTCTCAGAACGTACGTCCACCCGGCGCATTTTTTTACGTCGTTTGCGTAAGGCTTTTTCCGGCGTATAGTTACCCCTGCTCTATGAGGCGTACGCAATGTTAAGTATGGACATTGGGCCAGCGTCAAATTTTACGTCGTTTGCGTAAAACGTTCGCGAATAGGGCTTTGCGTAAATTACGTTCTTGTCATCTAGGCATTGAGCGTGCGTAATTTAATTTGAAAATTCGACGTGATACTGAGCATGCGCACGCATGCGCCGTACGAAAAAAGCGTAATTTACGTGGGGTCATGCTTATTTTACATAAAACACGCCCCCCTGTTCCTCATTTGATTTAGGCGCGCTTACGCCGGCAGATTTACGCTACGCCGCCGTAACTTTAGAGGCAAGTGCTTTGTGAATACAGCACTTGCCTCTCAAAGTTGCGGCGGCGTAGCGTTACTACGATACACTACGCCCATTTAAAGATACGCCTATCTACGTGGATCTGGTCCTAGATGTGCAAAGCTGGTAGAGACATCCCCAAATAGACTTGCAGCTGTAATTACAGCAAAACGTGGTTCTACAAAGTATTCATCAGGGGGGCTGAATACAAATACTTTTCAGATATTTATTTGTAAAAATAATTGAAAACCATTTATCATTTTAATTCCACTTCACAATTATGTGCCACTTTGTGTTGGTCTATCACAAAAAAAACCCAATAAAATACATTTCCATTCCTGGTTGTAACGTGACAAAATGTGGAAAATTTCTAGGGGTTTGAATACTTTTTCAAGGCACTGTATATTAGATACAGGAAACCATACAGTTGTCATTTTATTAGGGTGCCTTTATACATTAAAATATTGTTTTCCAATGCAAATATTTGTTGCTGAATCAGAGAAAATTAGATAAATATATATGTGCCAGTTAAAGAGAGCCTGCAGAACCATTGGTAAAAATCTGGTTGAGAAATATAGTCTCAATTTAACTGCCTCTCTTAAAATAAACTGGTGTTATTTTATAGGAAACCTGTGCATAACACAGACAAAGATGGAAATGGCTTTTGAGTGGTAGAGGACTGCTAAAGTGAGGTTGCAAGGGTTGGTAGAGCTGCAGACAAAAACCAGGGACGACTGCCCAGAACTAATAAACAGCGCTGAGAAACCTTCAGGCAGCCAATCATTGGATGGCTATCCAGTAGATTACTGGAGATGTCCTCTATGCAGATGAAAGACCAGCAGGCAGACAACTCTGATGAAAGGATGATTCATGGTCAACTGCATAGTAACTGCAGTGGCAAAAGACAACTGACCATCAAATGACTGCTGCAACAAACAAATGACTGCCATAGTCCTCATGTATTCATGACAGGAAATGCTAGATATGTTCAGCATTACCCTCTTTTGAAAAGAGCAGCCCTAGTCAAATTAATAAACACTTAATTACAGTTAGCATATTTAGACTTTTTGTATGTAGCACCTATGTACTTTATGGTACTGGTGCTAGTTAAATTTAAGGGTAGATCAGAGTGTAGTTAAACTCTGATCCAAAATTGTTAGTTGTAGAATAGTGTTTCTGTCTCAGCTTGGCTGTGATGTGGGCCCATTCTGCTGTACTGGGGTGTTCTTCCAGCCCCGGTGGTGGCATCGGTGGATTCGGGGGTTTGGGTGCTCTTTCCCAGCGGCCAATCGGGAGGGTTTGACCTTGCTGTGCATGCTGGGGTGGGGTATTTATGGGGCAGAGGCCATTGGTTCTGAGTTTTTTTTGTCCAGTGTGGCACCCACCTTTAGGGTGGCCACACGGTGTTCCTGGTTCCGGACCCATGCTGGCCCGGGGGAACATCTGAACAGCGATGGGGACCCAGTGAGTGACTGGGTTCCCACCTTTGAAGATCCCAAGCTGTACTGCTGTTCGGTGAGGAGTCAGTCTGAGGAGCGCCATTGAGAGGCTGGCGGTCCAAAAGGGCCTGGACAAACCACCAGGGATCGAGGTAACCGGACACTGAGGGATTAATCACCAGTCAGTCGATACCTGAGCGACAAGTTGAAGGAGATCCAGACGTAACTTATCCAAGGAGGGATACCTCTGAGAATTCAATCCAGAAGGGGGCTTGTGGCAGAAGTACCTTTTTGAGGCTCACCGAGGAGAGTCTGTGGCAGAGACTTTCTCCTCAAGTTCAAGTTCACCAAGGAGGGTCTGTGGCAGAGACTTTATCCTGAAATTGTCCAAGCTATACTCTGGCTGCCAGGTCAGTAAGAGAGGCCTGTCCGTGTACGCAAAACCCACTCCGGCGGGAGTGGCGCAGAGAAGTGTTATGTTTGGGGAACAGGACTGTTTCCTCATCATAAAGCCTGAATCTACAGTTCTCTCTCTTGTTCAACTTTATTTTCCTCACCACAAGTTATTGTTTTTACCCGGCTGAGTAATAAAGAGCACAGCAAAGAACACTTGTCGTGGACATTACTTTACTTCCACTAAATATACGCAATATGCATCATTCACCCCTAGGAATTCGGAGGAGCCAAGAGGTAATACGCCGCCCAAACATCCAGCAGCTCCACTGGGGGTAATGCTACATGTATTTAATGTTATTATATCCCTAGCTGCAAAAAAGGAAGAACATTCTACACAGGATGGTGATGATATGTCAGCACATTGACAGTTAATGTTGAAGTCTTCTGTCAAACCGTGTTTAGTAATGGGGGTTGCTACAACTGTACAAGTAAAATTAATTTCCTTTTCTTCAGCAACACAGTAATACTTAAAGGTGAACTCCAGTGAATATACACATATTTTGCATACTTACATAAGGCCAGATTGGCACAATGTAAGTATGCATATGTGATACCTGATCAGCCTCTGTGAAAGCTGGAAACTGCTGTAGTAACCTGAGCAACTACAGTGATAGGTGCGATCTCCAGTATTCTGTACCGAGAGGCTTCCTTGCTACACACTGAAAACAGGGGGTATTTGCTTGGCACAGCTGCCATTCAGAGAATGCCGAGCATTTTTTTGAATGAATGCAAAGGAGGTTATTTTCAAAAGGCAAATCCACTTTGCACTACAAGTACAAACTACAAGTGCAAAATGCACTTGAAAGTGCAGTCGCTATAGATCCGAGAGGGACATGCAAGGAAAATAAAATACGGCATTTTAGCTTGCACATGATTGGATGATAAAATCAGCAGAGCTTCCCCTCATTTCAGATCTACCCCTCAGATTTACAGTGACTGCACCTCCAAGTGCACTTTCGGTGTAATTTCAAATGCACTTTGCACTTGTAGTGCAAAGGTGGATTTGCCTTTCGTAAATAACCCCCAAAGTGTTCTCTAATTGGACAAGATGGAGCTTGTGATGTCATTGTCTCCACCTCGTCTGGAGTTCAGCTTTAATACACTGCCTGTGTTGTTGAACTGCTCCAGTGCAGAAAGAAACAAAAACAATCTCCTGTGACCCCCACTGTGCTCAGAGGTTCCTTCAACCAACACGTACGTCAGAACTAGGGATGAGCCGAATACCCCCCCAATTGGTTCGCACCAGAACCTTCGAACCGACCGACCGTTCGCGCGAACATTTAAAACCCCATTGACGTCTATGGGACTCGAACGTTCGAATTCAAAAGTGCTAATTTTAAAGCCTAATATGCAAGCTATTGTCGTAAAATGTCTTTGAGAACCCGGGTCTTGCCCCAGGGAACATGTATCAATGGGAAAAAAAAGTTTTAAAAACGTTTGTTTTTTCTGGAGCAGTGATTTTAATGATGCTTAAAGTGAAAAAAAAATATGAAAAATTCCTTTAAATATCATACCTGCTGGGTGTCTATAGTATGCCTGTGAAGTAGCACATGTTTAGAACTGTCCCTGCACAAAATGAGATTACTATAAGAAAAAAGTAATTTAAAACTGCTTGCGGCTTTAATGTGATGTCTGGTCCCTGCAATATGGATGAAAATCATTGAGAAAAATAGCACAGACACAGACAGTACACACACCAAGTAGCTTTAGGTGCACACTGCATAGGACACAGACAGTACACCACATGAAAGTACTTGCAGCAATATCCTCTGCCTGTAATATTAATATGAGCAGATCCCTGACTCTAGGAATAAATATGAGAAATACCAGCTTTACGTTAGGTGCACAATGTGCAGAGGACACAGACAGTACACACACCACGTATCTTTAGGTGCACACTGCAGAGGACACAGGCAGTACACACACCACATAGCTTTAGGTGCACACTGCAGAGGACACAGGCAGTACACACACCACATAGCTTTAGGTACACATTGCAGAGGACACAGGCAGTACACACACCACATAGCTTTAGGTGCACACTGCAGAGGACGCAGGCAGTACACACACCATGTAGCTTTAGGTGCACACTGCAGAGGACACAGGCAGTACACACCACGTAGCTTTAGGTACACACTGCAGAGGACACATGCAGTACACACACCACGTAGCTTTAGGTGCACACTGCAGAGGACACAGGCAGTACACACCACGTAGCTTTAGGTGCACACTGCAGAGGACACGGACAGTACACACACCACGTAGCTTTAGGTGCACACTGCAGAGGACACAGGCAGTACACCACGTGAGAATACTGTAGCTAGCACAATCACCTCCATGCCTGTCAGTAAATTAGGAAGAGCGGATCTAGCTAAACTATACAGTGTATAAATATATATACAACACCTGGGATGCATATATATCCTCTACACGCTGTAACTTTAACTGACTAGCCTGCCTGCCTGTCTGCTCTATCTACCTACTAAAAATGACACTCTCTCTCTCTTTGTCTTCTCTCTCTTAACCACCGCAACACACTACACAAGGCCGACCTGCAGGCGGCCTTTTATAGTGTGGGGTGTGTACTAAACCCCTTGAGCCATAATTGGCCAAAGCCACCCTGGAAGCAGACTGATGGTCTGATGTGCCTACACACAATCAGTTTTAAAACCGATCGAGTCCAACGCAGTGATGTAAAACATAACAACGTGCTGAGAAAAATGAAGTTCAATGCTTCCAAGCATGCGTCGACTTGATTCTGAGCATGCGCGGGTTTGGAGCCGATACTTTTGCGTACTAACCGTCGGTTAGGCGTCCATCGGATCAATTTTAAAGCAAGTTCTCAATTTTGCGCCCGAAGGATAACGGACCGATGGGGCCCACACACGGTCAGTTTGGACCGATGAAACTGAACTTCAGTCCGTTTTCATTGGTTTCGTCCGACCGTGTGTACAAGGCCTTACCAGCCCCCAAGTTTAGTGATGGTGAAGGAAAGATCACAGGTTCGGGGCCTAACTATCCTAGTAGACCCAGACATTTTACCCCTGGCAAATAGTCCTTTTAAGGCCTTGGGAAGTACATGGCATTTCATCAGGCAGCACCTGAATTTTTCGTGGACCAGGGTTTTCACATCTTGGTGTTTTAAATAGTATTGCTTAGTGCACCTCACAGTCACAACTTACATCCATCTTGCAGCTACTGCTGCTTTCCACATGTATAAATCCAAAAACACAAATGAGAACATTTATTACAGTGGTACTAAAGGGAAAATCAAAAATGACATATCTGAGTCCCCTCTGTTGATTCTACTATAAATGTTCAACTTACTTAAACAGACCAAGCTGCAAAAAGCAAAAGTGTCAGTTAGAGGCTGAGATAAACCCTTTAAGGATTAAACCGTCTAGATCAGTGGTTCTCAACTCCTATCCTCAGGACCCACTAACAGGCCAGATTTTAAGTATTACCTTGGGGCGATGCAGACTAGAATACTGCAATCAGAAAGCAGCAAATGATATCACCTGTAATGTACTTCAGTTATCTTGCAAGGACAGGAGTTGAGAACCACTGATCCAGATGGCATTAGTCATTAAACCCCCATTCAATCAAAAGAGCTTAGGGATGTAAGATAGGAAGATTAACCATTTCCATACCAGGCACTTATGCACCTTCCTGCCCAAGCCAATTTTAAGCTTTCAGCGCTGTCGCACTTTGGCAAAATTGAAGAAAAGAAATTGGACAGCCGCACTCCGAAATAACTTAAAAGAAAGTTGTCTTTTATTTTCAACTGTACACACACAGTCACTGCAACCACAAAGACAGAACATCCGACGCGTTTCACACTCGTAATTAGTGCTTAATCATGGCTCAGCCATGATTAAGCACTAATTACGAGTGTGAAACGCGTCGGCTGTTCTGTCTTTGTGGTTGCAGTGACTGTGTGTGTACAGTTGAAAATAAAAGACAACTTTCTTTTAAGTTAATTCAGAGTGCGGCTGTCCAATTTCTTTTCTTCAATTTTGCCATTGCTACGAGCATTGCCAGCACCTTGGTAATCCAACCGTCCTTGATTGCTTACGGGGCTCACCTGGAGCGGTGAAAAATCTCTCGCTGTCGCACTTTGAATGACAATTGCGCGGTCATGCTACACTGTACCCAAACAATTTTTTTATAATTTTTCTCCCACAAATAGAGCTTTCTTTTGGTGGTATTTGATCACCTCTGCGATCTTTATTTTTTGCACAACAACTAAAAAAAGACCGAAAATTTGGAAAAAAATACATTTTTAATTTTTTTTTTGTAAATAAGTAAGTTTTCTTCTTCAATTATGGGCACTGATATGGTGGCACAGATGGGCACAGATGTGGTGGCACTGATGGGCACCAATGAGGCGGCACTGATGGGCACTGATAGGTGGCACTGATGGGCACTGATAGGCGGCACTGGTATGCGGCACTGATGGGCACTCATAGGCGGTACTGATGGGCACTCATAGGCGGTACTGATGGGCACTCATAGGCAGCACTGATGGGCACTCATAGGTGACACCCAAAGTTTTGTTTGGGTGCAGTGTCACACGGCCGCGCAATTGTCAGTTAAATCGCAAAAAATGGCCTGGTCGTTAAGGGGGGAAATCCTTCCGGGGCTAAAGTGGTTAATCTAGGGTGGTTGGAGTGTAAGATGTACAAGCCTAGTAACAAATTGAACCCAAATTCCAGCCAACACAGACCAAACAAGAGCTAATCTAGAGCGTATGATTCCTCAGGACGTGGAATCTAAGAGTCAGCAGGTTTACCAGAGCCTCTGGTGGTGAGGATGAATTTGGTTGCAGCTGACTCCATGTCGTGGCCCCAGGGGCCTTCAGCCCATGCTCATGGACTGGCTCTGATGGACAGAGTGGAAGCAGCAGCTCAGGGTTAAACACTGGATAGTCAGGAGAACAAGCCAAGGTTGGGGCAACTAGCAGACAGGGATGGTCAGAAGGACACGCCAAGGTCGGTACATGGAAGTCACAGATAAACATACAGCAGAATGCTACACTAGAAGCCTAAACATAACTTTGCTCGGCAAGGCTGAATTGCCGTGCGTGGGGTTAAAGTGGATGTAAACCACTCTCATGCTTTCTAAACTACTGCCATAGTGCTGATCTATAATGATATACATGCCTCCTGCAAGTATCCTTACCTGTCAAATGTCTCCCCTCTGTCTGTTATAAGAACTGAAAAACTGCAGATTCTGTGGGTGGGTCTGTTGTCTGGAGCTCGGTGGGTGGAGTCGTGATGTCAGTAGAATCCCCCCCCACCTCTACACTCCCCTTGTTAACATGCATTTTCTCTTGTGTATTCCTTACACTGAATTCTGCTATGATCACTAACATCCAGTCAAAATCCAGTAAAGGTAACCACATGACTTCAAAAAAGGGGAATTAAAAAATGATGCCTGTCTCCAAGCTAGTGCATGAGATATGTAAAGAACCTGTCAGGGGGCGGAACGGACCAAGGTTTTTCTCTGTAAGTCCGTTTTATTTCACTGAACAATAAAAGAGGATTGCTCCGAGCTGGATTAACTCTGTGTGGCAAGACTGCGCACAGATAGGAAATCTTATACCGTACATTGTGACATCAAAATAAATAAAAATAAATTTCGGGTTTACATCCACTTTAAGTAGTGTTTCCTGTTAAGAGGCTGGGGTGGAGCCATGCTGAGAGCTCATACTTAAATGCCCAGGTGTGGGGGCACGCTCTCTATAGCTGAGACACAGACCTGAGAGGTAAGCAGATAGTCAGAGCATAAAACATTACTGCAGATTCATGACAAAAGGCTTTACATAAATAAATAGACACTGATTATTGTAAGCACCCAGCCAGTGATAAATTGCTAATCTCATCCCAATATCTCTGCAAGAGAGCTTGTTCTTTGGAAAAACAAAAAACTTACTGGCCAGATCAAGTGGAAATAATGCAAAGAAAGCCTAAAACGAATGCAGCTATTACATCTAAGAATCGGTAAGCTGCAATGTAATACATGTTTGCTTTTGGGTTTAATACCACTTTAATCTCTTTTTTTTTAAGATTAATAATATTTTTTTGATGATTAGATATGTGGTGCTCCAATGCTACCAGCCCAGCACCGGCAGATCTGGATCTCCACAGCAAAGGGATAGTGAGCTTTTGGTCCCCTGACACATTCATACCAGCACACATGTCTTTTAATATGGGACAGTCCTTCAAAACGGGTTTCCAAATGCACTAGCACTCAGTGCTGACTTGGTATGAATAAAATATATTTATTTTGTTATAATACCAAACAGCAGTTCGAAAGCTCTTGGTTACAGTAGTCTCTCTCCTCTGGACTACAGTTCCCACAGTGCATTGCTGCCTGACTCAATCTATTGTTTCTGTGCAGCAGCTCCTTCCTATTGCTGATATAGCTGTTAACCAGTTCAGCACCGCTGGACAGTAGCTACAGAGAGCAGCTGCAGCCAGTGAAATGTCACAGGTGCATTTGGTGCAACAATTTGCGCAAATTTTACCAAATGTTATGAAATCTGCACAAACTGGTATAATAAATATGGTACGAAGTGTAAAATTGTGCAAATGCAACTATCACTGCTACATTTACTTCACAATAGGTAGAGAACAAGAGTGAAGCTGTAACTGAACCTTCAACAAAAATAACACAAATCCGAAGTGATGGAGTTTATTGAAGATTTTATTAGAATTTTTTTTAAACCCTCATAAATTGAGGAGAAATGTGTGCCATGAATGGAGAAAGTGAATATCTTAAAGTGGTTGTAAACCATTGCTTTTTATTCCATAAAAAAAGCAAACATGCCTATTCCTACCTTCCTTCTTTGCACAATGCAGCCCCAATCCTCTGCTTCTGGGGTGCCCCATCGGCGCTTCAAACCTCTCCTCTTCATCGGGTGCCCTTGCTTTCCATGGGGGCAACCATGCGGGCTCGCTCCCGAGTCCCGTTGCTGCTTTCATTGACACAGACAGTGGGACTCAGCCTATCCCCTGCTCCCGTGTCACAGCTCAGACCGGACGGTAGTGCACTGGACTATAGCAAACTAGGCTATAGCAGACTGAACTGTGATGGACTGGAACAGACTGCCAACTAACTGGTAATGCCAAACAAGGAGCTTGGGCAGCACAAAGTCATTATAGAGACTTCCTGGTCACGTGATGCAACACCCACAGGGAATACCTGGAAGAGTTCACAGTCACTGGAGACAGAGGAGGCACCAGCACTAGAGAAAGGCAGGTTAGTGAATATGGCACTCATGTTTCCTGCTCCAGAATTCTGCTATAAATAAAATGATACATTCCCCCCTGAATATTCCAATTCCTGAGTTAGCAACGGTTCTCTAAAGTATGCAGGGTACCTTTTACTTGCACTAAAGTGCAGCTTGTTTTATGCTTATATGTTATTGAAAATATAGCATTTAATACCAAACAGGCAAAAATAACGAGGTTGCCTTATTATGTAATAGATCATACACTATATCAGTGCTCCAATCAAATGAACCAAACCAGTTAAAATTTATCAGATAAACCACAAATACCTAGAAATAATGTCAAAATGTCATCCGCCAACAGGGTATATTTTTAAAACCGTCTTACTGATTCAGACAAAGGTATACAGATATGGACTGTCTGATCTGTGTGTCAAAAAGCAGAAGTCTGCGGAATTCATTGGCTTTTTTTAACCATAGTGGTTTACGTACAATACTGCATAGCATTGCTTAATGGCTATAGTGCGTGAGAAAGGATGTTTCAGTTTTAACACAGTGGTGTTCACACAGTCTGGACGGCTTTCTATTCCCAGACATGTGAGACAAAAAATTAATTCATGTGATAGGTTGTCTACATGATATGAGCACACCCTTTAGGACACTGTCTAAAAACTGGGGATGAGGTTAAGGTCGCGCATAGGTTTTGATGCAGACCAAATCAATTTGCTATGACATAGTAAACTAATGAGCAATTTCGCAGCCATAACAACCAACTACCAATAATGCACTTCCTGGCCTTTAAACTTTGGTCAGAAAGCTTGGAAGAGCCAAAGAGGAAGCATTTGGTTAAGTCAGCCATCAGCAGCCATATTGAAAACACACACTTATCTATATCTAACTACAGTATTGCCTGCACTTCATTATAATTCACGTTTGTGGGCTGCATGTGAACCCGAGTGTGTGCCTTTTATGGAAATGTTGTCCTATATTTTAACCTGTATTGTGCATTACTGTATCTGTCCAATTTTGATATGTGATAAAGTTCCTAATTATAGGTAAGACCGCTGTTCGCCTCATTCCCCTCCTCCCTTTTGAACTCCTTAAGGGATCTTCCCCACTGTGTATCTTCATATTAAAAATAGGCTTAGCTGCGATATGGGAAAGCATAGAGAGTTCTGCTGACAAAGTGCATGGGGACAGATTAGTGTAGGGCTTGTAGACTGGTGTCTTAAATACATTTCCACTTTCGCAGTCAAATTTGAGAAAACTTCACTATGGGGGAGATTTACTAAAACTGAAGCATGCAAAATTTGGTGCAGCTCTACATAGAAACCAATCAGCTGCCAGGTTTTATTGTCAAAGCTTGATTGAACAAGCTAAAGATAGAAGCTAATTGGCTACCATGCACAGCTGCACCAGAGTCTGAGTGATCTAATGTTAGTAAATTGTGTTCTCATTTTCATATCAAACATAGAAATAATTATGGGAAAAAAATGTTTTATTCCATTTCTAGATGTTTGATTAGAACAGGCCTCAGGAAGACTGCAAGCTACTCTGAGCAAAGAGAAAACTCCATCTGTCCCCACTAAAAAAAGTGTTTTCCCTTTCTAACTTACAATAAAGGTGCCACACTTCTATATCTTTAAAGGAGAATTCCAGCCTGAGCTCGTTTGGCTGGGCTTCTCCTATGGGTCACAGGAGTGCAGTTCGTTTTTCACTCCTGTGACCCGTTTTCAGCAAAGAGCGACCTGCTGATGTCACACAGATCAGTCCAGGCACTGCGTCGTCCTGACTCTGAAAGTATGGATCCGCCAGGTGCTTGGACTCATGGCTGTCTCAGCCTCTCAGCTCCCTGCCCCTCCACAGCTCAGTGC
Organism: Rana temporaria; assembly: GCF_905171775.1. Lineage (NCBI taxonomy): Eukaryota > Metazoa > Chordata > Amphibia > Anura > Ranidae > Rana > Rana temporaria. Next base: position 284,189,136 of record NC_053490.1, read on the forward strand.
TCCAATGAGCGTGGAGGAGCAAAGCAGGAGAGCAGCTTTCCTCTCGGGGAGCCGAGAGAACAGAGCCATCGGCGGTGTTCTATCATTCGGTTCTCAGTGTAGAGATGCCAGGGGATAGATGGAGCATCGGTCTGATGCTGCATCAACCTATACTTCTCTTTTATCCCTTTCTTAGGACTAGGGATGAGCTTCGAGTTCGAGTCGAACTCATGTTCAACTCGAACATTGTCTGTTCGACTGTTCGGCGAACAACAAACAATTTGAGGTGTTCGCGGCAAATTCGAAAAGCCGCGGAACACCCTGTTAAAGTCTATGGGAGAAATCTAAAGTACTAAAAGGCTAATATGCAAGTTTTTGTCCTAAAAAGTGTTTGGGGACCTGGGTCCTGCCCCAGGGGACATGTATCAATGCAAAAAAAAGTTTTAAAAACTACAGTTTTTTCGGGAGCAGTGGATTTAATAATGTTTAAAGTGAATCAATAAAAGCGAAATATTCCTTTAAATTTCGTACCTAGGGGGGTGTAAAGTAAGCATGTGAAATAGTGCATGTTTCCAGTACTTAGAACTGTCACTGCACAAAGTGTTATTTCTGAAAGAAAAAAAATCATTTAAAACCGGACTTGCGGCTATAATGAATTGTCGGCTCCCGGCAATTCAGAGAGGGTTCATTCATAAAAAATAAAAAAAATAGCGTGGGGGTCCCCCCAAATTCAATTACCAGGCCCTTCAGGTCTGGTATGAATATTAAGGGGAACCCTGCCATCAATTTAAAAAAAATGACGTGGGGTTCCCCCCAAATATCCATTCCAGACCCTTCAGGTCTGGTGTGGATTTTAAGGGGAACTCCAACCCAAATCTTTTAAAAAAATGGCGTGGAGTTCCCCCAAAAATCCACACCAGACCCCTTATCCGAGCACGTTAACCTGGCCGGCTGCAGAAAAGAGGGGGGACAGAGTGTGGCCCCCCTCTCCTGAACCGTACCAGGCCACATGCCCTCAACATGGGAAGGATGTCCCCATGTTGATGGGGACAAGGGCCTCATCCCCACAACCCTTGCCCGGTGGTTGTGGGGGTCTGCGGGCAGGGGGCTTATCAGAATCTGGAAGACTCCTTTAACAAAGGGGACCCCCAGATCCCGGCCCACCCTATGTGAATTGGTAATGGGGTAAATTGTACCCCTACCATTTCACGAAGGAAGTGTAAATAGTTGTAAAAAAACACACACTGTAGAAAAAAGTCCTTTATTAATAAAAATAAATAAAATAAATCCAGCTATGGTAATCCACTCGGTCGTGGCTCCCTGCTCCAACATTGTCTGTATCCAGCGACGGGTGATATCCTCTCCGGTCCAGCGAGGAGAAGATCATCAGGATCCAGAGCGCAGCGTCGCCCGCCTCCTCTCTCCGCCGGACACAGCCCGGTGAATGACGCGGGTGAAGCTGTGGCATTTCTTTTATTGGTGAGGCGGGGCCACCCGTCACGTGACCCCTTCCCCTCTGACACAAGGGGGAAGCCAGGCTTCCCCAGTGACGTAGCAGAGGGTGCGTCAGAGGGGGACGGGTCACATGACGGGTGGCCCTGTCTCACTAATAAAAGAAATGTCACAGCTTCACCCGCATCATTCGCCGGGCTGTGTCAGGCGGAGAGAGGAGGCGGGCGACACTGCACTTTGGATCCCGGAAGATCTTCTCATCGCTGGACCAGAGAAGAGATCACCCGTCGCTGGATACAGACAACGTTGGAGCAGGGAGCCGCGACCGAGTGGATTACCATCGCTGGATTTATTTTTTATTTTTTTATTAATAAAGGACTTTTTTCTACGGTGTGTGTGTGTGTGTTTTACAATTATTTACACTTCCTTCATGAAATGGTAGAGGTACAATTTACCCCATTACCAATTCACATAGGGGGGGGGGCAGGATCTGGGGGTCCCCTTTGTTAAAGGGGTCTTCCAGATTCTGATAAGCCCCCCACCCCCAGACCCCCACAACCACCGGGCAAGGGTTGTGGGGATGAGGCCCTTGTCCCCATCAACATGGGGACATCCTCCCCATGTTGAGCACATGTGGCCTGGTACGGTTCAGGGGAGGGGGGCTGCACTCTGTCCCCCCCTCTTTTCTGCGGCTGGCCAGGTTAGCGTGCTTGGATAAGGGGTCTGGTGTGGATTTTTGGGGGAACTCCACGCCATTTTTAAAAAAAAAATTGGGGTGGAGTTCCCCTTAAAATCCACACCAGACCTGAAGGGTCTGGAATTGATATTTGGGGGGAACCCCACGTCATTTTTTTTTTAAATTGACGGCGGGGTTCCCCTTAATATCCATACCAGACCTGAAAGGCCTGGTAATTGAGTTTGGGGGAACCCCCACGCTATTTTTTTATTTTTTATGAATGAATCCTCCCTGAATTGCCGGGAGCCGACAATTCATTATAGCCGAAAGTCCGGTTTTAAATGACTTTTTTCTTTCAGAAATGACACTTTGTGCAGGGACAGTTCTAAGTACGGGAAACATGCGATATTTCACATGCTAACTTTACACCCCCCCCTTAGGTACGAAATTTAAAGGTATATTTCACTTTTATTGTTTCACTTTTAGCATTATTAAATTCACTGCTCCCGAAAAAATGGCCGTTTTTAAAACTTTTTTTGCATTGATACATACCCCTGGGGAAGGACCCAGGTCCCCAAACACTTTTTAGTTCAATAACTTGCATATTAGCCTTTAAAATTAGCACTTTAGATTTTAAACGTTCGAGTCCCATAGACTTTAACAGGGTTCTAAAGTTCACACGAACGTTTGGTGTGTTCGCAAGTTCTGGTACAAACCGAACAGGGGGGTGTTCGGCTCATCCCTACTTAGGACAGACAGTGTTTAAATCTAGTTTAGTTTATAATGAGATCTGCCAACACAGAAGAGACAGGATTAATTATGGTAAACAATAATTTCCCACCCTTCTCTGCATAGAAGAGCCCCCTTTGCATTGCAAGGAACATCATGTAAGCCTTTTCAGTAGTCCGAATCTAAAGAGAGAAGTAAGTAAATTAAGTAATTGCTGTAGATCATGTCAGAGATAGGAGGTGGAAATATCACAGAAACATGCTGCACATCATGTAAGTCTTTTTAGTAGGCCACATTTGAAGAGTGAGAGAGGAAGCATTTTTGATCCAGAAATAGAAATGGGATGAATTATGTTAGAGACACGAGTCAGAAATATTACACAGACCTACGCAAGTCTTTTAGTATGCCACATTTGGAGAGTGAAAGAGGAGGCATTTTTCTTGCAGAAATAAAAATTATAGTGGGTTATGTCAGAGACACAAGCTAGAAATGTTGCAGACACGTTGTACACCATTCTCTGCAGCTTTTTTCTTTTGTACCAACACCCCTCCCTTTAGAATGTAAGCGCTATGAGCAGGGCCCTCCTGTACCTTCTGTATTGAACTGTACTGTAATTGTGCTGTCCCCCCTATACATTGTAAAGCGCTGCGTAAACTGTTGGTGCTATACAAATCGTGTATAATAATAATAATGTAAGCCTTTTTAGTAGGCTTGAAGAGTGAGTAACGAGGCTTATTTTATTTAAACAAATTACACTGATTATGTTGGGGACACAGGGCAGAAATATTACAGAGTCATGCTCCAAATCATGCAAATCATTTTAGTAGGACAGATTTAAGAAAGGAGAAAGACATTTTTGGTCCAGAAATAAAAAATACATTGTAATATTTCTGTCTCATTTCTCAGATATAATTCATACTCTGAGAGATACGACGGAGTATCTGAGCTGTGAATCTGGCCCTTACTCCTTAAAGTTGCCAACATCCATACTCAAAACAGAATAGACATATACAGTACAATGCAACATTATAAGGGAGGTGTGAAGAAATGCTGTAAAGTAAGAATGATTTCAAAAAATATATATTGTAATTGTTTAGGTCTGGGTATGCTTGAACACAGTTTTTGAAGGAACTGAGCAGGTAGGTTGCTCATCTGGGAGAACTACACATTTTTGGAGCGACAGTAACCGCAAATATTGTGGATTTATGGAGCACAGGAATAGGTAGAAAATGGGGGGGCGAAAAATATGGTTTAGACTGTATCAAGCACTATAGATTTCACAACTGAACAGCAGCTGTGTAAATAATGTCAGGTCAGCAGTGGTGGTTGGAGATGGTAATGCTCAATCCTCTATGGTATAATATTTAATATTTTTTTGGAGGGACAAATTATTAACATCGGCTGCAAAGGAAAGCCTTTAGGTGTATTTTTTGTTCATTCTGTGATGGCAAAATGAGCTCTGGCATTTTCCTCCTATAACATGTTTTCAAAAGGATGGCCAACCAATAGTGGTCTATCTCTTTAAAGACTCTTAGCCTTGGGATCTTGTGTTTTGGCTTTGGAGCATGAATCAGTCCATCTGCCACACATTTTCAACGGAAGAATAACCCAAATTCTCGATGTCGCTGAGGGCAATGGTGTCTTTAAAGTGATTTTAAAGTTTGTATTTAAAAACAAAACACAAAAAAAAAACACTTTATACTTACCTGCTCTGTGCAATAGTTCTGAACAGAGTAGCCCTGATCCTCTTCTTTTTGGGTCCCCCGTCAGTGGTCCTGGCTCCTCCCCCCTTGCTATAAGGGCACTCGAGCAGGCTCGCCCCTAAGCCATGCTCCTGTGAATGGACATTGTCAATTCACACACGTTATGGGCCAGATTCACAGTGAGAGTACGCCGGCGTATCTACTGATACTCCGGCGTACTTTCAAATTTGCCGCGTTGTATCTTTATTTTGAATTCTCAAACAAAGATACGACGGCATTTGGCTAGGATCCGACAGGCGTACGGCTGGGTGGAGTTTGAGTTGTTTTCCGCGTCGGGTATGCTAATTAGCTGTTTATGGCGATCCACAAAGCTATCCGCGCTCGTCGCATTCTCTTACGTCGGCTTTTCCCATCGTAAAGTTACTGATGCTATTTCAATGGCTTATATTTAGACTTGCCATGTTAAAGTATGGCCGTCGTTCCCGCGTCAAATTTTTTTTTTTTTTTGCGTAAGTCGTACGGGAATAGGAAAGGACGTAACACACGTCGCCGTTCAAAAAATTACGTTGGTGCGACGTCATTTCGCCCAAAGCACGGCGGGAAATTACAAAACGGAGCATGCGCAGTACGTTCTGCGCGGGAACGCGCCTAATTTAAATGATACACGCCCCATTTGAATTAGGCGGGCTTGCGCCGGACGGATTTACGTTATGCCGCCGCAAGTTTACAGGCAAGTGCTTTGTGAATCAAGCACTTGCGCTGAAAACTTGCGGCGGTGTAACGTAAATGGGATACGTTACGCCGCCGGAATTCTACGTGAATCTGGCCCAATGTATTTACATAATTATAAACAATGCATAGAAACAAAGTTTACACATTAACGTACATTGAAAATATTATTTACATTGTTGGAATACTGTATTTGCAGGCGTATAAGTCTACCTTTTACACTTAAAAAAAATGGCCAAAAAGCAGGGGTTGTCTTATACGCCGGGTCAGCTGCTCGGATGCCTGCTGGATGTACTGTAATACTGTATGTAGCTTTGGCTACATACAGTATATACCGCTTAGCCAATCCCGGTGAGCAATGTATTAAAATGAATACAGAGCCTGCTCGGATTGAAGTAACAGCCTCTGACAATCCGAGCAGGCTACATACAGTAGCCTGCTCGGATTGGCTTTGAGAGTTAGAGAGGCTTGGGCTAATGATGTTACAGCCTCTGCCAATCCAGGCAGGCTTTCTATTCATTAATAGAATACATCACTCGCTCCCCATCGTGGAGTTCCATTCAAAAGTGGAATTTCCACTTATCTGTCTCCTTCCCGCATCTGGTGCCACATTTGGCACCTTTCAGTGGGGAGGGGGGAGCAGGTACCTGTTTTGACAGGTACCCTGTGCCAACTTCTGTCTGGCCTCACCATGGCGAGGTCCGTCAGAAGTACATCCCCCTCCTTTTGCCTCCTCCTTCCCTTACTGTCCTTCCCTCCTCCTTACCCTACTGTTGCGCATGCCGCCAGAAATGGCGGCAGCAGCACCCGTCAGCCAAAGTAAACATCGGCTTCTGTGCCGACATTGCTGGACTCAAAGACAGGAATGTGTCCTAGACAGGTGTCCTAGAATTAAAAGTCAGCAGCTACAGTATGTAGGCGGAACTGTAGGCGGAACTCTGCTTTAAGAACTATCTTTAGAGAAGGAGAATAAGGAGTCATGGAACTGATGATTTGGCTCCAACAGAGCCCTGATACATACAGTAGCCTGCTCGGATTGGCTTTGAGAGTTAGAGCGTGGGCTGATGATGTTACAGCCTCTGCCAATCCAAGCAGGCTTTGTATTCATTAATAGAATTCATTGCTCGCCGTGAGTGGCTCCAGCTCCAGCAAGAATGAAGAAGAATATGGCTCCAGAAGGAAGAAATATGAAGCGTCGGAAGCTTTGAAAGGGGGGTCGTCTTATACGGTGAGTACAGGCAAGAAATCTTTTAAAAACTGTAAAATTAGGGGGTTGTCGTATACGCCCGGTTGCCGTATACACCGGCAAATACGGTACATTGTTAATGTATATTGTGCAACAACTACGTCAGCAAGTAGATGGCAGTGTTTATACATTTTTAGCTGCATCTATGACTATTCTCTATGGGCCAGATCCACAGTGAGAGTACGCCGGCGTATCTACTGATACGCCGGCGTACTTTCAAATTTCCCGCGTTGTATCTTTAGTTTGAATCCTCAAACCAAGATACAACGGCATCTGGGTTTGATCCGACAGGCGTACGGCTTCGTACGCCTTCGGATCGTAGATGCAATACTTTGGCGTCCGCTGGGTGGAGTTTGCGTCGTTTTCCGCATTGGGTATGCAAATTAGGTATTTCCGACGATCCACGAACGTACGCGCGGCCGTCGCATTCTCTTACGTCGTCTCTAGTCGGCTTTTTCCGGCGTATAGTTAAAGCTGCTTTTTTGCGGTGTATAGTTAGATTTGCCATGTTAAGTATGGCCGTCGTTCCCGCGTCGAAATTAGAATTTTTCTTTTTTTTGCGTAAGTCGTCCGTGAATCGGGATGGACGTAAGTCACGTCTAAGTTTAAAAAATTACGTCCTTGCGACGTCATTTCACGCAATGCATGGCGGGAAATTTCGAAACGGAGCATGCGCAGTTCATTCGGCGCAGGGACGCGCTTCATTTAAATGAAACACGCCCCTAATCGCCGATTTGAATTTGGCGATTAGAAATACACTACGCCGCCGTAACTTACGGAGCAAAATCTTTGAGGATTTGAAAGAACACCAGGTAAGGTACGGCGGCGTAGCGTATCTCTGATACGCTGCGCGGGTGCAGATCTATGTGGATCTGCCCCTATGTCTTCTTCCTGAATAAAGATCCTGTTTCCTGTTTGCAGTTAAAAGAGAAGTATGGGTTTGCTGCATCTGTCCCCTGCAGTCTCTAAGGGTGAGAACTGAGTAATCAAACACAGCTGATTGCTCAGCTCTCAGTGTCCTGTGTGCAGAGAGCTGGTCACCGTATTTCTGCTCTGCCCTCTCCTTGCTTAATGGAGCACTGGGCTGAGGAAGGGGTGGGAGCAGCTGGCTTGGGCTCTCAGAGGCTCGCTGAGAGGCTGAGCCAGGTGACGGTCCAGACTCCTTGGTGAATCCTGATCATATGGTCATGATCTTTCCCCAGCCTGGACCAGCTCTGTGATGTCGGCCGACAGCAGACTTCAGTCCATTGTCAGCTGAAAACAGGTCAACAGAAGGCACTGCACTCCTGTAATTCACAGGTTAAGTACAGCCAAATGAGCTTAGGCTGTTCTTCTCCTTTAAGCAGCAAAGCCCATGTGGACTGTGCACTGTCTGTCTTTTCTGTAGAGTTATATACAGAATTTTTAACAGGTTATGGACCCAGGCAAAGCCCAGGTAAAAACCAAAGGAATTACTCTTTATTAAAACTCAGACACATACTTTATACCCCCCAGGAGGACATTCCCCTCTTGGCGATATTAGCATGACAATGCAAACTTTAAACAGCAATTCAATTAACAACTTACAGTGATCTAAATAAACAGAAAATAATTAACATAAACATCAACACCCCACAATGGTTCGATAATGAGAATTAGCAGAAACAATGACAGAAACAATAGGTGACTCGATTAACAATGGGAATTCACACCTAGAAGGCACACAATGGGAAATTATACAATGAGACAAAGACATCTTAATAAAAAGATTACACATAGCAGCATCAGTTTTTTTAAGCTAATTATTAAAGCCTCTGAGTCTAGGAGGGGTTGAAGCAGTCATTGCTGGTTTGGGAACAGAGGACTCAAATCTGTATCCAGGTCCTATGGGCCAGATCCACAAAAGGGAAACGCAGGCGTATCTGCTGATACGCCGTCGTATCCCTGTTTCTATCTATGCGGCTGATTCATAGAATCAGTTACGCATAGATATCCCTAAGATCCGACACGTGTAATGGACTTACACTGTCGGATCTTAGGATGCAGTACCGCGGCCGCCGCTGGGGGCATTTCTCGTCGAAATCCAGCGTCGGGTATGCAAATTAGCACTTACGGAGATCCACAAAGCTTTTTCCCTTAGTTAAGTCTCCGTAAGTGTTAGTTTGCAGTCGCAAAGATAGGGCTGCTTTTACAAGGTGTAAAGTTAGTACACCATGTAAAAGTATACCTGTCTTTCCCGCGTCGCTGTCAAATTTCTTTTTAAAAAAAAAAATTCCCGTCGCGATTCACAAAACTCGGCGCAACGTAACGTAACGCAAAGCACGTCGGGAAAATAGCGTCGGGAGCATGCGCAGTACGTCCGGCGTGGGAGTGCGCCTAATTTAAATGGGACTCGCCCCATTTGAATTGGCCCGCCTTGCACCGGACGGATTTAAGTTACACCGCTGCAAATTTCCAGGTAAGTGCTTTGTGGATCGGGCACTAACTTGTGTAATTTGCGGCGGTGTAACTTAAATCACAAAAGTTACGTTGCGCCCGCTGGTTGTGGATCGGGCCCTATGTTCCCAGAGTCTGTGTGTTTCGGGGGGAGACATGGACCCGAACGCAAAACAAAACTACACCAAAGGTCCCCCAGGCCAGGGCTGTTTTTAGAAATCATGGGGCCCTGTACAGCCTACCTGATGGGGCCCCCCTTTAACCATCCCCTTGATTCCACCCCTGAACCCGGCTTGAAACTAAATGCAGGTTTGTAGCCATTTACATATCCATGCAGGGTCAATGTGTGCGTTTGCAATTGCAAATAAGCATGAATGAGTAAGGGCAAATTAAATTTCTTTAAAATTGTATTAAAAATAAAAAAAGGACACTGGGCCAGATCCACATACATGTAGAACGGCGCAGCATATCAGAGATACACTACGCCGCCGTACCTTACCTGGCGCATTTTCGAATCCTCAGCGATTTCGCACCGTAAGTTACGGCGGCGTAGTGTATTTCTGGCGGCGGATTTGAAATTGGGCGGGTTGGGGGCGGGTTTCATTTAAATGAAATTTCCCGCCATGCATTGCGCTAAATGACGTCGCAACGACGTCATTTTTTAAACTTAGACATGAGTTATGTCCATCCCTATTCACGGACGACTTACGCAAAAAAAATAATTCAAATTTCGACGCGGGAACGACGGCCATACTTAAGATGGCAATTCTATGTATACGCCGAAAAATACCAGCTTTAACTATACGCCGGAAAAAACCGACTACAGACGACGTTCGAAAATGCGACGGCCGCGCATACGTTCTTGGATCGTCGTAAATCGCTAATTTGCATACCCGACAGGGAAAACGCCACCCAGCGGACGCCGAAGTATTGCATCTTAGACCAGAAGGTGTAGGATGTGTATCAGTAGATACGCCGGCGTACTTCGTCTGTGGATCTGGCCCACTATCTTTAATTTTTTGCTTTTTTTCTTTCACAAGCGATGGACCACATCCCTTGTGATAGCATGGACAATGACAGATCCTCTTTATGGAGAGATCTGTGGTCTATTAGAGCCCATATCTGTCCTATGGCCTCCAAAGATCAAAGAAGAAAAAAAACTAAAGAGGACTATTACAGTAAGTATTCAAAGTATTTGAAATAGAAAAGATTTATTTATCATTCAAAGTAAAAAGTCATCAACAAGTAAAATACAGAATGAATTATACATCTCCAAAATTGTCACCATGTATTCAATAAACAAGTACGGTACAATCGTCTTGCACCCTACGTGTTTCGAAGTATGAAGATCTCCTTCTTCAGGGATGTAAATTGGTAGAGGAGATTTTTAATCTGCAATATAATTTGAAACAAAGTTAAATATAATAGTAGACATCTATGTATAACATTCCTAACTACATACGTTTTTACTGACACACTTACACATGGAAGGGTGGTAGAATGAGTTTACACTCCATTAATTAAAAACAAAGAGAAGTCTCTGAGAGGCTGTGTTTAAACTCCCCACTCTAATCAAATGATCTTCAATCAAAAAAATTCAGTACTTGTAAGTAAATGTGTTGTCCCCTAGGAGGCGACTGCCAGTTTTCTCTCTGCACCACAGATAGAATGGACAAAAAATTCACTGGGGTCAAAAAAGGAGAGAATACCGCTTCATCTCCAATCAGCTGGCGCTAGTGATTGCACCAACTAATGTGAAGAGAAGGAAGGGGGAAACCCAGCATCTCCGTGCGGCCTCCAAAGCATCTGATCAAACCAAGATCAGTTTGATCAGATGCTTGTTCAAGGTGGTATTGGCTTGTTTACATGAGACCGAAACTGGAGGTAACAAAATCCTTGTTGCTTCGGATTTCTGACGTCACACAGTGGGAGGAATGACATCCATCCCTCTCACTGTGTCACAGGAACCGGATGCTACTGGTTGCATCATAACCACTGCATCCCCGGAAGAATTGGCTGCTCAATGACCAGAGCATTTTTTGCGATTCAACACTGCGTCGCTTTAACTGACAATTGCGCGGTCGTGCGATGTTGTACACAAACAAAATTGACGTTCTTTTTTTCCCACAAATAGAGCTTTCTTTTAGTGGTATTTGATCACCTCTGCGTTTAAATTTGTTTGCGCTATAAACAAAAAAATAGCAACAATTTTGAAAAAACACAATATATAGCCCCAATTTTTTTTAAAAAAAGCAAATTTTCTCCTCAGTTTAGGACGATATGTATTCTTCTACATATTTTTGGTAATAAAAATTGCAAAAAGCGTATATTGATTGGTTTCTGCAAAAGTTATAGCGTCTACAAAATAGGGGATAGATTTGTGGCATTTTTATTATTATTTTATTTTTTACTAGTAAAACAACATTATGGCGGACCCATCAAACACGTTTGACACATTTTTTTGACCATTGGCATTTATACAGCGATTAGTGCTATAAAAATGCAGTGATTACTGTGTAAATGTCACTAGCAGGGAAGGGGTTAACACTAGGAGGCGATCAAGGGGTTAATTGTGTTCCCTATTGTGTGTTCTAACTGTAGGAGGGTGGGACTCACTATAGGAGATGACAGATCGTGGTTCCCAACTTATAGGAACTCACAATCTGCATCTTCTCTCAGAACAGAACACACACACACTTCCCTATTCTGCCTCTCCAGCCTGCGATAGATCAGACCCCCTTCCACTGCCTGTAAAAGTAATCCAGTGCCTTTTTAGCCACTCGGATTAATTTTACTTTGTGCAGAATTGCTGTGGCTAAAAAAATAATGAGCTAGATTCACGTAGACTTTACGTCGGCGTATCTATTGATACGCCGCGCAAGTTGAAAGATGTGCCGTCGTATCTATGCGTGCTATTCATGCTATTCAGGGAACTAGATACGCCTGAATTCCTGCTTCATACGACCGAAGTAAGTCTTAGTATGTCGTCGTATCTAGGGTGCATATTTACGCTGGCCGCTAGGGGCGCTTCCGTAGATTTACGCGTAGAATATGTAAATGAGCTAGATACGCCGATTCACGAATGTACTTGCGCTCACTACGCCGTTTACGTAAGGCTTACGTCCGGTGTAACGTTACCCCTGCTATATGAGGTGCAGCCAATGTTAAGGTATGGACGTCGGAACAGCCGTAAAATTTTATGTCGTTTATGTAAGTGTTACGTGAATGGGGCTGTGCGTAGGTTACGTTCACGTCAAAAGCATTGAGCCGACGTTTCTTAGAGAGTATTTGCAACGTGATTCTGAACATGCGTGCGCATGCGCCGTTCGTTCGGGAAGTCTTTTACATGGGGTCACGGCTAATTTGTATACAACACGCCCACTACCTTCCACATTTGAATTAGGCGGGCTTACGCCGGCACATTTACACTATGCCGGCACAACGTACGGCGCAACGTATGGCGCAAGATCTATAAAGATAGCATGACTGAGAGATGACTGGTGACCAGATGGTCACCAGTCATCTTTATGACCGTCGGAGGCCTGGGCGCGATGTGATGATGTCACGCCCGGGTACCCGGAAGTAAACAAAGCCACGATTGCGGCTAGTAAGCATGAGATCGGTGAATTTTTTTTTACGATCTCATGCTTTCCAGCCTGGAGGAGAGATGAGGGGTCTTATTGACCCTGCATCTCTCCATAAAGAGGACCTGTCACACACATTTCCTATTACAAGGGATGTTTACATTCCTTGTAATAGGAATAAAAGTGAAAAAAAAAAAAGAAAAAAATTAAAACGCCCCTGTCCCAGCACACATATGTGAGATATCGCCGCGTGCGTTAGAGTGCCAGCAACAATTCTCGCACTAGACCTCCTCTGTAAATCTAAACTGGTAACCTGTAAAAATGTTCAAAGCTTCGCCTATGGAGATTTTTAAGTACCGAAGTTTGGCGCCATTCCATGAGTGTGCGCAATTTTAAAGCGTGACGTGTTAGGTATCTATTTACTCGGCGTAACATAATCTTTCATATTTTACAAAAAATTGGGCTAACTTTACTGTTTTGTTATTTTTTAATTCATGAAACCATTTTTTTCCCCAAAAAAAGGCGTTTGAAAAATTATTGCGCAAATACCGTGCAAGATAAAACATTGCAATGACCGTTGTTTTATTCCCTAGGGTGTCCGCTAAAAAAACATATATAATGTTTGGGGGTTCTGCGTAATTTTCCAGCAAAAGAATGATGATTTGTACATGTAGGAGAGAAGTGCCAGAATAGGCCCGGTATTGAGGTGGGTATAAAAGCCTGGTATTGAAGGGGTTAAAGATGTCTAATATTTTGGGACTGCAGTCTACAGTAAGCTATCATATTATATTGGTTTACTCTTGACCAGGGGCCATGCCACTAGGGGGCCCCATCAGGGTTGTCAGCCTCAATAAAACCAGGGACAGTATGTCAAAATCTGTGTTTTTTTTTTTTTTTTACATCTGTCCCTGAAATGTCCCTTACCAACATCCTTTTGGTCTAAAAATCCCAAGATTATAGCTGCCCCGCCTCTCCAGTACCTTTTCAGTCTGTGTGTGTATGTGTATTGTGTATGTACTGTATGTATACTGTGTATGTATACTGTATGTGTGTATACTGTGGGGCCCATAATCTAATATTGCACGGTGGCCCCATAATCTCCTATTGCCCGGGGGCCCCATAATCTTCTATTGCCTAGGGGCCCCATAATCTCCTATTGCCCAGGGGCCCCATAATCTCCTATTGCCCGGGGGCCCCATGAGTTGTCAGTCCGCCCCTGCTCTTGACTGCGGTATCTCTAGTTTACTGACTGATAACATAACTCTGAATCAGCCGCTGACAGTAAAATGCAGAACTCGCTGATATGAAACATGCGTGTCTTAAAGACATTCCCACGGTCTGATCTGAAAATAGACAAATGAAGTCAATTGATACAGTCATTAAGTATAATGTATATGCAGGTAGTTTGAACAATTTGAAGTCAGGTGCAACTATCATCTTGTTTCTGTGAGCCTTGCAAAGTAATGTTTTTAGCAGTAACGTATATAAGAACATTTGTACGAGAGGAAAATGTAGATAAAGCTATAGCGTTGGGGAATACAGGTGCAAGCAGACAATTGGGTTGTGTGGTTAAACTGTGGTTTTCCTGCTGAGAAGTATGTTGCAGACAATTCTGAATATGTTTAGTTGCTCAGAGCTGCAGATATATTTGTTTCTCACCAATAGCATTTTAAGTTATTTAAGTCTATCATAGTTTAAATGTCATTCTAAAAGTCCTCAATAGGCTATGAAAATTCTGTCTGTTTTCTTGGCTATATTTGCCACTAGTGGATCAGTGTTTAGGTAGAGCAGAGTTAGGGCCTGTGTCAACATGCTTTGTGTTAACAAAATCAGTTTTATATTAGTTTGAGACACTTTTGAGATCATTGAAAATTAACAGATGCATTTGACCTGCAGTTGATCAACTTTTGGCCGTCAATTGGCCTTCTTGAAGCAAGTCTGGCATTCCCATTGACTTGTATTGTAATGCAAAAAACCTATTGACACCGGCCTCTAGTAGAGGTAACACCCAGCCTCATCGGTCATCATTTTGTTTTATTTTTTTCTCTGGATATTTTAAATTTAGCAAATGGTCTACAGGGGGAATGAGTGTTCAGGGGATGGTGAGGGGAGTTACAAGTTATGCTATAGTTCAGGAAACATGAACCATATCTTCTCTTTCTTGTCTCTGGTACTGTAGCATATTCTAGCATTTTTTGGTACTGACTAGTAATGACAGCTGGGAGCTTTCCCAGCACTGATGTGCTCCCAGCCTTTTTCATCTCTATACCAGTACTGTCTAAATACCCAAACGGAAACCCCTAGTCACCGTATGATCCCAAGTCAGATTTTGGGCATCCCCTGCAACAAAAATTGCATTTTTGGTGAGATACTCCTAAAGGCAAATCACCTCTAAAGGGATGAAGACCCTGCCACTTTCCGCATTACAAGTGCAGCAGTCCCATTTGTTTCACCTTGCAAATGGACACAGACAAGCAAACAGCTATTTCTTCGGGATAACAAAAGGTAGGAATCTGCAACAAAGTTTGTTAAAATCTCTGCATTGCACATAGATCACTCAGAGGGGAATATTCTTTTCTCAGGTTACTGTTTAAACATTTTTCATTTATTTTCCTTGCACACGTATCCTTTTCTCATTCACTAAGAAAAGTGAAAATACACTTTGCAAAGCGAATATGCTCCACACCACTGCCTTCTTCGTAGTGCAACTAACCTGCACTTACAACCCATGACAATAGGATTCTGCTTTTCCTCCCTCCAAATCACCCACAACAAACAGCATATCCCATTTTACCTCTCTCCTGCCCATGGCCACTTCCTAAAATGGCTCCACCTACAAAGATCAAGCCTTGTCCTGTCTTTTTTCCTCTTTCTGGCCTTTGTTAGCTCATGCTCTGCCTACCTTTAAACTGTACACAGCTGCCGGCCCTCTCTCCCTTCCTCTCCTCCACAATCAGATCCCACTCTCCCTGCATCTCCCTTTCACAGTTACCGGTACCTTCCACTCTGACTGCCTCCCTCACGTCCTAAATTCACTCCCTCTTTGCCCTGTCTCCCCTGTACCACCCTTTTTCCACCCCCAGGTCACAATATTTTTTATGTCATCTTCTCATCTAATCCAAGAATAAATAGCTGTCACTCTGTCTATTCTCTGTCATGGTATCAGATAAGCCCCCATTTAGCCTTTATTATTCCATATGGATAGTCAGCTTTTGCTCTTCTCTCCCCTCTTTCATAATAATTATGCTCTCTCTGCTTCACACTCTCTCCCTTTCCTGGTTCTTGGAAAATTTAAACTGTGCCTCCACTTTTCTTTTGCTCCCTAGTCCACAGTAGGCATTGTCCCTGTGTCCTTTCTCAGCGTTCCATGATTTGCCTCCCCACCTTACCCATCTACAGCCAGTTGCCACTCTGTCCTTTTTACAGTGATCCATGATTGGCTACCCCCCTTCTACCACTAAATGATGGGTTTTTCTTTGTATTTAAATTAAATCAGTTCAAGTTGGTTGGCACAAGTCACCAACAATTATGTGCCAAGCTAAACATTGTCTAGTTGTTTAAAAGGTCAATTTAATCAATTAAAAGGCCCTTATTGATTCATAATACACTGTCTAAATTAACTACTGCTAGTCAAATGTAGAAGCAATGACATCACTACTGACCACTGCTAACAAAGCGTTGCTATGGTTTTCCATGTTCATGACATTTTAAGATAAGCATCTGATCTTACTACAGGGGATGGAGTGATGCACTGACTGTGAGAAAGGAAGACAATATGTTTGCCTTCCAGTAAATGAGATTGGTATGTAGCATATCAACGGCTCTTAACAGGATGATACCAGATTTATTTCCTTTTTCACCTTTAACTATATCAATGCTAAAAGTTTTTATGCGTAAAGGGAAACTTATCTAAAACCAAAACTATATAATGAAAAAGATAGAGCACCCCACCTGTTAATATTTTTATAGGCCTATTATTTAGCCTTAAGGGCTCTTTTACACATGCGGACCGGTCAGTTTTTCAGGCGGACCTGAACAGATGCTCCATGCACCTCTATGGAGCGACGGATTATAGCAGTGACATAGATACATAGTTAGAAAGTCATGTCTGCTGACATCTGATTAGATCCACTCTGCTGATTCGAAACCCTACAATAAGACCATACAGCCAATATGCAAGGGAATACATGGGAACACATAAACCATTAATGATCTGTATGGATTTTACAGGACGCAAGAGTATAAGTGAACGGGACCTTTATCACGTGACAGAAGCGTTCCAGATTTTATCAAATTTGCTTCAGCACTTCCTGCTCTTATAAGTCAATCGATAAAGGAGCATTAATTGATGCACGCCAAGCAGATTGGGTGAAGTGGGCAGCTTCCAGTGTAAGAAAAAAAGGAGGCTGTTTGGGGTTAGGGACTTTCAGGAAGCCGTGGCCTGGTAGGGTCACATATTTCCATCCCTAGATACTTTAATTGAAATCATGGCCTGGTGAGGTAATGTATTTCCATCCCAATCTGAGTCACAAGGAGGGGTTGAGCTAGGGAAAGGTGGGACTTTGTGTGAAGCACGCGGCAGCAAGAGGGTATTAGGATGAACATAAGGAATTTTATTGAATACAAACTGGTAAACATACATAATGGCAATATCAATAGTACATGAAAGTATACATACATTGCATAAAGAAATTATAATATGCACATGCAGGTAATGATGATAACAATGGTAATAAGGTAGCACAATAATTTACATACTAATGACTCATGATGTAACCACAATAAAATTCCTGGTTCACCACCAAGGGATTGGTATAATGCTATAATACAAGATAATGAGCCTGAAAGTATTAATAAAATTGAAGATTGTGAGTGAATAGATAAGAACACGGCATCTGGTAGCTCTACGCGTTTCATGTCTTAAATGACAATCGTCAGGAGCAAGCACGTGAGGTATCTGAAATGAAACTGGTATAAGCAAAAACTTCCAGTGTAAGAAGATTTCTCTCCTGGTATAGAAAGAGGCATACAAAAACAAGTCTGACATATCTACCTAAGATTTTAGCAAGAATTTTGGTATCGACATGTAACAGTAAGATTTGTCAGTATGAAGAGCAGAGATCTGAAGGTTTTCACAGTTTAAGAAGTACTACCACCGCTGCATCCCTTATTGAATCTTGTAGTGTGCCTTCATTTAGAGAGAATAATACCATTAAGTGAATCTTGGGACTTATGCCGCATACACACGACCGTTTTTCATGACGTGAAAAATGCAATTATTTTAAATTGTCATTAACCACTTCAGCCCCGGACCATATTGCTGGTCAATGACCAGGCCACTTTTTGCGATTCGGCACTGCGTCGCTTTAACTGACTGACGTCGTGCGACGTGGCTCCCAAATAAAATTAGCGTCCTTTTTTTCCCACAAATAGAGCTTTCTTTGGGTGGTATTTGATCAATTTTGATTAATTTTTTGCGCTATAAACAGAAAGAGAGCGACAATTTTGAAAAGATATTGAATATTTTTTACTTTTTCCTGTAATAAATATCCCCAAAAATATATATAAAAAACGTTTTTTTCCCTCAGTTTAGGCCGATACGTATTCTTCTACTTATTTTTTGTAAAAAAAATCGCAATAAGGGTTTATTGATTGGTTTGCGCACAAGTTATAGTGTCTACAAAATAGGGTATAGTTTTATGGCATTTTTATTAATATTTTTTTTACTAGTAATGGCGGCGATCAGCGATTTTTTTTCGGTACTGAGACCTTATGGCGGACACTTCAGACACTTTTGACACATTTTTGGGACTATTGGCATTTTTATAGCGATCAGTGCTATAAAAATGCATTGATTACTATAAAAATGCCACTGGAAGGGGTTAATTATGTTCCTTTTTTGTATTCTAACTGAAGGGGGGATGGGACTGACTTGGGTAAATGTTCATACATTGTATGAACAGACGATCAGGCATTTCTCCCCCTGACAGGCCCGGGAGCTGTGTGTTTACACACACAGCTCCCGGTTCTCGCATTGTAACGAGCGATCGCGGGTGCCCTGCGGTGATCGCGCCCGCCGGGCACGCGCGTCGGGACCAGGGGCGAGCGGGGGGCACACGCCCCTATTGGCTGATTCGCGAGATGACGTATAGCTACGTGATCTTGTGCTGCCGTGCCGACCTGCCGCCGTATAACGGCTGGTCGGCAAGCAGTTAAAAACAATCGTGTGTAGGCTCCAGAGCATTTTTCTCTTGAATAATTACCGTTAAAAATTTAGAACATGGGTCGTTTTTCACGTTGACATTTTTCACGTTGTGAAAAACGGTCGTGTGTAGATTTTAACGACGTGAAAAAAACGCGCATGGTCAGAAGTTATGAGACGGAAGCACTAGTTTGTAATGGAGCTAGCACATTCGTCACGCTGTAACGAAGCACGAAGACTGAAAAGCACGAATCGTCTCTCACCAAACTTTTACTAACACAAAATCAGCAAAAGCAGCCCAAAGGGTGGCGCCATCTGAATGGAACTTCCCCTTTATAGTGCCGTTGTATGTGTTGTACGTCACCGTGCTTTGCTAGAGCATTTTTTTTCATGATCGTGTGTATGCAAGGCAGACTTGACAAGAATCACATAGAAAAAAACGTTGTTTTTTCTAGGACATTAAAAATGGTCGTGTGTACGCGGCTTAAGTCTTCAGAGTGGTGTTTGAAAAATTATATCGGGAGACCATCTGGTCCAGGGGTTCTCCCTGGTTGGAGGGCAGAAATGGCTGCCTGTAGCCAGCAGTGGGTAGGGAGGTTGGGTGATGAGAATGAAGAGTGGGGGTGGGGGAGAGCAGATGATGGTGATATTGATATGGGGTAGAGGAACAAATGAGTGAAATAAAGCATAGGGATGAGTGGGTATGAGAGAGCAATGATGGGGAGGAGTGTGATGATGGACAGGTGGGCCGGTATGTTTGGAATGCAGCAGTACATATGGACATAGCATCTGCAAAAGGGCAATGTGGCAATTATAGATGACTATATTGGATGGTGACCAGAAGATCAGGGGAGGCTTGAAGAGGATGAGAGGCTCTGCAGCCAAATGAAAGGAAATAAAATTTGGCAAAGCAAAGTAAAACAAAACCAAAGAGATTCTTGGCTTAACTTACTGACCACCCTGCTAACCAACCGAATTGTCCTGTCTAACAGTATGCGTTAAAAACAGGGGTTTGGTTTGCACATATTTGCAAGTACATGCGTAAGCTACAGAGCCCCGTCAAGGCACCCCAGTATCTGTATTCCTAACTCTAACTTTTGAGAGTCTCCCTAGTGGAAGCGCATGCATTATAATGGGTAGGCAGAGGGCAGATGTGCCTGGAGGGAGCCCACCCCTCCTTAAAGGCACAGGGGCACAATAGACACCCAGCATATAGCACCATGGCAGCAAAGGTGTCCAGTAAATCCCCTCACCAATATTTCAACAGTACAAACAAATGAGGCAAAGTAACAGCTGAAGGTGCAGGGGAGAGAGGGAGAGTTAATAGCGGAGAGTAGCTGGAGGGGAAAGACTGTGTGTGCAAATAGGATGGCCAGTGTTTAGTGCATTGGGAGAATGCTGGTTGGTTTAGACTGGGTGCAGAGGATGGGTGCCAGCATTAAAGCGCTGAAAATGATTTGTTTGTTTACCTTGTGAAAGCTGATGACAGCTTTTGATATGCAGGGGCAGCAAATGTGGGGCATTTTTTGCTCCAGGGATTTAAGATTTAAGATTTTGACAAGGGGGATAAGGCTGGGAGATAGACTGAGATGTTGACAAGGGGGCATTGCTAGGGGGGTGGCGGTTGACACATGGAAGGTAGAATGAACCACCACCCAAGGGGTGTGACTGGGGGATGCACTAGGGGGAAAGTGAATCTGATAGGTACTGTTTGACTGTAAATATTAGTATTCAAAAAATATCATTCAGAGGACGAGGCTAAGGAGAGTCAGTGAATTTGAGAAATAGCTGCCTGTTAATGAATTACTGTTAGGGGTGTACGTCCCAGGTAGATTGAAACATGCTGCAAACACTGACTGTGTGTCAAGGGGAAATGGAATTGGGTGAATTAGATGGTACTCTAATGTAGGAGTTAAGTGAATTGACTAAGTGAGAAAGGTGCATTCGATTTAATAGGGAAATTGGTATACTGAAAATGAGTAGCGGGGGGGGGAGTGTGTGGTATGGAACTGGGTGAATCAGATGGATTTAATGTGGAAGATACATGGGTCGACTGAATTAGAAAAGGATGTTTAATGTGATGGGACAAATATATAGTTTTTTTTTGGGGGGGGGGTTTGTGGTGGGTGGCATGGGATGGAAAAGGAACAACCCTGTGAGAAGAAAATAGTTTTGGCTCATTAGCAGGATTCTAAAATGTAATTCAGTCCATAAGGGGTTAGAGTGCTGTATAGTGCGGTGGTAGTCTACAAGGAGCTAAATGTTTTTTTCTGTTTTTGCTCTTCGAAACATATGTTTTGGCTGTGGGGGTAGGATGGGTTGGAGGAGTGGATCTGATTGGCGAGTATGCCAGTGTTTGGACAGAATGCTTTTCATCCGGGCATAGTCCGTATTATATCTTGTAATAAATATTTACTGTGTGGAAGGATTTGATTGTCTGGTTGAGATCGATAGTTTAAGCAGTCTTCATGGGGAATGTTCAGGGCTCTTTTAAGTGCACCTTCTTATAGTTGGTCAGGATATATTTTTGTTTTGAACCTTGATTTGAAGACGAGATTGAGTGAGGAAAGCCTTGTTGGTTGTGCAGTTTCTTCTCAAATGTTTTAACTGTGCAAAATGTATATTTGTTACCCAGGGTCTGTGATGACAGCTTTTGAAGTCCAGGTAACTGTTACATAGCTATCCTATGTTTCCAGTCAGGGTCAAATCCAAGTGGCTATGGTAGTGGAGTGTGAATGATGTGTAAACGTCAAACCCCCAGTCGTTTTGGTTAAGATGGTCTACAAATTCTGGAATCTTCTCGGCACCATCCAGCCAGATATCAGATTGTCAATGTACCATCTGTAAAACTGGGTGTGTTGATGGTTGGGGTTTTTGGAATGAATATAGTCCTGTTCAAACTGGAACATTTATAGATTTGCATAGCTAGAGGCAAATTTTGTCCCTATTGCCGTGCTTTTGATTTGTAAATAGAAATCATCTAAGTAGGTGAAATAAGTAGGTGCTCCTTTGATGAAATTGTGATATTCTGTGTAGAATTGTTGTGTGGGGTCTTCTCCAATGGTGATACAGTATATCCTTTTCCTTCAAGGATCCTTCTATCTTCTGCAATGTAGGTTTCCTGGTCTTGTATAATTATTACACACCCTTGTCAGTCATTATGACAATTTCCTTGTTCTCTTTCAACGCTTTCAGGGCTTCACATTCTTGTCTGCTGAGGTTGTTGGTTGCATCAGACAGTCAGTTAAGGTTGGCTGCAACAAAGGTCTGGAAGGTGGGGATAAAGTTACCCTTCTGTTGTACGAGAAATTGGATTTAGCTTTCAGGAGTGTGGTTATGCAACTAGATGGAATATATGTCATACTCTATTGGTGGGCTGTTGAGTAATATTGAGGGGATCCTACCCATGATACATTGTAGCTTGAGTTTCTTGTGTGTGTGTGTGTGTGTGGTACCTGTGGAGGGTAAGCTTCCTTGCGTAGTTTTGTAGATCTACCTATAGCTCAAAGGTGTTGGGTCTGGCTGAGGGACAGAAGTTGAGGCCTTTTCTCAGAAGCTTTTGCTTGGTTGAGGAAAGTATATGTGTGGATAGGTTTAGGATTTTTACTGTTTCCTGTATTTCTTGTTGTGGCTTCCTGTTTTTTTTCTTGTTTCTCCTGTATATGCCCTTCTACAGTGTTGATGTGTTGATGTTTGGATCTTAGCAGTGTGAAAAATTGCATACTTGTCTGGGGTTTTGGATGCTGTATGGGGAGATGTATTGTGATTGAGATGAAGTTAGGTCTAAATTATTTAAAGATATGATTGTGAATTGGGAGTGGTTGGATGGGGGAGGAAATTAACTGTCAATTGTGATTACTGGTGGGATATGTGGTACCTTGTAAAAGGGCTTCGGGTCTGCCTGATGTTTTGGAATTTGGCTATTTGTGAATTTTTTGATCATGTTTCTGTTCTTCTGTATTTGGTTGGGCTTGATTTTGGTGTTTGAATGCAGTTTTCTGATGTGTGTGGACCTCTTGTAGGATGGTTTGAAGTCTGAGGGTCTTCTTGGCATAGGATCATTAGGTAGGGGTGTCTTTTTGCACTCACACAGTATTGTTTTGTTATGTGATAATATTGTCAGTGGAGTAAGCAGTGAGCAATAAAACCACTTTGTACAAAAGCTTAATAGAAGCTGGTGGAGGTACATAAAAACCCACCAGCATCATGTCCAAGCATTTAAACTAGTGTGTAAAGATCCCACAGTTGAAATTAAAAAGATATCCACACCCCTTGAGTAGTTGGGTAGAATGGTAATGATACCCCACCCAGGGTTTCTTGAGGCTAAGTACTTTACTACCCGCTTGCGTGGATCTACACAAATAATCCTTGAGGAAATGAAAAACCTACCAATGCTTAATCAGAGAAGCAAGGCCCCCGGTGTTCCATGAAGTTACATTATACGAAGACATAAGGGGCATAAAAGATTAATTTAAGGACTGCTGGTAGCCTGCAAGGCTTGGAAATGCTAGAGTAATATAGAAACTGGACATAAACTATATCAAGTAACTTGACCACAAAGTCAGGACATAGAGACATAGTAATGCTGCAAAGAATATAAAACATAATTAAAAAATAAACCTCAGTAAGCAGAAATGTAAACAAATCCCAAGTTCCTCTCCCTGCTAACCTCCAACAAAACCTGGAGCTGCTTGCTTCCCAAAACCAAATGAAGGTGTAAGTGCAAAATGTGGAAAGGTAACAATCAATGGCTTAAGGAGAGCTGACGCTGTCCGAACAAATGTGTAGTGCAGGAGACCTAATATAAGCCGGGTGTATGGTCCTTAAGCAGTACAAAACATTTTTAACAGAATCAAGAGGTAGAAAGGGGGAAAAAATATCCAGCACAGTCCCAAAGAGTAGTCCAGGAGGGTAGAAGCAAGAAAACTCCAAGGAAGCATCATGCCAGTTCCCAGTGAGGAGGCAATCCAGAAACAAAGTGACAGGAATAATGAAGAACTCCAAACATAGACCAGAATCATCAGATAATAATAATAATAATAATAATAATAATAATAATAATAATAATAACAGACATAATGGTCGACACAAAATGAACTGAAGTGACCAGCATCCAGAAGGGTCTGGGGCAGACTAGTAAATAGACAAAGCCCCTGGTGGGCATAGCAGGTTAAACCATAGCTGCAGACAACAACAAGGGAAGCAGGTGGGAAATCAGAGCTAACAAATAGCATTCAGCCAGTTAGCAGCCTCCTTTGAAGATGTGAAGAAATGCATGGTCTCCTCATCCTGCCCAGGGAGCTTATCTAGGAAGAACATGCTGTATTTCACATCCTTGGCAAGGATGGTGTCAAAGGATTTTCATTTGTGTTGTCCCTACTAAGTAATTTGTATAGGTGAGGAGCTTTGTATTTTATTATTGTAAGTCTCCTTGGTTGTGTGCCGATCACGGAAATTAAGAGGCTTGAAGATAAATGTGCCGGGGAGGTCATCTGGCTGGGCAGCAGGCTCTGGGTCATCTGGCTGGGCAGCAGGCTCCGGGTCATCTGGCTGGGCAGCAGGCTCTGGGTCATCTGGCTGGACAGCAGGGTCTGGGTCATCTGGCTGGACAGCAGGCTCCGGG
Organism: Rana temporaria; assembly: GCF_905171775.1. Taxonomy (NCBI): domain Eukaryota; kingdom Metazoa; phylum Chordata; class Amphibia; order Anura; family Ranidae; genus Rana; species Rana temporaria. The sequence goes on from NC_053490.1 coordinate 284,213,474, forward strand.
TCATCTGACTGGGCAGCAGGCTCCAGTTCACTAGGCCGCGCAGCGAGCACCGTAAGGGCAGGCTGAGTAACAGGCACTGGCTCAGCAAGCTGGGTAACTGGCCCTGGCCCAGTGGGCTGGGTAATGGGCCCCTGTTCAGCAAGCTGGATGCCAGGCCCTGGCCCAGCAAGCCGGATGACGGGCACTGGCTCAACAGACCAGGTGACAGGCACCGGTTTAGCAGACTGGATAACGGGCACCGAAACTTCAGGCTGGGACACGAGTACCGAAACTTCAGGCTGGGACACGGGCAACGAAACTCCAGGCTGAGACACGGGCACTGGATCTTCAGGCTGGGACACAAGATCTTCAGACTGGGACACCGGACCTTTAGGCTGGAACACTGGGACTTCAGACTGGGACACTGGGACCGAGACTTCAGACTAGAACACAGGCATAGGAACATCAGTCTGGAACACAGGCATCGGAACTTAAGGCGGGGACACGGCACCGGAACTTCAGGCAGGGGCGCAGGCACCAGAACGTCAGTCTGGAATACAAGCTCCGGGATATCAGATCGGACAGCAGGCACTGGAATTTCATTCTGGAAAATGGACACTGGAACACCAGACTGGGCAGCAAGCACTGGGATGTCAGACTGGACAATAGGCACAGGGGCTGGTACAACAGGCTGAACAGCAGGCACTGGCACAACAGGCTGAACAGCAGGCACATCAGACTTGACAGCAGGCACTGGAACATCAGACTGGGCGGCAGGCACTGGAACGGCAGACTGGACAGCAGGCACAGGCGCTGGCACAACAGGCTGAACAGCAGGCACTGCTGGACAGTAGGCAGAGAGTAGGCAGGATTAGGTGGGTCATCTTGTTCAGCTGGCATGAAGGCAGACTGGAGCAGGTTGGTCAGTGCAGAAGCCTCGAGATTGGCTGGCGTGGAGGCAGGTTGGGTTACTTGAAGGATCATGTGAGTTGGAAAGAACTTCCGTTTCTTCTTTGGCTTGGCTACTGGAGTTCTGTTGGTGACTGCAGGACTGTAGGTAAGGAGTGAAGCAGACTGAAGAGAAGGGCTGGGAGATGGTAAGGAAGGGGGAACAGTGACCAGAGGAAGTTCTTGTGGGGTAGTTGTAGGTAGCAGAGAAGATGCAGGTGGGTTAAAGGCAGGATAGGTGCAGAGAGTAGAAACAGGGTATTGGTATTTGGTGGGGAGCAGAGTATAATGGGCAGAAAAGGAGGTTGCCATGGGTAAAGGGGAAAAGGGCACTTGGATAGGCAGATGTCTGGAAGCGGAGATGGTTTGTTGTCAGCTGGCTGGGGCTGATTGCAAAATATCAGATCATGCTAGGAGTAGTGGTTACACAAACTGCAGGTTACATACGGCCTGTCTGACAAGGGATTGTACAGAATCAACACATTCTATTATCATCTGTTGGGATACAAAAATGTATGAGGAGTCATCTTCCCAAAGCCATACCAGTGATGCGACCTGATTAACACTGAAAGGGGGAGAAAAATCATCATGGCCCTTTGGGATACAGGGCAAGACCAGCTTGTGCATATTTGAATTAGAGGCTGAACATCCCCAAACACCATGTAGCACTGATCAACCAAGGAGTGAGCTAAGCGAATGATCTCTAACAGCTAATCACTGGTCCACTCTTTCAGGGTCCGGCGGAGATGTTCACCGCTCACCACTCTCTGATGCTAGCAGAGCATAATACTGAATCACATCCAAATTAATTTCAGCAGTGCAAACTGAACCAAAATGGTTCCTCTGTGTAGCCACTTCTGGTCAGGGATGGCCTTGGTATACTGTCACAAACCAGGTGTGACCAGAACTTCGTGGATAGCAACAGAGGAACACCAAACACATTTAAAGTGAAAATATAGTGATTTATTAAGATAAGTGAAAAATATAAATACAACACCTCCAATATGACACAGTGCACAATAAACCAACCAACAGACAGAGACCCACAAATAACAACAGTCAGACAGGTATGTACAATAAATGGGAAATACCGGAATCATAAACAATAGCCAGGCCAGGGTCATTCACAGGCGTTCAGCAGATGGGGCAAGGAACAGGACAGGAGAGGGAGAGGATGGACAGGATCAGACTGCAGGGCAGGGATGCAAGGTAAAAGGTGGGACAGGATAGGGATCAGGACAGGGAGACAGGATCAGGTACACAGGTAACAGGTTCAGGTTCAGGGTACAGAGTATGGGGTGCAGGAACAGGTTCAGATTCTCAGGTAGCAAGTACGGATCAGGTCACAAGGACGATACCAAGGCAACTTGTGTGTGTGTTGCTGGGTATTTATACACATCTCCTGCAATCAGGCTCAGGTGACGCCTGATTGCAGGAGATAATGTCTGCTGTACAACTACCAAGAAACACCCGCTGTTGGACGTCACTACTGCAGCCCAGAGATCAAATAGTGTCACCAGCATTGCAAACCAAAGCACCACCAGCAGATGGAACCTTTCCTGACAAACACAAAGAATTTGGAGAATTTGGCTCTTGGGAGTAAAGAGGTCAGCAAGGTTTAGGTGTAAGCCATAGGGTCAGAACCCTCAGCAGCCTTAGGGAGACCAATTCTGGTTCCCAACATCCTCTGCTCGGGATTCAAGATTATGCACCTTTGTCTTCAGAGTATGAAGTTCAGCCATATGATCTCTCAGGACATCCGCTGTGACTGAGACATGCTGTTCTATGCCTGTGATGCGTTCACAGAAAGCAACCAGGTCATGTCTGATCAGTTTAATACCTGACTGAAGTTAATGAATTTTAAAAGTGATAGCAGTCTGGCAACTTGATAAGGCCTGCACAACTGCCTGCAGGGTCCAGAACCTCTGTCTGGGTAACTATATTGGAGTAAGTGGCACTGGCATAGCTTCCCTCTAGGTCTGGAGAGCGGCAGGGGTCTCTTGTACGGCTGGTTGAAGCTAGACTTCTCCTCCCTTGTCAAAGCTTGGGGGTACTCAGAGAGGAAATAAGCAAAGCAAAGGCAGGAGCCAGGAGCCTCTCTGAGAAGCAGCTGGGATACCCTGCAGGGTGGGCTAAAGGCAGATCTTCTCCCCCTTGTTGTAGCTTAGCAGTGTGCAGGGAAAAAGACGCAAAGAAGAGGCAGGCTGTTCACCAGACTGGAACAATACTTCTTCCTCGGTCTGAGCCCAGAGGTGTACAGGGAGGAGAGAGCAGGGCAGAGGCTGGTGACAGGGGTTCTGTTCTGGAGAGCGATTGCAGACCCTCACACAGCTGACCAGAGCAATGCCTCTACCCCATCATAGCCCAACAGTGTGCAGGGAGGAAGGTGCGGGACAGAGGCAGGCGGCCTCAGGAGAGTGGTTGCAGTCTCGCACCCAGAAGACTGAAAATGTTTTTACTCTTTTAGCAGAGCCTGGCAGTTTCTAGGGCAGAAGAAATTAAGCCAAGACAAGTGACAGCAGTTCCTGCATGGATGGAGCACTGTATAAGTGAGGTTGGACAGCGGAGCCTCACAGTCAGTCGTCTTCAGTCAGCTCCATCTTGGACATGCCCTGCAGATATATTTTTTATGTGAAATATTTTTACTAGGGTATGTGTAAATTTATTATACACATTTGTAAACCTTATTGCCATTTGGAAGTTTTGAACTGTTTAATGAGATTTCAGAAAGAACAGTGAGTAATGACATCTCACTCCAAATTTCTTGAGAATAACAGAGAATGACAGACAGAGGCAGTAGTGTCCTCAGATCTCTCACTGCAAATGTATAATTATGAGGCTTTAGATACAGGAGTGCCTATGCACCCTCACATACCAGGAAGTGCACCACTATTTTCCAGGAGAAATTCAAGCAAAAATATACAAATGTACATTGATCAGGGTACTGCTTAACACCTCTAGATGTTCCCCTCAAAATACCAATTTTTTTTTTAAATGTTTAGTTTCAATTTAAATGAAATAATATAGAAACATTTCTTACTTTTTTAAAAGGCTATCCAGAATCTTAATAATAAGATTGTATAGGGATGTTGTATGAGAGACAAGGAGGCCCCACTTTTAAATTTGCACCTGTCCCCTTGGCTTTCCATTACCCCTTATAAACACTGGCATTCTTGTGAATAACTATGTATTTTGCAGACAATATTTTGACTTGTTCCAGAATGTACTCTGTTGGTAGTGTATGCCAGCATTATCTTAGCAGTAGAACAAAGTACTTATATTATATTAATTTTACATATTAACAATGTTCTCTACCGGAAATTATTTATTGGCAGCATGTGAGTTGGTGAGGTGTGGTGAGGAAAATACATTGTACTTGTATTAATATGATGCTCTGAGGCCTTGTTGTAAAGGTCATATAATAAGCTTAGTTGTCACTGTTGTACATGTCAACCCAATCAATTTCTTTCAGTTGGTTGTTTAAAGTTTGCTAGCATAAAAGTTCTTGATTAAACAAATCCTATACATGAACTGCTGCAATAAGCTGATTAAATTCTGTCTTTCATCTTTTTATTACAGAACGAAGAGTAAACATAGACTTTAACTAGCTTGTTGTAAATAAGACCTTCAAGTAGATTAATACATATGCAGTTAGAGACCAAGTTATGATATTGATCGTATTGCCCTCGTTGTTATCATTGAAAAGGTCATTTTGAAACAGAGAAAAGGGTGTCACCCATTCTTAGTAGAAACAAACACGAAAACATAAAACAAAACACATCAGTGTACAGATCACAAAACAGACCTCTCCCAAATCTCACAAAGATACACCCAGCTACTAATAAGTATCTAACTTTTTCACCTTTCCTTTTGTGGTCCCTTTGTTCCACATGATGATGCATAAACTGTCCATGAACTGCTCTAATACCTGGAGACTGCTGAAGGAATGAGATTATATTTGGAAATTTAGGATCTTCAGGTATAGGTGAAGGCAGTATCTTGAAGTTTAAAGGTGTAAACCAGGAGTAGGCAACCTTTCAGAGGTTGAGATCTACATGGGCAACATGTAGGAAATCAAAGATCCTTTGCGGGAGGGGGTGTTGGAGGGGGGGGGGGGTATTGGGGATTTGACTTCGTACTTCCTTTAACCACTTGCCGACCGCTGCACGCCTATTTACGCCAACAGAATGGCACGGGCAGACAGATTGCCGTACAGTAATATAAGGAGAAAAAACTGCGCTAGTCAAAAACGTTCTAAATATATATGTGTCAAGGCAGCAGAAAAGATGTGATAAGCATATAAAGTCCAATATAAAAGTAAACTGCGCCAAGTAAGAAACCAGATGTCAGGCTGGTAAAAAGCAATGATAATAAATAATATGAATAAAAGTACATTCAGTCCAATAAAAGGTTCGTAGCAGCACCACCATGTGTCAGCAAAACTTCAGTGTGAATACACCACCACCAAACTGAAAGCCGCTTACCAGAACCACCCAAACATTAGGCCTGTAGACAGATTTTATTCAATGGGCTCCACATCAGATTAGCATCAGACTGGGGAAGGATCCAGGGAGCAGATCTCAAATTACACCACATCGATGATTGAACAAATCCTTTCGTCATTAACAGACGTTCTCAATGGAGATTGCCGTACAGGTTCGTCCCTTTAAATCTGCCGCCCAGGGTCCTGGGAACTCAATGTTCCCGGAAGTCCCGCGATTGCGTTCGGCAAGAGCAGAACAGGGGAAAGCCTTTGTAAACAAGGCATTTCCCTATTCTGCCTAGTGACACTGTCACTGATGACCGTTCCCCGTAATTGGGAACGGTCATCAGTGACGTGTCATGTGTAGACACGCCCCCTAACAGTAAGAATCACTTCATAGGGAACACTTAACCCCTGCAGCGCCACCTAGTGGTTAACCCCTTCACTGCCAGTGTAATTTTTACAGTAATCAGTGCATTTTTTATAGCACTGTCGGTGTAAAAATGATAATGGTCCCAAAATGATGTCAAAAGTGTCCGATGTGTCTGCCATAATGTCGCAGTCATGATAAAAATCACTGATCGCCACCATAACTAGTATAAAAAAAGATTAATGGGGGTGTGGCTTGGACATGACACTGTGAGGATGCATCTCGAGCGAGCTCCGGCGCTGGCACTCAATTTAATAGCTTTTCCGATAACTTATTGCTCCTCAAGCCTTATGGGAAAGAGAATGGGAAAGTCCCAGCCTAAGAAGGGCACCTCAACGGGCTCCATCAAGCGATTTCTTGCCACGGAACCGGAGGACTTCCAGGAGGCGGATGGCCTAGGTCGCGCACCACGTGGGTCGGGTGCGGGCTCCGCCTCACGATGTGATCCTGAATCAGGAATGGACTGGCCATTGGGACTACAGGGAGTTTCCCGGTGGGCCGATGGCTCAGTGGGCCAGCTTCAGTGACAGCTGCCCCATCCGCTACTCTGTCTTTCCCTTCCCGCAGCACTCACCTCCTCTCCCTCCCCACAGCGCTCACCTGGGAGAACAAAGAAGCAGGGGGAGGACCAAAGGAGCAGGGGGCAACAGAGGAGCATGGGGAAGGGGACAGACAGCTGACTCAACAGCTATGGCCTGGGAGTTTCTCACTTCTGCCTAATCTTGTAACATGAGGGGGGCACCAAACTGATATTTTGCCCCGGGTGAAATAATGTCTAGCTTCCCCACTGGTACTGCCTATTAGGCCCCGTACACACGACCGAACATGTCTGCTGAAACTGGTCCGCAGACCAGTTTCAGCGGACATGTTCGGTCGTCTGTACGTCCGACCGGACAATTTTCCGGCGGATCGGACAGATTTCCAGCGGACAAATGTTTCTTAGCATGCTAAGAAACATGTCCGCTGGAAGTCTGTCCGTCGGACATGTTCGGTCGTCCCTTGTAATAGGAATATAGCATGACAGGTCCTCTTTACAATGAGATATGGAGATATGGGGTCAATAAGACCCCACATCTCACCTCTAGGCTAGGAATCCAGAAAAAAAAAAGAAAAACGATCCTGGCTTTGATCGTAGCGGTGAGTCGGAAGAAGCACTGGAGGGCGAAGGGAGGGGGGACGTACCCTTTCGCCTCCCATAAGAACGATCGAGAGGTGGAACAGCCGCCATGATCATTCTTATGGTGTAGGGAATCGCCAGCTGAAAAAGATGATATCTGAATGATGCCTGTAGCTGCATCATATCCTTGCACAAAGTCAAGGACGTCATATGACCAGCGGTCGGGAAGTGGTTAAAACGCATTTTTTTTCCCAGGGTATTTTCCGGGTATTGCAGAGTATTGTGCGGGGGTGTTGCAGAGTATTGTGCGGGGGGTATTGCAGAGTACTGCGCAGGGGTATTGCAGAGTATTGTGCGGGGGTATTACAGAGTATTGCGCGGGAGTATTGCAGAGTTTTGCGCAGGGGTATTGCAGAGTATTGCGCAGGGGGTATTGCAGAGTATTGTGCGGGGGTATTGAAGAGTATTGCGCGAGGGTATTGCAGAGTATTGGCCGGGTATTGCAGAGTATTGCTCAGGGGGTATTGCTCTTCCCTCCATGTCCCTCCCTCCTTCCTCGCGGGATGTTTGCAAAAGGAGTGTACCCCCGTCGGATCCTATGGCCAACTTAATTTCCCCTAATGTGCGCCGGCTTCATGCTCCAGTTATGAGGCACACTCTTTATAGAGAACTCAAGCGCCTGCAGGGGGGACATTGTCTTTCTGCAGGAAACTCACATTACGCATACTACGTCAGTTAAGCTTTATGCGCATCATTATCCTACATGGTATTACAGCCTTTCCGATGTCACTAAGGCGAAAGGGGTGGCCATTGGATTCCGAAGGGGAACTTCCTTTATTTTAGATGAAACTCTTGCTGACCCTCTTGGTAGATTCTTATTTTTGAAGGGCAGTCTGGGTAACTCACCATGCACTTTGGCTAATCTTTATGCCCCGAATCAGGGCCAGATGAGCTTTTTGACTTCCACTTTACATAAATTGAGAAACTTTGCTCACAGATGCATAGTGCTAGCAGGGGATTTTAATGTCCCATTGGAACACTCTTTTGATACCTCACAGGGTAGGTCCTGCATTCCCCATAGACGCCTTACTTATATATGCAAACAGCTGCATGACGCCCAACTTTTGGATGTCTGGCGGATATTGCATCTGCGTGATAGGGACTACACATATTATTCTCATCTCCACGACTCCCACTCCTGGATAGATTACTTTTTTGTTAACCACCACCACTTAGAGTTATTGTCCTGTTCTGGTATTGAAATATCAACCATCTCTGATCATGCCCCAATTAGCATGTCCCTGCGTATTCCGTCCTTACCTGTGAAGCCTTCTAACTGGAAAATGAATGACTCACCCATAGAGGAGAAAATTGACATTACAGAAATTGGGTCTGAGCTCTCTCTCTACTTCCGGGAAAACACATCCTCAGAGATATCCCCCGGGGTCCTCTGGGAGGCCCATAAGGCTCAATCCGCGGTAAACTGATAAAACTGGGATCCAGGACCATAAACTCTCCAGCTCACCTTCTATTTTTAATTCCCTCACTCAAAAAAGAGTTAAAACCCCTCTTTCATGAGGAAAACACGGCCTAACTTTGCTTGGTATCCCAGAAATTTTATGAATGGGGTAACAAGCCCAGTCGCCTCTTGGCTCGTTCTTTGCAGCAAAAGAAGTCTGCCTCTTATATACCGTAGCCAAAATTAAATCGCCCTCAGATACCCTGCTCTACAAAACTTCGGAATCGCAAAGGAATTCCGTTCCTTTTACCAACAACTCTACAATGTTAGCAAGACTGCTCTGGATGGGGTGGATAGGGAGGTACTCATTCGGGATTATCTCGCCCAAGCTAATTTACCAAAACTCCCGGCTTCTGCATTGAAGGATTTGGAGGGGAGTTCACCACCGCAGGGCTTACAGTGGCTCTTAAATCTATGGCCAATGGCAAGGCGCCAGGCCCTGACGGGTTCACAGTGGCTTATTATCATGCCTTTGCTGACACTCTCCTCCCACATTTAACATCTTATGCTAACTCGATCTCCGCGGATGGGGGTTTCTGCCCTGAAACTCTCCACGCCCACATCACAATACTCCCTAAGCCTGGTAAGGATCCATGTCTTTGCGGCAGTTATTGTCCGATTTCTTTATTGAATTTGGACGCTAAGCTTTATGCTAAGGCAATTGCGATTCGTTTGCTACCTCTGATTCCCCAATGGATCTCCAGAGATCAAACAGATTTTATCCCTGGTAGAGAGGCCCGGGATAATTCGCTCAGGATGCTTTCCTTGATTTCTTATGTGCGGGAGTGCTCCCAGCCCACCCTTCTCCTATCCACCGATGCTGAAAAGTACTGGGAGTACCTGCTGACTACGTTGCGGCATCTCGGCATAGGTCCAAATTTGCTGGCGAAAATGTCAGCTCTATATTAGTCCCCTTCAGCACAGTTAAGAGTGAATGGTACATTGAGCGCACCTTTTTTTCTACATAACGGAACTCATCAGGGTTGTCACCTTTCCCCCATTCTCTTTGCTCTTTCCCTAGAACCCTTTTTAGCAACAATACGTAGTGACCCCAATATTCATGGTATTAAAATAGGTAACACAGAACATAAATATGCGGCGTACGCGGATGACGTCCTCTTCTATGTTCAGCAGCCCCTAGTCAATCTCCCTAACCTCATGTCGGCCTTTACTAATTTTGGATCCTTCTCTAACTTTAAAATCAATCTCCCCAAGTAGGACATTTTAAATATATGACTCCCTCGTAACATTGTCATTCCCCTTTAAATGGCAGCCACACTCTCTAAAATACTTAGGAATATACTTGACCTCCAACCCGGCCTCCTTACTTTGCAGGAATTATGTTCCTTTGTTGAACTCAGTTAGGGCAGATTTACAAAAGTGGACTCAAATGGCTCATTCCTGGCTAGGCCGGATTAGCATAGTGAAAATGAATGTCTTGCCCAGGCTGCTCTTTTTTTTTCAAATGAACCCACTCACCCAACCAACCAAGTACTAACAATAATTTACAAAGCCATCCATAACTCTGCCCCCAGCTACATCACTAACCTAGTCCCAAACCAAGCCGCTATCTTCAGTCCTCCCTTGACCTCCTGTTCTCTAGCTCCCATGTCACCTCCTCCCATACTCGCCCCCAGGATTTCTCCAGATCTTCTCCCATCCTTTGGAACACCCTACCCCAATGTGTCCCCTAATCTATCCATCTTTAGACGATCCCTAAAAACCCTTCTCTTTAAAGAAGCCGATCCTGCTTCTAACTAATACTGTTTGACTTCCTCAATCAGCTCATCCACCACATCTATTACCTTTTGTATCAATTGACCCTCTCTTTTTAGATTGTAAGCTCTAATGAGCAGGGCCCTCTGATTCCTCTTGCACCAAATTGTAATGTAACTGTAATGTCTGCCTTTATTTTGTTAAGCATTGTGCAAACTGTTGGTGCAGAAATAAAACCAAGACAAATGTTGTAACCATTCCCAAATCTTTTGAAAACAAAATATTACGTTCAGCATGGTTTAACATTTTAAGATAAACCTAGGATACATTTATATATTTATGAGCTCTTTTTATAGAAGATGGAAACCTTCCAACTCCCAAATTGTTATAACCATAATTTAGTTACTAAGATCCCTCTAATATGTATGTGCCAGTGTCTAAAATCTATACAGTGATCAGCCATAACTTTATGACCACCCACCCTATTGAGTAGGTCCCTCTTTTGCGGCCAGAATTGTCCAGAATGGTTGAGGCATAGATGCCACTAGACCTCTGAAAGAATTATGTGGTATCTGGCACCAAGCCATCAGTAGCAAATACTTTAAGTCTTGTGAATTGCGAGGTGGGGCCTCCATGGACCAGCACATTCCACAGTTGCTGAATGGATTGGCTCTGAAGAATTTGGAGGTCAAGTCGACACCTTGAACTTGTTGGTGTGTCCCTTAAACCTTTCTTGAACCATTTTTGCAGTGTGTCATGGTGCATTATCCTACTGAAAAAGGCCCTCACCATGAGGGAATACTGTTTATATTAACCACTTAAGGACCGCCTCCTGCACATTTACGTTGGCAGAATGGCACGGCTGGGCACATGTATGTACAGGTACGTCCTGTACTGGTACCCAGCCGTGGGTCGCGGGCGCGGGCGCTGGAGTGCGGCGATCGGTCCCCCGAGCTGAAGAACGGGGAGAGCCGTGTGTAAACACGGCTTCCCCGTTCTTCACTGTGGCGGCTGCATCGATCGTGTGATCCCTTTTATAGGGAGACACGATCGATGACGTCAGACCTACAGCCACACCCCCCTACAGTTGTAAACACACACTAGGTGAAACGAAACTCCTTAAGCACCCCCTGTGGTTAACTCCCAAACTGCAACTGTCATTTTCACAATAAACAATGCAATTTAAATGCATTTTTTGCTGTGAAAATGACAATGGTCCCAAAAATGTGTCAAAATTGTCCGAAGTGTCCGCCATAATGTCGCAGTCACGAAATAAATTGCTGATCGCCGCCATAAGTAGTAAAAAAAAAAAATTATAAAAATGCAATAAAACTATCCCCTATTTTGTAAACGCTATAAATTTTGCGCAAACCAACCGATAAACGCTTATTTCGATTTTTTTTACCAAAAATAGGTAGAAGAATACGTATCGGCCTAAACTGAGGAAGAAAACGTTCTTTTATTTATTTTTGGGGGATATTTATTATAGCAAAAAGTAAAAAAATATAGATTTTTTTTCAAAATTGTCGCTCTATTTTTGTTTATAGCGCAAAATATAAAAATAAAAACCGAGAGATCAAATACCACCAAAAAAAAGCTCTATTTGTGGGAAAAAAAGGACGCCAATTTTGTTTGGGAGCCACATCGCACGACCGCGTAATTGTCTGTTAAAGCGACGCAGTGCCGAATTGTAAAAACCCCTTGGGTCATTTAGCAGCATATTGGTCCGGTCCTTAAGTGCTTAAGGCCCGGTACACACGGGCAAACATGTACGATGAAACCGGTCTGTCGGACCGTTTTCACCGTACATGTCTGCCAGAGGGCTTCTGTACGATGGCTGTACTAACCATCGTACAGAAGTCCGCGGGTAAACAATACGCAGGGCTTGTCCGCGTCGTCGCCGCGATGATGACGCGGCGACGTGGGCGGGCCTGCCATTTAAAGGCTTCCACGCATGCGTCGAAGTCATTCCACGCATGCGTCGAAGTCATTCGACGCATGCGAGGGACGGCGGGCGCTCAGACATGTACGGTAGGTCTGTACTGACGACCGTACATGTCCGAGCGGGCAGGATTCCAGCGGACGGTTTTAAAACACGTCCAGGAATATTTGTCTGCTGGGAAAAGGCCCGGCGGGCAAATGTTTGCTGGAATTCGGCCCGCTCGCGCCTACACACGACCGAACATGTATGCTGAAACTGGTCCGCGGACCAGTTTCAGCATACATGTTTGGTTGTGTGTACGGGGCCTAAGGGGTGTACTAGGTCAGCAAGAAATTTAAGTAGTTGGTACGTGTCAAGTAACATCCACATAGATGGCAGCACCCAATTTTAGCTGCTGACTTTTAACCACCTGGGGCCCGTGCTATAGCCGAATGACGGCTACAGCGCGGACCTGAAAATCCAAGTGGATGTCAATTGACGTCCGCCCCTTTTGGCGTTCCCGGCGCGCAGCGGGGAAACACTGTGTTGGCCGTGTCCCTTGGACACAGCCACTCACAGATCGCGGCGAGCGGCCAATCACAGTGGCTGTTTGCTATGCGATCTGTGCGGCCATGTAAACATATGAGATCATTTCTCATTGCCGGCTCACACAGAGACAGCGTCCTGTCTCTGGAGAGGAGACCGATCTGTGTCCCTTGTACATAGGGACACAGATCGGTCACCCCCCCAGTCACCCCCCCCCATCTACAGTTAGAACACTATATAGGGAACATATTTAACCCCTTCCTCACCCCCTAGTGTTAACCCCTTCAATGCCAGTCACATTTATACAGTAATTAGTGCATATTTATAGCACTGATCGCAGTATAAATGAATGGCGCCAAAAATGTGTCCGCCATAATGTCACCTTCCCAATAAAAATCACAGATCGCCGCCATTACTAGTAAAAAAATAAATAAATAAATAAAAACAATTCTGTCCCCTATTTTGTAGGCGCTATAACTTTTGCGCAAACCAGTCACTTATTGCGATTTTTTTTTTTTAACCAAAAATATGTAGAATACGTATCGGCCTAAACTGAGAATTTTTTTTTTTTTTTAATTGGGCTATTTATTAGAGCAACAAGTAAAAAATATTGTATTTTTTTTCAAAAAATTCGCTATTTTTTGTTTAAAGCGCAAAAAATAAAAAGCGCACAGGCGATCAAATACCACCGAAAGAAAGCTCTACTTGTGGGGAAAAAAGGACGTCAATTTTGTTTGGGAGCCATGTCGCACGACCGCGCAATTGTCAGTTAAAGCTACGCAGTGCCGGAAGCTGAAATTTCACCTGGGCAGGAGGGTGGTATATGTGCCCAGTAAGCAAGTGGTTAATAAACAGACACTCACTTGGACAAGGATTCAGCTCCATCCTCACCTGAGCCAGTTCTTCACCAGACTTTGGGTCTCTGTCGCCAGCATGTTAAATTTGGGCAGCTGGCTGTGACTCCTTGTGGCTTCCCACTGTGCATGCGTGAATAGTGCTGCACTTCATGATTGGTACCCTCTTTGACATGTCCCAGAAGGTTGTGGGCACGGAGGGGGGGAGAAATTCTGACGGATTCGCGGTGGCGATCTGACTAGAAGTGGGGGCGGGTACCTGTCAAAACCAGGTACCTGCTTCCCCCCTCAAGTTGTTTTTATTCTAAATAGGGGGGGAGAAGGAAAAGCGGAATTAACCCTTTTGGGTGAAGTTCTGTTTTAGGTCTGCAGGAAATATTAAAAAAAAATTCTGGATAGACCTGAAAATCACTAAAGATTTCTTATCCCGCCTCTTAGATATTGTCCAACTGAATATTCTACACTATCAGAAAATGTTTTGGATGATGGTACTTTTATTTTGTCTAAATCTCACAAATTACCATATTGCAAATTTGGATGCTTCCTGGCCTCCTAAAGTATACGATACCGATCTCGGTAGTTTAGAAAGCGTACCACGAAGGGACGCGAAGAGGTACCCGGGATAGGTCGACCCATTGGGCATGTTCTGTCACATATGTAGGGGGGACATCCTCCAGTTCCAGCAAGTCTTTAAAGAACACTTCTGCTAACATTGTTACATCTCATCTGATTTTCGGCATCATCAGATTTCACCACCAAAGATTTTATTGTGTTTTGCAGGTCAGTGAGCTGGTCAGAATGTTGTCCTGTTCGACCTTCTACTTCAGAGATACGGTTTTTGTATTCAGAGAGGCGTCCCCGCATTTTATCCAAATCATTACGGATAAAATTGCACTCTTCCACCAGATGATCTATCCGCACCAATAGAGATGTCTGACTGCTTTCGATCGCTGCTAGGATCATGCTTGTGTCACCTGTGGGAGACTGGGGTGAAGGAGACACCAGGGACACTGTCCTCCATATCTACCAATAAGGCTTGTAACTTCTTGAGTAAGGTGTATTCCACACGTGTGGATGGGGATGCAGTCTGTACCCTGGGTTGTTGTTTAGTTTTGGATCGCTTCTTTGGAGGTATCAGACAGGTCTCTGTGTCAGACAGGAAAATTCTGGACCTGGGATAAAGCAAGGGTCGGGCACAGAGGAGACAGGGGGCCAAGAGTGAGTGCTGTGGTGGAGCACGATGGCCGCTATTCACAAAGTTGGTGCTGTGAACCGTACCTCAGGTGCCAAGCAGGGGAATGCTTCTAGGAAAGCTGTAGGTGGCAGTTTGATAGGCTGGGCAGCCCCAGTGGCAGTGGGTCAGGTGCAGAGGAGTCAGGAAGACCAGGATTGATTATGGCTGTTGCAGCAGGGTGGAGCAAGATGGCCGTCACACGTGACACTGGAGCCAGGACTAGAGCTGCTACCACTACCCCTTGCAGGGATGGAGATGGTCACTCTCTACTGGGGGGTCACGTTCTGACAGGCAGGGGTTGTCTTATTGCTGACAGCAGCTCGGAGCAGGCATAGAGGAGTCAGAAGGACAGAAAGTGCTCACCCGGATGTAGCAAAATGGCTGCTACTCACAAGGCCTTCAGTCTGCTTTCAAGGGGTGGTACGGTGGGAGCTGCAGGCATCGGTCGGCAAGCTGGGGAAGTCCAGTGTGTGTTTCAAAGAGGAATCCAGCTCAGGGAGTTCACGGAGGCCAGGACTAAGTGCTGGGGCCGTGTCTGGGTGCAGCAAGATGGCTGCCACTCCCGGAGCTGGGCCGGAAACGCTGCCTGTCCCTCAGGCAGTTGCAGAGTCCACAAAATGCCGCAAAGGTGGCCTCGGGTGGCGCGCTGACAGGCTGGGGAGCTCCAAGGTCTATGGGGAGAACCAGGTAAGCCTCCTGGAAGGAGAAAGCCAAGGATAAGTTTCAGGATGGCAAGAGTTCTTCACTCACACGTCTGTTCAGGCCACCATCCGGTCACGCCCCCAGCTGTAACATTATTCGACCTCCAGAAGGTTTTACCCTCTTCATGACCAGGCAAGCTTTTGCTATTCAGCACTATGCTTTTTTAAGTGGCAATTGCTCAGTCATGCAACACGGCATGCAAATTAAATTTATACAATTTTTTTTTCACACAGACAGAGCTTTCTTTTAGTGGTATTTGATCACTACTGAGTTTTCATTTTTTATTATGTAAATGAAAAAACGCCGGACATTAAAAAATAAATAATATTTTCTACGTATCCAATAAAATCAAATTTTTCCAAGAATGTAGGCCAAAACGTATTCTGCTATATGTCGCAAGTGATGGCAGTGATCAGGAGCTGATCCTGCTAACACTGCGTTTTTGGGGAAACTATACTATTGGGGACACTAGTATAGTTTTGATTGTGACCAAGATACTTATCCGTACAGACACTATACTAGTAATGGCAGTGATCAGTGACTTACGGTCATTGTGCTAGTGTGGTGGGAAATCTGGCGCTAACTGATACTGGCTGAGAGCGACACTAACTTCAGTGATGTCACTAGTGACACTAATACAGTAATCAGTGATTATATTGTACACTGGCACTGTACTAATGGCACTGGCTGGGTGATGGGGGTGATCAGGAGGGCAATCAAGGGTTTAACTGTGTGCCTAAAAGTGTATGTGTGCTGCTTTTACTCACAGTTCTGGCTGGGTTTCTCTCCTTGCTTTTAGTTCTGAACAGCAAGGAGAAATCCAGCCAGAGCCTCTTTTTACAAACACACAGAGCTGTGCTGTGATTGGCCACAGCCGATTAACAGGTATACAGCCTAAATAATTGGCTGAAACCTGCTGACAAACTCGTGCTGTGTCCAGACATAGTACAGGTCAACAGGGGACACCCGCAAGCGCCGCTAAAACCAGGAAGTACACCGGGATGTATGGGTACATTGTGGTACCTGGCTGTGCATTAAATGTACAGTTAGTGGGCGACAGGTGGTTTATTTAAAATCTGTGGGGCAGATTCACAAACAATTGCATGGGCGCAGCGTATGTGAGATACGCTACGCCGCTGTAACTTACTTTTCCCAGCTTCGAATCCACAAAGAATTTGCGCCGTAAGTTACGGCGGCGTAGTGTATCTCTCGCGGCGTAATGGCGCGCAATTCAAATGCGGCGAGTAGGGGGCGTGTTTCATTTAAATGAAGCGCGTCCCCGCGCCGAACGAACTGCGCATGCGCCGTCCCTAAATTTCCCGCCGTGCATTGCGCTAAATGACGTCGCAAGGACGTCATTGTTTTGACGTGGACGTAAATTACGTCCAGCCCGATTCATGGACAACTTATGCAAACCAGCGGACGCCGAAGAATTGCATCTAAGATCCGAAGGCATACGGCTGACTGAGGTGGAGCGCCGAGCAGGCGACACAGAGGATATTGTCCGGGACCACTCTGCCACCCTGCACACGGTCCAAGTTCTGCTGAAATACCTTGAATCCCGTGCTGAGGACGCCGAAAACCGTAACAGGTGCAACAATCTCTGCATAGTCGGCCTCCCGGAGGGAGTAGAGGGACCGGACACTACGGCCTATACTGAGCGCCTCCTCGGCACACTTTTCCCGCAAGCGGCCTTTTCGGCTCACTTCGTCGTGGAGAGGGCTCACAGGATGCCGTCTCACAGGGGACCCCCGGGCGCACTCCCCCCCGAACCTTTATTTTCAAGCTACTGAATTTTAGGGACCGGGACCTGATACTGCGGGAGGCTAGGAAGATGGACGCTGTCCACCTCGATGCTGCAAGCCTGATGTTCTTCCCGGACTTCTCCGTCGAGACGCAGAAGCATCGCAACTCCTTTGATGCCGTCAAACAGTCTCTGCGCTCACGGAATATAAAGTATAGCATGCTGTTCACTGCCCGTTTAAGAGTGATTGATGGGGAGTCGACCCGCTTTTTTACATCGCCTGAAGACGCCGCGCGATGGGTGAACACCTTTCTCCGGGCCTGAGGCTGGTCACTGGATTAATTCGGTGTTGGTCTGTGAGTACCTTCTATTGTGGGTCCCCCCTCTCCCTCTTGCCTCTTCCCCCCTCACATATATCCGGGAGCCCGGTTGTCGTGGCTCTCCGGGAGACATGTTCCTGTTTGTTCCTCTGCCTGGGGGGGGTTGGAGGGGGCTGAGGCCTTGATGTTTTCGGGCTGGTGGGGCCTCCGAGCTCTCGTGGTTCTACTGCCTCCTGAGACTTCCAATGGTGGGGCTCCCTGTTTGCCTTCTATTCCCCTGTCCTTTCCTTGCTAGACAGCCCCTCACTGCACCCCAGATGGATGATCCTGGAGCCTGAACTGTCTTCTGACTTTTTACTTAGAACGGGGCTCCTTATGAAACACGAGGGAAACCTGATGGAGAGACGGGCCGATCCACTGCAGGTTCTCGGTGGATTCCTTGACGGTTGCTGTGATCCTTGGGACTCACTTTTTTACCTCTATTTACCTAATTCACGGTTCTAAGATCATGCCCCCGACTCCGGTCGGGAGATGCGGAAACGTTATGCTTTGCCCCGTTGGCGGCGACTCTGCAAAGTACCTCATCGCCTCTGCCCTGGGGAGTAACCGCCTGATTGTCGGACTGTTCATGACCCTAGGTGGTGTGTAAACCATGTGTTATTTGGGGATCCAAGTGCATCACGGTTGGGGTGGTTGCATGGGGTGGGGGGGGGGGCTGGGGGGTTTTATTTTTTTACTTTGGGGTTTTTTGTTTTATCTGTTTTACTTTTTATGTTTCTTGAAGGAATATATATACTCTGTATGGTTTTGAACTTGTATGTGAAGGGGTGGTCTCACCTCCCTGTGGGACGGGTGGGTTGGGAGGGAGGGCTCCCGCTGATATGCTTCCGCTTCCTGACATGGCTCCTCTGACCTTAATCTCATGGAATGTTAGGGGGCTGAACTCCCCTATTAAGAGAGCGCTGGTTTTTAAGTTCCTTAAAGATTATAACCCAGATGTCTGCCTGTTTCAGGAGACCCACTTGGTGGGTGGTAGGGTCCTTAGTCTAAAAAAAACATGGGTGGGACACTGCTATCACTCCACATACACCTCCCGTGCCCGGGGCGTTAGTGTTCTTATACGCAAGTCCCTACCTTTCACTTTACTTGATTTGCGGTTGGATCCTGAGGGCAGGTATGTAGTGGTACATGCGGTGGTGGAGGGTCTCCCCCTGTTGCTGGTAGGCCTATATGCCCCCCCTGCTACGATAGGCCTCCTTGCTAGGATCGCACAGGTGGTTGCCGAGTTTCCGGTGGCGGCGGTGATCCTGGCTGGTGACTTTATTATGGTCCCTTGTCCAAATGTTGATAAACTGACCCCTGATGCAGCACTGGATTCCCCGCTTTCCCGCTGGGCCTCGGTGCTTGGACTTACAGATGTGTGGCGGTGGAAGCACCCTCGGACTAGGGGACATACATGCAACTCACTCGGCTTCCTAAACGGCAATGTCCCGTATCGACCTGATCTATGTCAGTAGCCCTGTCCTGAATAGGGTGATGGAGGTGACGGCTCTTCCTAGGGGTATCTCGGACCACACCCCGGTGTTGCTAAAATTGCAAATTAGTACGGCCCCGGCGAACTGCATATTGAGATTATCTAGGTACTGGGTGACGGATGTGAGAGTGGAGCTGCAGATAGGCTCGGCTACAGTGTCCTTCTGGTCTTTGGACCCCCCTCCGAGCAAGTCCCCCGTTAGTTGGGAGTGTTTTAAGACCCACATTAGGGGACAGTATCAGGGCACCATTGGGGCTGCGCAGCGGGCTTCCCGTGACTCCTTGCTCCGGGCGGAGACTTCCGCCCAGACATTGGAGGCACAATATGCGGTGACGGGGGAGGAGAGCTGCAGACTGGCTCTCTCTGTGGCCTTCAGAGAGGTACAGTTACTCAGGATGGCGGTGGCCAAGAAACAGCTGCTCTATAGATCACAGAGGATCTTTGAGCAGGGTGAGAGGATGGGGCGTATGCTGGCCTGGCTCTCAAGAGAGCAGATGGTGTCCCCCCCGGTAGCTAACGTCAGGGATGACTCGGGGAGGCTATTGACAGACCCAGAGGAGATCAACGCCCGCTTCGCTTCCTACTATTCTGACCTCTACTCCTCTAGGGTCGGATACTCTCTGGCCCAGCTTAAATCCTATCTGGATGGTGTTGAGCTCCCTAGGCTTACCCTGGAGGCACGGTCGCGGCTGGATGCCCCTTTCACCCTGAAAGAGGTCCAGAATGCGGTGGCCTCCATGCAGGCTGGCAAGACTCCAGGGGAGGATGGTCTCCCTGCTGAGTTTTTCAAGACACACAGTGAATCGCTGGCTTTAGTTCTGGGTGAGGTGCTGCGGACCTCGCTTCGGGAGGCTAGGTTGCCGCCTTCGATGTTGAGGGCGATAATAGTGGTTGTCCCTAAGCCGGGTAAGGACCCTGAGCTTTGTTCGTCGTACAGGCCCATATCCCTCCTCAATGTGGACGCCAAGGTCCTCACTAAGGTTCTGGCCAATAGGCTCAATGGGGTGATTTTGTCCCTTGTGCACGGTGACCAGTCGGGCTTTATGCCGGGGAAGGGGACGGACATTAATCTGCGCAGGTTGTTTACAGTGATTGATCGGATGTCTGGGGGTGAGGGGGCGGAGGTTATTGCCTCCCTGGATGCTGAAAAGGCATTTGACTCGGTGGAGTGGGGATACCTGTGGGCTGTGATGCGCAAATTTGGGTTCGGACCGGTCTTTATCTCTTGGCTACAAATGCTATACTCCGGCCCAACAGCCAGGGTTCGTACTGGTGGTATCCTGTCCGCAGCCTTCCTGCTCCGCCGAGGCACCCATCAGGGCTGTCCCCTCTCCCCCACACTTTTCGCATTGGCCGTTGAGCCACTAGCTGCGATGATCCGATCCTCTGATGAGTTGGTGGGCATCTCGGTGCCCCCCCTGGTAGAGAAGATATCGATGTACGCAGACGACACTCTCCTGTATCTTGGGGACCCCCACGCTTCCCTGGCGGTGGCCCTTGGGATCTTTGAGAGATTCGGCGGGTTCTCGGGCATAAAAATTAACTGGGGGAAATCAGTGCTCTTTCCCCTTCGACCAATGGCTCCCCCTCCTGGGATGCCGGACCCCCTCCAATGGGTTGACCAATTTAAATACCTGGGTGTCCTTGTTCAGAGACACCTGCCGGACTACCTGGATGCCAATCTCCGCCCGGTCCTACAGAATTTCCACAGCAAATGCACAGCTTGGAAGACCCTGCCGCTCACGCCGGTGGGTAGAGTGAATCTGGTGAAGATGTCCTTTCTTCCTAAGTTCCTCTATGTTTTTAGGCATACCCCTGTTCCTGTTCCCAACTCCTTCTTCGATGCGTTAGATAGAGCTGTCGGGGCATTCGTGTGGCGATGGGAGGTGCCCAGGATCGCCAGGTCCACGCTCCAGCTCCCGGTGTCGGGGGGTGGTCTAGCGTTGCCTAACTTCAGAAAATATTACTGGGCGGCGGTTTTGGTCTCGGTGAGGTGGTGGTTCGCACGGGACTGGTCTAACCCTGCGCTAAACCTTGAAGCGGCAATACTGGGGTCGTATGCTGAGCTTAGTAACTTAGTATGTAGGGGGCCCCGCTCTAATGCAAATGTCACCACCCCCATGAGGACCACGGTTGGGGTTTGGCGGAGAGTCTCAGGGACCCTGGTGGAGCCTCGGACCTTCTCTCCCCATACTCCGTTATGGGGCAATCCTGGGCTGCCCCATTTGAGAACAGTGCCGGACCCGCAAGCTTGGGCAAGCCGCGGGGTCAGGACTCTCAGGGATGTTATGCCCGGAGGTCGACTTCTTCCCTTTAGCAAGCTTAGGAGTAGGTTCTCCCTGCCCCTGTGGATGTATTTCCGGTTCTTGCAGCTCCCACATGCAGTTATGGCCCAGTTCCCGGAGCCAATTACCCTGGCTCTACACACGGTTGAGAGACTCTTAACGAGTTCTATTGTTGATCGAACACTCTCCTCCATATACCTTAGACTTACATGTGCTGGTAACAATGGGGCGGTACGGGCATTCAACGCCTGGCGGAGGGATATACCTAGTCTCACAGAGGAGGACTGGTCTGAGGGCCTCCAACAATATATCCCGTTGATGATCGCGGCTAAAGACCGGTTCATCCAGGTGAAATTTCTCCACAGAGTGTATTGCACGCCACAAAGATTGTCGGTCATCTATCGGCTGGATGATGACCGGTGCTCACGCTGTAGGGGGGCTGTTGGCAATTTCATGCATATGGTCTGGGACTGCCCTCGAATACAGGGGTTCTGGCAGGCGGTGGTTGCTGACATTGATTCGCTTAGTGGGACGCCTGTTGGTCTGAATCCCATGGTCCTCCTGTTGGGGGTGACTGATAATCTGCCGACCGCCACACATACCAAACTTTTCATTTTTTATTGTGCTTACTACGCCAGGAAAACTATTTTGATTCACTGGAAGAGGCCCGATCCACCTGGGGTTTCTGCCTGGAGAGAGCTGGTGAATGCGGCCCTCCCCTTGTATAAGTTAACATATATGGGTTGTAACTGCCCTAACAAGTTCCACAAAATATGGTCGAGATGGGTGGAGGCCAGACACCTCACGGTGTAGACTGTTGATGTAAGCCCTGATCCCAGATGCTGCATCCTTTCCTCTGCCCCCCCTCTCCTTCCCTTCCCCCCCTCTCCTTCCCCCCCCCCCCCAGATGGGGTGAATTTCCGGTAGATCTTGTGGGCTAGGCTGGTTGCTGCCCAAGATAATTGAATTCTAGATCTAATTCTCTTGCCTGTTACACAAACCTGATGTTGATTTCTGGATGTTGTGGTTTTATCGAATTATGAACATGCAAGCAGTGACTCTCTATGCTTAATAATTGGTGACCTATGTTTTTATTCTACTGTACCATTTTGTTGATATTCACATGTCCACTGTACAACTTTATTCTCTAATAAAATTCCTTCTGTTAAAAAAAAAAATATGGCACTGGGGACTGAAGTGCACATGACTGATTGATTGATTGATCGATTTGAAGTGAACAAAGCTTCACCATAATCACTAGGATAATTGAACATTCAGGCATCAATAACAGAATGGAAGTGGCAGTATTTTAAAAGTTAGATAAAAAGAAACAAATAGGATTTTTTGCTGATGGGCACATTGTTATTTACTGTGAGAAAGCTTGACGCTTTCTTTGTGGGCTTTGGAAAACCCCATTTAAAACATTGGCTATGTTAACTCCACAAGCGGTGAATGAATCCCAAAACAAATGAAATGCTGGCACACACACACAAACACTATCCTACGTACATAAACATAGTGGTCATGCTATAAAAGTGCATTATGTGTGCAACATTTGATCTGTATGTGCTTCTTTTTCAGAAACGTGTCTCTGACAGTAATTAATCATCAATTTGCATACAAATGCAGACAGGGGGTGCTGGTAACTCAAAAAATGTCCAGCATACTTTTTTCAATGGTATCTCTAAAAAAGCATTATTTAAAAACATGCATAACAATATAATGCTTGCTTAATGATCTTCCCCTTTTCCATTAAAATACACATCAATTATTTTTATTTGTATTACTAAAAAAATCTTCTAAAATCCAGACTTTCACATAGGTTTCTGTTTCATTTACAAAGCAGCATCAACTGCTTTACGGTTTAAGTCTTCCTCCACAAGTTATGAGTCAACTTAGCACCAATCACAAAGACGTAGAAAAAGCCACAGACAGTATACAGAGTTGTTGACATCAAAGATCAGGTGATCACCCTCTATCTACTGAGAAAGATGACTGTTTTGTCTTCTTTCTCCATTTGACTTAAAGCTCTTTGAGGCCTTCCACACACAACCACACAACCACAGTCTTTGCACAGTTGAAATTTAAAAAAACTGCAACCTCTTCAGCACCACATCTAGTGTAATCAAACCAACATATTTGTGAGAAAAAAGGTAGAGTTCCTTTATCTGCTTTTCATTCTCGATCAGTTCTCTACTGCTTTTGCCGATGCTTTAACTTCTACGTCTAGCTTGTGTTTTATAAGTTGGAAAAAAATTATGCTGCAAATTAGTGGTTATGCATTCCTGTGGCCATACAAACTCAGAGACATTTGATGTCTTTGGGGAACTGCCTCTTTTATTCTAGGAAATTTATATTTTTTCCTCTTCTCCCTGCCAGTTCAGTCTAAACCACAAGGAATAAACTGTCGCCTTCAACCAGGCCACCATCATGGACTCCAGTAACCCTTTTGAACCATTTAATGCATTTACCAATGGCTTTTTCCGTGGTGAGTAGATTTTCTTTAACATCTGAAGGCATCTGAGTGTGGACAGTCTGACAGATTAATAATGCATTAATTTTGCTGCTCTGGGGTTAGGGGTCTGGAGTTGTTCTATAGATGTATGCCAGGTTGAGGTTTAGGAAGTGGTTGGTGTAGCATTCTGGGAGATGTTAAGTAATAGTTTTCTTTTCACTCCTTTCCCAATATGATTTTTTATATCTTTGTTTTATTCCCTTACTGACCAATTTTATTAAAATATATATAAATATGTTTTTTACATAGGTGATGTGTTTACTCAACTGCTAATAACTTTTTATTGTGGTTTCATCAAGCTGGTTAATTGATATAAAGGATATTTGAGAAAATAAAAAGGACAGCATAGATTATACTATTTAAATTTAGTGTGCTTTTTGTTAATGGTTAATAATCTGAACAGTTTTAATAGAAGACATAACATCTATTGAATGGATTTTCAACATATATATGTGCAAACAGAATGTTCTTAATGGTATGTCTTTGTAAAGTGAAAATGCAGCTTGTTTTTTATCCGTTATGTGTTATTAATGTCACTGAGAATATTCTGGGCACTACAATGTCAACTAAAATCCCTTAAATGTCAAATGCTGCTAGATCATGACAGCCTCAACCAGGTTATTTTCACCGCAGATGTAGTCACACATTTACCAGTCAACCAGATACATCCCCCAAACATTTGCACTCTAAGTAGTAAATGAAAAATCGCAGACGGTAGTGTCTGCCTATATTTACAGCATTACTTTTCTAAAGTATAGGGATAGCTAATAAATACAGTCAAAGCTGAAAAAAGCTTACTTAGTACAATACTATTAATATAAATATTAATAATAATAATAATAATAATAGTAGTGTAAATTCTTATACAGACAAAAAACGCGAATGCACATTCACATTCACAAATACACTTAGGCTGGCCATACATTATACAATTTTCTTGTTCAATTTCCTTAAGATTTACCATGAACTATGTAGTACAAGGGCCTGTCTGAGTGCATGCAATTTGAAAGTGTTTAGGTTTGACCTTTCATTATATGGTTTTGGTAAATCCAGGGCTTTTTTTCAGGGGGAACTTGGGGGAACTCGGTTCCACCACCTCTGGCTCAGACCCTTTGGTGCCTGCTCACCACAATCACTTGTAAACACAGAAGTCTGGTTTCTGTGTTTACAAGTGACAGCTCTGCACTCTGTGTGTAACCCCCCTGAACTCTGCACTCTGTATGTAATGCAATCCTGGTATTTAATGCCCCTTTAAGACGCTTCTACTGTTTGTGAAATCTGAACGGGGTCGTGGTTGAGTTCCTGCAGCTATTTTCTGAGAAAAAATCTCTGGGTAAATCTGAAGGAAAATTGATCAATAAAATTGTAAAATGTATGGCCAGCCTTACAGACTCTATCTATCTATCTATCTATCTATCTATCTATCTATCTATCTATCTATCTATCTATCTATCTATCTATCTATCTATCTATCTATCTATCTATCTATCTATCGATCTATCTATCTATCTATCTATCTATCTATCTATCTATCTATCTATCTATCCACCTATCATAAAGGTGTGGGGGTAGCACTTAAAGTAATCCCACAAGTTTTGTTTGAAGTGATGTTACTGTCATAATAGATCAGTGGTCCCCAGCCACTGGCTCATAAACCTTTTGCGATGCATAGCTTCCTTTGTTGTGGCTTGTATCAACGGCCTTTTAGCAGGTGCTTGCTACCTGCATATCTGATCACATGCTGTAGTAAAGCTCCGCAAAACAAATAGGTCAATCAAAAGTTATCATTGTAATATAATAAACAAATCTGAGATATATTTGTAGTTTATTAATATTAATATTAATGTTTTAAAGTTCTATATTTAATAATTAGTATGGTTCTCCAACCTCTTATATTTAACTCTGAATAATATATCTTTCTATCTATAAAAGAGAGGGGAGGGCACACTTATTGTAAATCCACAAATGACACATTTTGATAAAAGGACACTTTGACCATACTGTCCTGCCATTCTGCCACAGAAATGTTGCCTGAATAAAAGTTGTCAACCATGGATTTACTGTGGTAAGTCTAAGCCCCATCTATTACTGTACTGCTTTGTGATTACATATGTTCACTATAATGCTGCCTACTTTGAGCTGCTCCTAGACCTGCTAGATCTGCACCATTAAACTCAAATGACCAAACAAGCAAAAAAACACTTGATATTTTTTTCATAATGAATTTGAGGTTTTGAAAATGCATTTTTTCCCCAATTTATAGTGCTACAATATTCTGAGTATTTTACATGGCTATTTAGATGTTAGCTACATCAACCATTACGTATTTTTTTAGTCACAATGAGTAAGCAATTTTCCATTTTCGAGGCTTGAAGAATTCTAGGATTTTTTTTTTTTTAACTGTAGTCCCTAGTGAAGTAAAAGCAGAGGATGGAAGTCAATGTAATATCACCAGCGCCTTATTTCTGACAACTATGCATCCTTCCACAGATTTAAAGATTTACCTGATATTTTGTGATTCTTTGTTATAAATTGGATTTGTTTAAAAGGGAAAAAAAAAATATTTTGGGCTAAACATGTATTGATCATCTTTTTGAGATAGTGTTGTTTGCCCTTGTTTTGGATGTATTTTTGAGCTTTTCTTAATGTATATAACTTGTAAGTAAACTTTGATATGTCAGTGTAAATGATTGGAATATTGCTGTAAAACAAATTGTATTTGATTATTTACATTTGATTTACCAAAGGAGTAGAAAATGTTTACTTAATATAGTAAATAAGGTAACGTTTTTTTTTAATAGCCATGTGCAAGAAAAAAAAAACATAACTGGACAAATAAACACAGGTTTTACTAAAATAACAGTCTCAACTCCTTTAGAAAATCAATGTTGTCTGGACATCCTTACAACAATAAAATTTATCTGACTGGAGTCGATACTGTGGTCTTGGATATATTTTTAATTTTTTTTTTTTTTTTGCATAAATTGTACCTACTACTTATCATCAATATGGTATTGCAATGCTTAAAATTACTTTTCAAGATCAGATTGTTTTTTTGGGAAAGAAATCCTTTCCCACAAATGCATGTGACAGGATGACCTGACTATGTTTATAGCTTGTAGTACAGAGGGAATTTAAATGTATTTTCTTTTTAAGACAAAAACTATTCAAACCTGATATTTTATTTGGCGTGAGCATTATTGGGTTTGCTCCCATACCATCTTCTTAAGTCCCTCAAGTGTTCCATTGGTGAGATATCCCCAGACTAGTTTGTTTATTACACACCATAGAAAAGGTGTCATTTTTTTTACTTTTTAGAAAGCGGATTCTCAGTTGGTTCATTTATTCTACACAAGAAGAACATATTAGTAAATTGTAATGCTATCATCTGGCTTGTTGTAATAACTGCAGCAACTCAATTGATTTGAAATTCTGGGGATAAATCACCACTTGAGCCCTTGAGATAAAAGAAGCCAGAAAACGATTCCCGGTAACCAGTTATAGGTTCAGTTGACAATTAGGCCAATTGTTTCTTGTAAAATCTTTAACATGAGAGGTTGATTTTTCATGTACGGGTAAATATCACCTACAAATTATCTGAATGTTAAAATGTGTTATTTTTTTATGTTTACATATTCTAGAAAAAATAGGAAATTTTTCAGACCAACTTTACTAAATTATGGTTGCTGTTCTGCTATATTAAAATGCTTTTGTTATTATGTTATATACAAAATATTACAAAATATTATAAATTTATTTCATTACTTATTAATCAGTATTTTGCTGCAACAAAAAAAATGTCTACTTTTACTGGGGTTTGTTTGTCATTTATGTACAGAAGTTGAAAAGCACATTATTTTCTGACAATAGACGCAGAATCGAATAATTGGATCAATATGAGAATATAATGTGACAATGTCCAGGCTGGAAGAAGCTAACAATATGAAAGCCATGTTTAAAGAAAGAGTTTTGGAATTTTTAAAACAAATGTTGCCCTTTTTTTGGGGATATGAATGTATAAAATATTGCATAGATACAGTATGTATGGCCTGTAATGCTAAAAAAGTAGTCATATTTCTAAGTCTTTTTTTGTGAAGTTATGGGCCTGGCAATTTTTTTTTTATAGTAGCATTTAAGGAAATGTGTGTTCTTTAAAATCTTTTGGCCTGTTTTCCAGCACTGTTTTTTTTATTAAGGAACCAGCTGAAAGCAAAATGCCAGCTTAACAATAACTTTGGGGGCTATAATCTGGGTGCTTCAACCTCACTGCTACTAAAACATTTAACTATTTTTTGACATGCACCTCATTTGTAATACACTAAAATGTGCTGCTAATGACATGGTGGTACATAAGTGATTACATCTCTCGATATTAAGGCGATTTAATTAAACCAGTAGACCAGGGTGATGGGTGGGCTACTTAGGAGATTTTAATTGGCTCAAATACCATCACTAAAATCTTGTGAAATTGAGGTGTATCACATGTAATGTGAACTGCAACATAGGAGTTCTCAGTGGCACAACTGATCCCCTACAGTTGTATTTAGTTTTTTAAATAACGGAATAGAGACAATGTTTCTGCTATGCGATTAAATTGACACTCTAAGTTGAATTGCTAAAGGAGTAGAAATTGTTCACTTAGCAAAGTGAATGTTCACATAGATTAGTGAATAAGGTGAAGCTGTGTTCACTTTAAATGCCCTAATCATGTTCAAGCGAAATAATAAAAAGCTGGATTTTGTTTGCATATGATTTCTTAATTGAACACAGTTTTAGTCATTTAATGTTCACTAAGTAAACATTCGTTTTGCTAAGTGAACAATTTATACTCCTTTAGTAATTCAACTTACGGTAGACTCTCAATTTAATCACATTGCAGAAACAGTGATTAATCCCCTCTCTTTACTTTCATAGATGTCAACAGGAGTAGAATAACCACTCCACAATTTCTCATTTAGGAAATTCTAAGGTGATTTTTTTCCTATTCAGTTGTGTCCCTCCTGATACTAATAATTTAACAATCACTCAACTATCCCCTACTGTAAATATTTTTGCACTAGGAGATTAATGTCAATGTCTGAGAAAACAGATCACCCATGTAGCCCCAGGCTCATTTCTAGCAGGGTGTTATCTTAACACACACACATTAACCATCCATTATTGCACTTTAAGTGTTTTGTTACGAAACCTATTAATTTTGAATAGACTGCAATGCACCTAAAATCAGGTATGGAGCATTTTTTAAAGCCACACACAGATTGTTCACATCTGAGCTTTGTGGTGCAGCACTGAAGTGCATTGCATTAGTGCATTGGTGTTCCCCTCAAACTGAATGACATTGCACTGTTGTATGTATGTTACTGTGTGCCTGCTGTAACCACACCAAATGTGCATTGCTGCATTACTGCATTACGAACTAGCTCCTAGCTTAGAGCTATACAGGTGATCGCTTTGTTACTGCAAACCACTTGTTGGTACTCATCTTGTTTGTAGCACACTGAAATCAATGTGATACTAATGAGATAACTGTCATAAATATCTCAGTGGCAAAAGGATTTGATTACCCATGTTCTTAACCTCTGCAGTAGCCCCAATTTATACTAGGGCTCCCTGAAAATGTAGACTAGAGCTACATTGGTACACTAGGGCTACATGGAGTATTTTTATTAGCTCAGTTCAGCAAATTAAATCTTATTAAATGATCTCTATGTTTATATAACATTTATTTTATTGTGAGCTTCTACATTAGAATTTTTTTAGTAGCACAATTTAGTAGAGCAATCAATCTCCCACAATCACACAATGCCACAATATAATTGCATAGCCGAAACTATTAGCCATTGATCTTTTTTCCCCCATAGACTTGAATAGGAGTAGATTAATCGCCCATCAATCACTTATGCAGGACACTCCTGAGTGTTTTTTTTTCTATTCAAGTACACCCCTGTGAGATTAATCCCATGAAATAAATTTTGTAATAATTGTCCCAAGCACACAAAAGCATTTTTTTGCCCTAAGAGATTTTTGTTGGGTTTCTAAGATTTCTTACGTTGCCCTATCCTGAAAAATCACCCATGTAGCCTTATAGGGGGTAGGGCTACACTGGCAACACATATTATAAAGTGGGATTTGCACCATGAAAGTTGCACTTTTAGAGCTCATTCACACATCATTTGGGACTGGCATTTTTCTACACTGGCAAGTCACTACTAGGGCACGTAGAAAACAATTTTCAATATGCTCTATTTGCACTGCAGCCCAGCCTGAAGGTGCAGTGCATTGAGCTGTAGTAAAAAGCAGACATGGTTTATATATTTGATATACTGTATTACTCCACAGTAACATGCACTGTATATTTTGATAGTATTCCTATACATACAGTTACAAAATTTGGGTATCAAAAAGTATTGAAAAAAATATAGATATACAGTATAGGCAGAGCATATGTAGATCCAAAATGTTTTATTTTTGTTTAGTTTTGAATAGTGGGAAAGTGTTAAGACCTGTGTCAAGCTTTATTGATATCTGTGACCTTACTGGGAAAACTCAACTCTTTGTTATTGGGCAGAAAGTAATGGGAAATCCAAAATTTTACAGTCGTCACCCAAAATGTAATGGAAGGAAATCTTCCAATGGTGACACATATGTTGGTGACAACTACCTAAGAGGGGATTTCCCTGCACTTTGGAGTGATTTCCTCTCCCTTGTATCTTCAAGACAAGAAATGAAGGGAAATTTTCCAGTGGAACACGGACAGCAAACAACCTGGCAGGGGTTTTAATCAATCATAATTCTTAATCTATTCAAAACTGAAAACAAAAGATACACATTAACAATAATGAGTAGAATGATAATGCAAGTTAATTAAAACTAAATATGGGAAGCCAATAAAATATTTTCAATAACTAAAAAAACAGTATGCCACACAAGTATTGCTTTGAAACCTAATGAAAACATATACATGTACTTCTAAAATACTTGTAAGCTGTTCCAGTGTAAGCTAGGAAATAGGCTGTTCCAAATAATGGGAATGGATGCTCAAAGTCAATAAATTTGCATGTGCATTGCTAAAGGCTGTTTATGCGTGTGTATTACACACGTGTGGTGGATCCTTAGTTATTAATGGCCCACCAATAACGCTTTCCACGTTAGTAAAGTAGTGTAATTTAAAAGAGAACCTAGGTTGGAAGAAACACATAGGATGGCATTTCTTTCATGTTCAAAATACCAAGTGTTTGACTTTCTGAGTCACAAATCAAAAAAAAGAATGCAGCAAGCAAATACCATTCTTAATCTGCATACTTGTGCCAGGTCAGTGAGTCAGAATCGAATGAAGCCACTGAATTATTGTGACAATCAGGCAACCAGCAGTTTCAGAATGAGAAGTCACTCAATAACACAAGCTGGGGCTATAGAATTGGGTATATGGGATTGTACGATATTTTTTTATTTATTTTTTATGGTTGAACTAGATGGACTTGTGTCTTTTTTCAACCCAAATAACTATGTAACTGTAAACTTTTACACCTTTTTAAAAAATCCACCTATGTTTTCTATGTTTATGTTACTTATCTATCTTTGCACCTTACATGCTAACCAAATCAGTCACAGAAAGGGGGTGTTCTGCTCTTGTTCCTGACACTCATTGTGCTAACTGACCTTGGGGCTGTATTGGTGTATTCAGCTGCATGTCCTCAAAACCACTTAAGAAAGAGTTGCTTTCTCACTGCCCCAAATTCTGCGTTCCTGACAGATGCTCATTGATTTTATTACTATCCTAGTGGGCTGCGGGCTCTCTTCTGCCGTAGACTTCTAAAGGGAGTTTGGCGGCTTTACATATTTATTATTGCATTGCGCCCGCTGATGCGCCAGTTCATACGCTCAATTAATGATTTATCCACACCAATTAAGCCATGAACCGGCGCAGCGCATTGTTTATTGTAAATCAGCCCCAGTATGTCACACTTCAAAATTGTGCCCGCTCGTGAAATGGTGACAAACTTTTACCCTTAAAATCATACAGGTTACATGTTTAGAGTTACAGAGGAGGTCTATGTGCTAGAATTATTGTACTTGCTCAAACATGATGATAGATCACATGTGTGGTTTGAACACCGTTTTCATATGCGGGCGCGACTTACATATGCAATTGCTTCTGCGCGAAAACTCGGCGGGACAGCACACTTTAAATTTTATTTTATTTTATTTATTTTAGTTTTCTTTTTTTTTACACTGTCCTTTTAAAAAAAATGTTTGGGTCACTTTTATTCCTATTACAAGGAATGTAAACATCCCTTGTAATAGAAAAAAGCATGACAGGCTCTCTTAAATATGAGATCTGGGGTCGGTCAAAAATGCAATATGCTTTCCTATTTCAAACTGACCAGCTATTTCTCCACCCCCCACCCCATCTAAGCTCTAAACTGAGAATAGAGATTATGTAAAAAAAGTAAAAAAAGTTTTGCCTTCCATTGCTATTTTTCAAGGTACGGGTTCACATATACTTTAACATAACCAAAAATCAGAGCACTTTTGAGTAACAGGGAAAGGTCGGATGGCATATATTAGTACCAATCCTTTATGCCGCGCACACACGATAATTTTTCGGCTTGTAAAAAACGAAGTTTTTCAGCATCTAGAAAAAAACGTTGTTTTTTCCAACTTCATCATTAAAACGACGTTGCCCACACATGATCGTTTTAAAAAAAATGCTCTAGCAAAGCGCGGTAACGTACAACGGCACTTTAAAGGGGAAGTTCCATGTGGATGACGCCACCCTTGGGGCTGCTTTAGCTGATTTTGTGTTAGTAAATAACGGATCGCACTTTTCTGTCTGTTACAGCGTAATGAATGTGCTAACTCTATTACGAACGGTTGTTTTACCAGAACAAGCGCTCCCATCTCATAACTTGCTTCTGAGCATGCGCAGGTTTTTTACGTCGTTTTAGCCCACACACGATCATTTTTTACATGAAAAAGTATATATAACGTGTTTAAACCAATAAACCAAAAATTATATATAAAACAGCGCTCAAGTGTGTGTGATCCACACTGTGATGAATAATAAATAATAATAATCCAAATATAAATGCAAATGAGTCAAAAGCCCGTGATAAAAGTGTTCATAGAAAAACATAAAGTTCATGGAAGAGCGAAAAGGAAAAACACTTATTTCTCTCCTTCAAGGTGTAAAATCTTCAAAACATATTCAAAGAAATCTTCCACCACACCCGATGTGAAAAAATAGTGAATCCTCCACCAATAGAAATGGCCACTCACCGGAACTATATGCCTAGCACTCTCGTGTTTTGGCACAGTAGCTTTGTTATAGTTAGTTTACATCAACAGGCGAGCTTCCGTTCCCAGACAGGTGGACAAATAAGATCCTCATAAATGAAGAAAGTGTGACATAGTGTAAAACCGTAAAAGTAATTTAATCACAAACCACAAGCAAAATCTTCAAAAGATGCACTCACACAATGCCAAAATTCAAAAGCGTGATAAATACACAGCAAAGATTCCTCTGTATTGTGCGGCTGAAATGCAACGGTCTCGGCGGACCCGGAAAATAAAACCCAGGCAACTCACACCACTCGATCCCCACACTGTGTTGGAAGTGAAATTGAAGCTGGCGTGCAACGAAAAACCGAATGCCGGTCACTGGCGAACAAACACGCAACTGGCCTATCTTCTCACGTTAGCAATTGGTCACTGATCAGATGATAACCAAGCTTCCGACATGTTTCGTCGTAAAATTTGACTTATTCATGGAATGAGCATTTTTTACAACCCGAAAAACGACATTGTTTACACCGTTATTAAAACACACGATCATTTTAAATGACGTTTTTAAAAAACTTACAAGCCGAAAAATGATCGTGTGTACACGGCATTATATTTTCCTCCTGTGGCAGCTGAGTGTTGACAAAAGGGAGGAGGAGGAGAAGCCTAGAGGTGATTAAATTCGCATGTGCTGCGCTATATAAGTTTTCATTCATTCATACTTTCAGCTGCTGCAGGAGGAAAATACAGATCGGTTCCACTAAATTCCACTCCCTGCCACCTCTCATGCTCAGGTTCTGAGGGTCGGCAAGGAAGGATTGCGGTTTACCTGTCACCTGTCCACCATTGACAGGATGCCAATCCCAGGATTAGGGTGTGCCCCGACGCACCTGGCACACCCCTTGCGCGCACCTATGTTCTCTACTGAATCCAAAAAGCACTGTGAATCCCATGAGCAACACAGCCATCCTTTTGTTATCTCCCCCTAACCCCCCTTAATGTATATGCAAAATATTGAGGCTGATTAACTAAAGGAATTGAAAATCTTTACTTAATAGTTTGTCTAACCTAATCGTCAAAAAAGCAAGTTCCTTTTTACTTATTTCATCTGAACAAGATTTGGTATTCAAAGTAAACTTATGTTTGTTTTTCACATGACTGAATAATAAAAGTGTTTATTCACATACATTTTGAGAGAATATTCTCAACTCTTTTAGAAAATCTGCCCAAATGGGCTGTGCCATCATGCCATATTTCACTGGATGAATCTAGCTGATAGAAGTCACACAGTGAGCAAATTTTACCTGCCTTAAATCTGCTGAAATAGAAACTCTATTTTACTCATTGAACTGCTTGGGTGAAAATTATTTAAAAAAAAAACGATAATTTTTTTGTGCGCTTTTTGCCTATTTTGAGTTTTTAATTGTTTTGTGAATTGTGTTTATTTAAAACTAAACTCCAGGAAGACAGATAAATGCACAGTTCTAATATGAAGTCTGTTTCACCTGCCAAAGGATTTGTATTTATTAAATATTGAGCCTGAGGCCAGGTTCACACTGGTAGGACACAACAGTAGTACGACTGTGGATCCGACTTTGCCATTCAACTTCAATGAATGGGGATCCAACTTTGATCCCGACGATGCAGGCACTAGTAGATAGATTTAGGATGGCGAGCGCATACTTGCGGCGGCGTAGCTTATGGCATTTAGGCTACGCTGCCGTAAGTTAGCGAGACAAGTACATGATTCACAATGTACTTGCCTGCTAAGTTACGGTGGCGTAGCCTAAAGCGGGCGGGCGTAAGGGCGCCTAATTCAAATTAGGCTGAGGGGGAGTGTCTTATGATAATTAGGCTTGACCCGACGTGATTGACGTTTTTTGGAACTGGGCATGCACCGTGCGCCTACATTTCCCAGTGTGCATTGCGGCTAAGTTCGCCTCACGGGCCTATTGATTTCGACGTGGACGTAAATGATGTAAATCCCTATTCACGGACGACTTACACAAACAACGTAAAATTTTCGAATTTCGACACGGGAACGGCGGCCATACTTAACATTACTATTCCATTTATTTGATGGAATAACTTTAGGCCTGCTAATGTGTTACGTAAACGGCGTAATTGTACTGCGTCGGCCGGGCATATGTTCGTGAATAGGCGTATCTACTGATTTACATATTCTACGCTGAACGCAATGGAAGCGCCACCTAGCGGTCAGCCTAAAAATTACACTTTAGGATACAAGGGTGTAAGACACTTACGCCGCTCGTATCTGAGCCTAATTTAAGCGTATCTGGTTACCAGAATACGCTTAAATTAGCGGCGATGCAAATTCTGACTTAGGCTGGCGTATCTACTGATACGCCAGCCTAAGTCTCTCTGAATCTAGCTATTTGTGTCTGGTATGAATCTTTAGGGGTAACTCCACGACAAATTGAAAATAAAATGGCATGGGTTCCCATTCCAAGAGCATACCAGGCCCTTAGGTCTGATATGGATTTTAAGGGGAACCCCCAAGCCAAAAAACCATTGTACCCGGACCCGGACGGATGTCGGATTGCATGTTGCAGGGCAAAGTCGGATCCACAGTCGTACTACTGTCGTGTCGTACCAGTGTGAACCCGGCCTCAGAGCACAAGACGCATGTCAAAGTCGGATCAGTTAAGATGGTGATCCGACTTTGATCGTACTTCAGTAATATTCAATGGGCTGAAGTAGGATCAAAGTTGGACCAAAGTAGGGAGCATTTTCAAAGTCGGACCGACTTGTGTCGGACCAGTTAAGACGGCTCTCATAGGAAAACATTGATTTTCACACGTCATATGATATGAGCTCCCATGTTTGGAGCGTTTATCGTACAAGTGTGAATCTGGCCTTAAGGTATATCCATTATCTTTAGACTTGCTTTAACAGGCCAAGCTGTCCATAATATGTGGCAGCTACTGTTGGAACAAGCCATTTAATATCAACAGTGGTATTTACATGGGACAGCCTTCAATCCTATGGTTTAACCACTTCAGCTCCGGAAAGGTTTTACCCCCTTAATGACCAGACTATTTTTTGTGATATGACACTGCGTTACTTTAACTGACAATTGCACAGTCTTTTGGTGGTATTTGATCACCGCTGCCATTTTTATTATTTGCACTATAAACAAAAAAAGATTGTCAATTTAAAAAAAATATATATATTTTTTTACTTTCTGCTATAATACATATCAAATAATAAAATTTTAAAAAATTGAATTTCTTTATCAATTTAGGCCAATATGTATTCTACCAATAAGCATATATCCAGAGGTTGTCTTTGAGAAATAGACGTATGAGTGCTGCCAGCACTGCTGCAGAGGTTGAAGGGGGTGGGGGGGTCAGCCTGTCACCATACCATACCTACAAATTGGTCTGCATTGCTGTCATCTCAAAAGGAAGCCTCTTTTAAAGATGATACACAAGAAAGCCAGGAAACAGTTTGCAAGCAGACTAAGGACATGGATTACTGGAACCATGTCCTGTGGTCTTATGAGACAAATATAAACGTATTTGGTTCAGATGGTTTCAAGCGTGTGTGGCAGCAACCAGGTGAGAAGTACAAAGACAGCATGATTGGCAGTTGGAAGAATACTCTTTACATTGGTGGTCAGTGGAAGGAATGCTTCTTACAATGATGGACAGTAGGAAGAATGCCTTATGCCATGTACACACGACCGTTTTTCATGACGAGAAAAATGCAATTTTTTAAATTGGTCATTAAAAACAACCGTGTGAATGCTCCAGAGCATTTTTCTCGACGAGAAAAATGGGCATTAAAAATTTAGATCCTGCTCTATTTTTTCTCATCGTTTTTCACTTCGTCGTTTTTCTCGTCGTGAAAAGCGGTCGTGTGTAGGCTTTAAAGACGATGAAAAAAATGTGCATGTTCAGAAGCAAGAGAAATTTGCATAATCAGCCCAAAGGGTGGCACCATTCGAATGGAGCTTCCCCTTTAAAGTGTCATCGTACGTGTTGTACATCACCGCGCACTCCTCAAGCATTTTTTTTCACGATCGTGTGTATGCAAGGCAGACTTGACAAGAATTACGTCGAGAATAATGACGTTTTTTCCCATGACATGAAAAACGGTCATGTGTACGCGGCATTATACATTTGTGCTCAGTAAGAAGAATGCACCTTACATTGATGGTCAGTAGGAAGAATGCCCTATTCATTGGTGGACAGTAGGGAGAATGCTACTTACATTGGTGGGCAGGAGGAAGAATGCTCCTTACATTGGTGGTTAGGGGGATAAATGCTCCTTACATTGGTGGTCAGTGTGAACAATGCTCCTTACATTGGTGGAAAATTCGAAGAATGCTAGAATGCTCCTTACATTGGTGGACAGTGGGAAAAATATCCCGTAAACAGATAGCTAAAAAGATTGTACAGTAGGTGTCTGGTGTATTTAAGAGAAAGAACTTGCTCATTGTTCAAGGAACCCCTAGCAACCTCTGGAAAAATATTAGGGTTCCACAAAACCCTGCCTGAAAAGAGTTTTTAATCTCTTATGCCGCGTACACACGATCATTTTTCGGCATGAAAAAAAACAACGTTTTTTAGCATGTCCAAAAAACGAAGTTTTTCCAACTTCATCATTAAAAACGACATTGCCCACACACCATCGTTTTTAAAAAAATATGAAAAAAGCGCGGTGACGTACAACACGTACGACGGCACTCTAAAGGGGAAGTTCTATTCGCCTTTGGGCTGCTTTAGCTGATTTCGTGTTAGTAAAAGACGATTCGCTCTTTTCTGTCTGTTACAGCGTGATGAATGTGCTTACTCCATTATGAACGGTAGTTTTACCTGAATGAGCGCTCCCATCTCATAACTTGCTTCTGAGCATGCACGGGTTTAAAACGTCATTTTAGCCCACACACGATCATTTTTTACAACCCGAAAAACGAAAAAATTTTCAGAAGCCGAAAAAACGATGGGGAGCCCACACACAATCATTTTAAATGATTAAAAATGCAGCATGTTCGAATTTTTTTTTGTCGTTTTTTTTTCATGCCGAAAAATGATCGTGTGTACGCGGCATAAGGCATTTCTCTAGTCCGAGATAATGATTCTTTTTGTTGCTGATACGAAAGTAAAGTTGGGTGTCATCCATGTAGGAATGGTAGTAAGTTGTAAATTCTGGTTACTGGTGATTTCGAGGAGGGGGCGGAGATAAATATTGAATAGTACGGGCGACCCCTAAGGGACTCCGCATGACACTGTGCGTTTTTCAGAAGTGAAAGGACCTAGTTTCACTATCTGTGATCGGTTTCCCAGAAAGGAGGAGAACCAGGGTAGATCCGAGTCTGCCACTCTAGTCACTTCAGCTAGACGAGTCAGCAGCAATTTGTGGTCTACTGTAGCAAAAGCTGCACTTAGGTCCAACAGTACCAGAAGACAAGATTCTCCTTCATCTGCAGCTTCGAGAGCGTCATCCCATATTTTGAGAAGTGCTGTTTCCATCCCATGACCAGGACGGAAACCCGATTGAAATTAGTCCAGTAGTTTGTGGGTGTCTAAATGGTGTTGTAGCTGTTGCACTACTGCTTTCTTCATTACCTTGGAGAAGATGTTTATGCCTGTTATGGGATGACGATGGTTTGGGTCTTTGGGGTCGTGCCCAGGTTTTTTTAAAATGGGTTTAATTATGCCTTGTTCCAGGGAGGTCGGCACCATGCCTTCCTTAAAAGATTGGTTTATGAGGTGCGTGATAGCCGGTACCAAATTATCGGCACATTCTTTCAACAGTTTAGTGGGAATGATATCATTAGGTGATGTACTGTCTCACAGGGTATCGATGATATTTTTGGTGGTGTCGATGGAGATAGACTTTAGTGTATATTTCATTGATTGTGGCATATTTGCATTAATATTGCCTTTTTGGTTTAAAGGGGGGTGGGTAGAGGTTCTCTTTTGCTGAATAATTTCACGGTTATTTTCAATTTTGTTAAATAAATAATCTGATAATTCGTTGCAAAAATCTTGTGATTCGAAATTCGGATGAGCGTTCTACATTTCGGAGCTACTATGTCTCCTGTCTGTAGTAGAGCTTTGTTGATGGAGTTGAGTGTTTCCGCTGCTGTTTGACATTGTTCTATTGTTTTTATTTTGTTCAATAATGTAGTTTTGAAGAGTTCCGAGTGGAGCTTCTTCTGGGATCTTGTCCAGTGTGTTGTTAACGGGTTTGTCATTTTTTTTAAGAGGGCGTTAATAGTGATTTTGAATTTGTTTGCATGGTGATCTGTCCAGGGTAGGGGCTCATTTTCCAGTATGTTGATATCCATATCTTGTTTGAAGAAAAGATCGAGTGTGTGATCTGAAACATGTGTGGGCCCGCATACCAGTTGCTGCAGACCTAATCTTTCCAAGTGGTCAATGCAGGCTTCG
Organism: Rana temporaria; assembly: GCF_905171775.1. Lineage (NCBI taxonomy): Eukaryota > Metazoa > Chordata > Amphibia > Anura > Ranidae > Rana > Rana temporaria. Next base: position 284,253,025 of record NC_053490.1, read on the forward strand.
GCGACGGGGTCCTGTAAGGAGTTGGCCCAGAGGTTGAAGGCCCCAAGTAGCAGGAGATGTTTGATGTTTAAGGTATAGGTGGAGATAAATTCTGTCAGTGATGTGAGGAGCTGCGTTTTTGGTCCAGGTGGTCTATAGCAGAGTAGTATGTGAATGGTGTCCTGGGAATTAGTTTGAAGTTGCAGAGTGAGGGTTTCCATGAATGGTAGTGTGGTCTGTGGATCTGGTTTGGTGAGTGAGAGGTGAGCCTTGTAGATCACTGCTAGGCCTCCTCCTCTTTTCCCTACTCTGTTTTCAGTTAAAATACCATAATTCTCTGGCACCAGTTCTCCTAGAATGGTGTTACAATCAAATGTTTGCCAGCTTTCTGTGATGAAGAGGCAGTCAATGTTGTGTTGAACGATAAAATCATGGATTTCCTGTCTATGCTTTACTGCGGATCTTGTGTTGATCAAGACGCATGATAAGTGTTGTAGCTGAAATGTAGGCGTCCTATTTTTGATGGTCGATCGGTTCTTAACAGTTGCTCTTTCTGTAGTACTTTTTTGTGGCATCTGTTAATGTTGAGGCGGTTGTCCTTAGACCCCAAATGTTTTTTGCTGAGTATTTCATGTTACCCATGATAGCAGATGCGCCAACGATGATGAGAATGGTGACAGTGATCACGCTGGTGATAACGATGGTGGAAAATTCTAGTGACTCTGATAAGTGGCGATGAGTGGTCCCCCAAACTAACCCCCTAGTTGATCCAGAGGAAGGCGAAAAAACCCTGCCGAGCAAAGCCAATCAGCTCCTGCGGGGGAAAAAAATCCTTCCTGATCCCTCAGGGGCGATCGGGTGAACCCTGGATCAACTCGCTATTGCGGTCGAGGCCTGGGTCCTTACCTGTTGTAGTCGATGGTTGGGGATCTGCTTGACCCACGTTGTGCAGCCGATAGTCCTCTGGTGTAGGCACAGAAGGTCAGGGGTGTTGGGACACGGAGGGCGGAAAAAAGAGTGAATGTGGGGGGGGGTAAAAACTCAGATGTATTCCGATTGACTGATGTTGGTGGCTCGAGGGTGGGGGGGGGGCGGGGGTACACAGGTGAGCACTGGTATCTTTTGCAGTAGTAGTTGTGGATGGTAAGGGGGGCGGCGAGGGGAAGGAGGCCGTTTGCTCGGGGAGGCTCTGATGAACGGTAGGGGGAGATCACAGGGTCTCCTAGGGCGGGGGGCAGTCTGGGAAACAGTGACACTAATGATGTGGCTGGGTACCGTGGGAGGATGGACGGCGTGCTGCTAGGCCGCAGCCGCGGACTTTCCCAAAGCGTGTTTGTGAACCTGGATACCAGGAATGCTGAGCGCTGGGTGCTGGCTGGAAGCTGGGAGCCTGCCTACCTGCCTGGAACTATGAGCCACACGTCCTACTCCTAGGACTTGCGCCGATCTGAGCTCCTGCTGCTAATCCTCTGGGTGCAATTGCTATAGCGAATTTATTGTTATTATTAGAAAGATAACGTTTCGTTATAAAACAAGGTGTGCTTGATGAGATACAGTTTTTCTTTTACATAAAGCATCTTGAGAAGTGTGCTTTCGAGTTTCACATCTTGTAACTCCTTACTCATCCTCTCACACAACGAATGACAGCTTGTGAGCAGAGAAGACACCTGTGCATTGTGATGGTTAGCTGACCCTCTGCTCTTCACATCTTCTTAGTCAGTACATAACCAGTGAACAATCTAAAAACTCAGACTACGTGTTCTTTACTGGGAATTTTCACAGACTTTCCTTTGGTCACACATTTATTTCCTTTCTTTCTGAGTCAGTTTCAACTTGCATAGTGAATAAAAGGGTATAGGTATACCAGCACAAGTATGAAGGATCTAAATACTTTGCCACCCTATAGCTCTCACCTTTAAAGTGACTGTGATGGGAGTCACTTTTGGGCACGGGGTGACTGAGAAAATATATCTTGGATTACTTAAAATGGGACAGTAAAATTTATCCACAATATCTCCCAGGATATATGTAAAGACTATTCTTGGTTTGTTTGATTATGAACTCAACATGTTAATTGAAAGAGCTGAACACATTGGCCTCTGTACAATGTAGGAGATGGGCTGACTCCTACTGGAGCCTGCTATTGTGAGAATATGTCCTGTGTTTAAACGTATGATAATGTATAATCTACTGTGTGAAGCTCGATGACAACAAGGATTAGTAATTAGCTCATGTTAATTAGGTTTCTGGTCACAGGTGTGTTTTCAGGGTAATATGAGCAGGAGGTATACACCTCCTCTACTACTGTATTTAAGACTTGTAGTCTGGTGCTAATAAAGTCAGATTCCTGCTTGACCCTCAACACAGAGCCTTGTCTCGTACTTGGGGGAGAATTATTCGTATGGGTTTCTTGTTTGGCTGATTGGAGTGTTCGGTAGCTGCCTTTGTGTTCGGGAATGGAATAGCCTAAACGACTTTAACCCCTTTCCTACTCGGAGTGTCGTTACAGTGACGTTCCAGTCTTTTTTCAGTTTATTAAAAGTCAGCAGCTAAAAAAATTTAGCTTCTGACTTTTATAAAACACACACTCATCTGTCCCATGGTCCAGCGATTTGGAAGCCTGAAGCCTCGTTCCTCTCCCCTTTCTCTGCATGGCGCTGTCATTGCAACTGTGGGCACCCGGCTTTGAAAGATTGCAGCTTCACAGCCGGGCATGCACAAGCTGCGCTGCATTCTCCAAAGGCCAGTAAATCTTTTGGGACCTGTGTCCCGGAAGATTGCAGAGAGGGAAGGGTGGATGAACAGCCACCGCAGATTTTACTGTACAGGATATAAACCAACCTGAAGGCTGTGGCTCTAGACCTGTGATTGGCGAACCTTGGCACCCCAGATGTTTTGTAACTACATTTCCCATGATGCTCAACTACACTGCAAAGTGAATGAGCATCATGGAAAATGTAGTTCCAAAACATCTGGAGTGCCAAGGTTCGCCATCACTGCTCAAGACAAAGCAAAGTTAACAGCTACAGAGGGGCTACTCACTGGAGTTTGGCTTGGAGAAGGAAGGTTCAAACAAGGATAACGCCGCTCCAGGTGAGCATTCACTGCAGTTCGGATGTGCTGGGTGCACGCCACGGCTCGCCACCAGTGATCAAATAAGAAGAAAAGAACGGCTGCACACCAAAGTAACATTCCAACGATTTTATTCCAAAATAGCAATAGACAGCCAACAAGAAAGAATGCCCTACCCAGGAGGTGACGCATTTCACACTGACCTCAGTACTTCTTAAAAAAAAAAGAAGCACTGATGTCAGTGTGAAACACATCACCTCCTGGGTTCTGGCATTCTGTCTTGTTGGCTGTCTATTGCTATTTTGGAACGTTTTTTTTAACCCGATCGTTAAAACGGCCTTGCCTACACACGATCGTGGAAAAAAATGCTCTAGCAAAGCGCGGTGACGTACAACACATACGACGGCACTATAAAGGGGAAGTTCCATTCAGATGGCGCCACCCTTGGGGCTGCTTTAGCTGATTTTGTGTTAGTAAAAGACGATTTGCGCTTTTCAGTCAGTTACAGCATGATGAATGCGCTTACTCCATTACGAACGCTAGTTTTACCAGAACGAGCGCTTGCGTCTCATAACTTGCTTCTGAACATGCACTTTTTTATCACGTCGTTAAAGCCCACACACGACCATTTTTTATGACGTTAAAAATGACAACGTTAAAAACGTTGTGAAAAATTAGAGCATGTTCTAAATTTTTAATGGCCATTTTTTACATCGTGAAAAATGCTCTGGAGCCCACACATGATCGTTTTTAATGACATAAAAAAAAAAAACATAATTTTTTACAACCCGAAAAACTGTCATGTGTACGTGGCATTACTCTTGTAACAAAGCATATTAAAGGAGCTTGCAGGAATAAGTGCCATATTTGTCCCTGGGATGTCGCAACAATTTTCAGTAATCCAAAACCTTAGCACTCACTACCACTAGATATGACTAGAAACATATGCAATAGCGTACTGTGTTTATATGTGCATTTGTTTTTTTTAAAGCCATTCAGTTGACTTGAACAGCAAAATGACAGGAGATGCAAAGGCAGCAACTGTCTGACCAAATGTTGCTGTGTGAGATATGAGGATATTTCTCGTCCTTGGATGCTACTAAGCTATTATCCAGTGGTAAGAAGGTAAACATGTTACTATTGCAGCATGTGCCAGAAAAGCTAACTACAAAAAGGAATACTGTAGGGACTCTTCCCTAAACAGGGTTGTCTCTATCCTAAACATAATGATGCAGCCTTAACTCAGAATTGTTATGGTCTCTGCATTTGTTGGGTTCCCCTATTGTTTACTGGCAAATAGAGCAAGAAAAAACAAGATTACGAGATATAAATATTTATTTTTCTCCGATAAATCATCAGGAGGCCTATTGTCAGTGGTGCAAGCTGGGGAAGGATATAAATGTTTGGGATAACCTGGAAGAAGGGGTTTCACCCTACCAAGCTTTGTCTGAGGAGGGGGTTGTACGGGAGGTCTTTTACCTCCCATGCCTGCTGCCTAGGAAGGAGGGAGGTTCTGCTGTAAGAGGGGCTAGGGAATGTATGCTGTCTTACTGGATGGTACATGCAGAAGGGGTGAATGAGAAATATGGCATCCTGGGCAGAGACTTCATTGCTGAATAGTGTCCTAGAAAACTGGGTACAAGCTGCTGCAGGTGGACACTGCAGGACATTCTGCCTGGTAATCCTGATAGGTACTTGTGCCGTCTGGTTGTGTTTAACAGTCCACCAATATTGATTGCCAGGCTTGACTTGACAGTCCATAGCCTGTATTGACTGTTGTAAGTAGAGAAATCTAGAGCCATTTTTTTCCTATCTTTGAGTATCCTGTGCCATAACCCGCTATCTATTAAGTTTATTTGTCTTAATACCAAAAAAAAAAAAAAGGAAAAGAGAGCACCACTACGTGCATGTAGTATTTATTGAAGCTCAATAAAAATGAAAACAGTATATTGCTCTCACATATAAAATGAATATATAAGCACCTCTGTCAAATCTTGAGTTTTGAGTTTTTATTGAGCTATACTCCTAATTTTTATTGAGTTTTATGGGTGCTTTCGCTCTCCCCTCTTTCTTTTCTTTTTGGTGTTTACATGTTCTGCTGGTGGGAGCTGTCCCAGATTAATTTGTCATGTCTTTATGGGCTTTCCTTATGAACTCATTGCTCTAATATATATTTTTTTTCTTTTTTGTGGTATATGATTTAAATTTGTGCAATAGAACCATTTTATGACCAAGTATGCACTATACATACCTGGTATCATCAGGGTAGTGAGTGCAGTTTGTTTAGCTATTGTGTCTTAAAAAAACTCTCTGAAATGCATTAAAGTAACTGTTGCCAAATTCGTTTTACCCCACCAAAATTGAAGAATTCTGACCTTACGTTTGAAATGCTAGCCCACTAAGCTGCCGGTCATCCTCATCCACCCAGGGATAAGGGGGTAAACAATAGCATGAGAAGATAGGCTGAGGGGCCTTCAAATATTTTCTTTTTTTGTACTCTTGTATTTCTGGGTCACATGCTATACACATGGACTGCAACAAATAACCATAAACTATGTCTCTATGCACATGCACATTTGCAGGACTTAATATGCATTTGTTCTGACTATGCAAGGGAAGGTAAAGTCTGGCAGCCATCATACTGCTGTTAGGTTAACAAACAGCCAGCCACTGTCTAAAAATAGGGTTGAGCGAACCCAAACAGTAAAGTTCGGGTTCGTACCGGACTTTTGGATTTTTGGAACCCGGACCCGAACCCGGACAATTTACTGTAAGTTAGGGTTCGGGTCCGGTGTTTGGCAATGTAATGGCGCGCTGCAGGGCAGCCAATCACCATTTGTTCTACTCGTGTGACCTAAAAGCCATCACAGCCATGCCTACTAATGGCATGGCTGTGATTGGCCAGTGCAGCTTGTGACCCAGCCTCTATATAAGCTAGAGGCACACAGCACAGCTCGTCACTCTGCTTTAGATAGGGTAGGGAAAGGCTGCTGCTGCTGCTGCTCTGAGGGAGAGATTTAGATATGAGTCAGACTATCCTGCTTCAGAAATCAAATTACTCAGCGATCTACATAGCACAGCAAGTCACTCTGCATTAGATACTTTAGGGAAAGGTTCCTGCTTTTGCTTGTAGGGAGAGAAATATATAGGAGTCAGTCCTGCTTCATAAATCAAATTACACCAGCACTGCATATGTTACTGTGAGATACTCTGCATTAGATACTTTAGGGAAAGGTTCCTGCTTTTGCTTGTAGGAAGAGAAATATATAGGAGTCAGTCCTGCTTCAGAAATCAAATTACACCAGCACTGCATATGTTACTGTGAGATACTCTGCATTAGATACTTTAGGGAAAGGTTCCTGCTTTTGCTTGTAGGGAGAGAAATATATAGGAGTCAGTCCTGTTTCAGAAATCAAATTAAACCAGCACTGCATATGTTACTGTGAGATACACCCTTTAGATACTTTTCTTCTATTGTGCTATTCAAAAAAACATCCATTTAGGGCAAAAAAAAAAAATTGCAGTGTTTCCACCATATCTGTACGTGTGAGATACACCCTTTATATACTTTTCTTTTATTGTGCTATTCAAAAAACAACCATTTAGGGAAAAAAAATATTTTTGCAGTGTTTCCTCCAGTGTTTGCAGTTTTTCCTCCATATCTGTACGTGTGAGATAAACACTTCAGCTAGTGTTCTATTGTTCTATTCAAAAAACACCCATTTAGGGCAAAAAAATATATTTTGCAGTGTTTCCTCCAGTGTTTGCAGTGTTTCCTCCATATCTCTACGTGTGAGATAAACACTTTAGCTAGTGTTCTTCTATTGTTCTATTAAAAAAACACCCATTTAGGGCAAACAAAAATATTTTGCAGTGTTTCCTCCAGTGTTTGCTCCATATTTTTATGCATTTTATGTTATTTTAAGTTATTTCCCTATCCACATTTGTTTGCAGAGTACTTGCCATTCTCTTACCAACATGTTGCTGCCATTTGCAGCCCTCTAGCCCTTTCCATTAGTTTTTTAGAGACATTTTAGTACTGAAAAGTTTGGGTCCCCATTGACTTCAATAGGGTTTGGGGACAAGTTCGGGTCAAGTTCGGGTCCCGAACCAGGGCTTTTTTCTGAAGTTCGGCCGAACCCGTCGAACCCGAACATCCAGGTGTCCGCTCAACTCTATCTAAAAAGCCTAGCTTGCTTTAAAGGAACACTAAAGGTTCGTTTTTTATTAGATCAATTGATTGCTGTAAGCTAGAACATTTAAATATCACTTACCTCGTTTTTCCTTTTGACCTCCAAAATACAGTAATCCAGGTTTGAAAATGCCATTTCCTGTCTCTCCTCTTCTTGCTTTCCACCAGCATCTGAGCTGTTTTGCATGGTGGAAAGCAGAATGTGCTCACCCCCTCCCTATGACTACAGCCCTGCGTGAAGATGCTCTCTTATCCCTCACAGGCATGGAGGCTAAGCCTAATGGGAACTGTAGTTCCCATTAGGCCATGATGTAGCAAGAATGAATGCGCACCGCAAACCAGGAAGTCAGTGAGAATAACGATTCGGGAGTGACGGAGGTGAATAAAACAGCTCGATTTATACAGGTATCAAACTAGTTATAATGCAAAACATTACTTTTTACTTCATCAGCTACTGTCAGACTTTAATTTAAGAGGAAAATAGTTTTGTCTTTACAATCCCTTTAAGATACTCTGTTGCATTATTCTGTTGCTATCAGTGTTTTTGTCTACATATTTTATATTTGTTTTATATGGGATGTTGTTAAAATAGGGCTTATATTTAAAGCTTAAATAAATTCCAGGGAATTTCCAGAATATTGAAAAAAAAAAATGTCAGAGTTTAATAATTTAAGTGGTTAATTAAAAAAAATGACCCTCATTGTCTTTCCATCACATTAACCACTACTCTTGGTTTTCCCCTGACATAGTCAGATAAGAAAATAAATTTGATTTATTGTTATCAAATCATAAACAAGGATTAACTGCTCTGTAACTGGTTGGCTCATGTAAAAGATTTATAAAGCAAAAAATTGTATGTATACACTAAACAGCAAATGTATTGTTTAGGCAGTGTGGCACCCCTATATTCTATTATTTTGTTTGCAATGTAATCTGTCATATTTTATAAACCAGGCCCTATGGAATGTCATGTCTAAATTCTTGAATCTATTAGCAGCCCTCAAAATTTCCACTCGCCTACTAGCATTTGGCGAGTGGATTTAAGCTGGGGGCGAGTGATGACAGGGCTGCATGACCAATCTCCCTCCAATCTGTGCCTACACTTAGAGTCCCGATGAGATTGGCGGCCGAAGAGGAAAAGTGCATGCTCGGGAAAAGTAGTCTGGTGACCCGCGCACAGGCAGAGCAGTACACAGGTGCTCTACTTACAATTCTCATTAAGCCATGGGACCCAACAGTATGAGCTCTCTGAGCCTGCCCCCTCCCCCGATCCCCGACCAATGTAGCTGGAGAGAAGAAAGTAATGAGTGAGGTGGAGGATTGCAAAAATTACCACTCCGGTGCAGCACTCACTGAAAGTTGCCCTGACATGAGAGCGGCAGCCTTCTAGTTTGTGCAGTTTTCTTCTCCTTGTGCTCTATGTAAGTGTCCAACAGTTTAGCCTGAGCACTGTGAACAGACTGGTCTCAATGTGTGCTGTGCACTGTCAGTGTGCGCTGTGCTGTGGTGTCAATGGCTGTGCAGTTGTGTGGATCTCAGCGCTGGATTGTATTCCCTCCCGCTCTGCTGCAGCTCCTCTCCTCTCTGCCAGCCTGAATAAAAGGGGGAAGTGTGGAGCCGCACACACACAGGCTCCTGATGATGAGATGAATGGGAGAGAGAGAGAGAGAGGATGGATGGGAGTTGCAGAGGAGACAGCAAGAAAATGGGGAAGAGACCCAGTTCTAGTGCCCTGTCCCTCTGGTCTGCCCCCAGTGCCCTGTCCCTCTGGTCTGCCCCCAGTGCCCTGTCCCTCTGGTCTGCCCCCAGTGCCCTGTCCCTCTGGTCTGCCCCCAGTGCCCTGTCCCTCTGGTCTGCCCCCAGTGCCCTGTCCCATTTTGTTAAAGTTGTTGTTGGTAATATTTAATTTTGTAACTTGATTCTGCATAAAACATTGTCATTCCATGAGATAATCTACGAGGGCGTGTTTACGGGTGCAATTAGGCGCAGGGCAGTGTATGAATTAGGTGGGGCAACTGGTGGCGAGTAGCTCTTGAGGCCTGGCTAGTAGCTCAGGACTTGAAATTTTGAGCCCTGCTATTAGGTAGCACTGGTACTAATTATAATGCTGGTTGAGTAGGGTAACAGTTTTCTCTACTCTTTAAGTCAGTGGGGATGATTTACTAAAGGAAAAACAACTGTGCACGTTGCAAGTGCACATAGGTGTGCACCCCAAAGCTCAAACACGCTGAAGCATAGTTAGTTGTGTTTACTATGCTTCAGTTTATGAATGAACACAATTAGTGTGTTCACGGTGTTCATTCAGAAAAGGAAGCAAGGGGCTGGTCAATAACATATTGACTAGCCCTTTCCCCTACCCTCCATTCTGAAACATCCCATGCTGCTGAGAGTAGAGAAGAAGAGGGAATCCAGCGGGGGGGGGGTACCATGGGGGGGACTTAGGACAGAAGGGGGGGGTCAGCGCCACACAGAGTTGTTAGGGCACACCTGGCACACACCTATGCAAGCGTAGTTGCACTTTGCAAGTGCAATTGCTCCAGAGCTTAGTAAATGAGCTAAAGCTTCACTTTACAATGAATACTCAGCATGTTTGCCTTTACTTGATTGGATGACGGAAGTCAGCAACGATCTCTCTCATTTATGAAGCTCTAATGCACAGTTTATTTGCCTTTAGTAAATAAACCCCACTGTTCTCAGATTCGTCACCATGCATTGTATGGCTAACATGTCTGATCTTGTTAGTGATACTAAGGTATGGTGACCAGACATTCCCGGTTTCCGGGGACAGTCCCCGGACCAAGTCTGTTGCCGGTTTTATCCCCGGATTGGATTTGAACAGGGGCTGGGGAAATTTCAAAGACAGTCAGTGCAGAATTAAAAAAAAAATTATAAAAAATCGGAATTACACACCCCCGCTCCATCACACCTACCTAGCTTAAGGGGGTGTATTTTTTTCCATTATCTGTGCCCCTTTATGATTGTCATGTGCTGGTCGAAGTGGAGGGAATATTTCCTCCGTTTCGGGTGCATGCCCATTTAGCTCTGCTCGTATGTTCTTCTGCCTTGGCTCAAGTCCTGACCAGCCGCCTGCATGCTTATCTTCTTGTCTTCCATGACGGAGTGATCTTCCTCCGCTCCCCACCCAGTAGTAGCTGGGCCCGAAGAGTGAGACTTGACGGCCGGGCTGTGAGGCGGGTTACAGAGTTAGCCGATTGCTGCCATTACTAGTAAAAAAAATATGTCCCTGGATTTCATTTGAAAAATCTGTTCACCTTATACTAAGGGTATTTATTTATTTATTTTAGGTATTTATATAGCCTTTACAATTTATGCAGAACTTTACATACTGTACATTCATACATCAGTCCCGGCCTTCAAGGAGCTTAAGGTTAAGGATCTACCTCATATATATATATACACTACATAAGTAATAGACATAGTTTTCCTGTGCTCTGCTGTGGTGACTAGCTTGTAACAGTTCATAATCAATAATGACTCATTACTATACCATCTCATTTTCAGGGTCCTGCCATGGGGTGACCTAGAAATGTGTAACACGACATCTCCTTGTGTATTGTACTCCTCACTCCCACGACTAACCTAAAAACCACTAATTCTCCACAGGCCTACATAAAGCCCACACCTTCCCACATAAATAGCCCAGGTACGGGAACCTCAACAGGCTAATTGCCAGACACATCACAGTAAGTTAACCCTTACATTGCTACACAGTAGCTTTGAATGAAAAGTATAAATGACAGTACTGGCACCTGCCTGCAGGCATATGACTGTACAGATAAAATACGCCTATATTTACAGTACCTGGGAGCCCCAGCTGCAGCAAAATCATGTCTATATTATTGTATTACAAAATACACTTGCACACACATGGATGCTTTTTCCCAATCAAAACACTTACGCATTCGAGAAAATATATCCATGCACATGTAATCGGAAATAAATGCAGATTAGAATGCTGGAACAACTATCGAATAACAAAGATCATTAAAGTACCTTGAACCTTAGTACAAAATCCAAAGAATTCTTGGAAGAAAACATTATATCACATGACATCAATATTCAAGTTGTGCTGAAGATATGTTACATAGATACTTTATATTGTAAAGCAGTGAGCAAACTGTTGGCGCTATAAAAATCCTGTATGATAATAATATTATTTACTGTAGATAAAAGACACATGGGCAGCAAAGAATAATTTTGGCCTTTATGTGTACAATGTTTTTATAAAATGTTAAATAAATAAAAAAATAAACAAACGTAAAAGTATAGATGAAATTATATATTTGTTTGCCCTAGCTCACAATTTTTTTTAATATTTATTTAAAGGGGTGTTCCACTAATTTTTAATGTTTATTAAAAGTCAGCAGCTACAAAAAGTATAGCTGCTGGCTTTTAATAAACATACACTCACCTGCTCCACGTTCCAGCGACGCGCCGGCCGGGGCTCTGCTCCTCTGCCCCTCTCTCCGGCTGGCATCTTCATTCTAAGTGTGGGCACCCGGCCGTGACAGCTTTCGGCTTCACGGCCGGGCACCCACTTCGCATGCGCAAGCGTCGCTGCGCCATTTGATTGGACAGGCGATCGCCTGGGACCTGTCACGTGTCCCAGGCGATCGCCTACAGGGAGGGACTGCCAAAAGGCGATTAGACTATTTGCCTTTGCAGCCCCTCGGCGGAAGGAGGAAGTGGGACAGGAAGTCCCACTCCTCCTGAAGCCCCCACTCCCCCCCCCCCAAAAAAAAATTACATGCCAAATGTGGCATGTAAGGGGGCGAGGAGTAGATTAAGCGGAAGTTCCACTTTTGGGTGCATTGGGTGCATTGCCTGCATTGCACCCAGGCGCCTGCAGAGGTGGGGGCTCCGAACATCTAACAGACTCTCTAACAGAAGCCCTCTCTGTGTCCACCACAGAGGCCCCCCTCCAGGTCCCAATAAAGTACTCTGCTTCTCTTCCTGTATTTTGTTTATTGTTAAGAGATCATGTAAGGATCCCAGGGTAATGAAGACTTTGTGGGGGAGCATCTCTGTGGTTGAGTCATTGCCATAGAAACATTTGTAAAGGGGAGGAGTTAGTAAAATGACGACTCCCATGTGGGGGCGCCAGAAATATTTCTGCACCCAGGCGTCTGTGACCCTAGGATCGGCCCTGCCTGGAGGTACACTGAAGAGATTGTGGTTGTGAAATAGACCCCCATCGGGGGCCAGAAATTATAACCCCTTGCAAGTGTATGGGCCAGCAAAGATAACTCTCAGCAAGTGTCGAGGGCCAGCAATGATAGTCACCAGCAATGACCCCCAGCAAGTGTCAGGGCAAGCAATAACAACCAGTACATTAATAAACACCTATCACAACACCAAAATGATCCCCCAGATTTTCACAAGAATAAACTTCATCACTGCATGATGATTAACTCCCAGAACAGCTCAATAATTACCCCCCAGCACCGCACAACAATTAACTCCCGGCTTTGCACAAAACAAATCCCCAACACTGCACAACAGCTAACCTCCAGACATGCAAAATATTTAATGCTCAGCACTGCACAACAATTATAGAGTGTGGTGTTTAGCTTATGTACAACATTAGGTATGTCCCTTTAAAATGGTGGTTAGTGCTAAGTGTATCCCCATGCAATGCTGGTCAATGATCAGTGTGCTTTGAATGTTTTGTTTATCAGTGTGCACCATTTCATTGGCGTTCAGTGTTCTCCCCTTACACTGGAGGTTAGGGTACTTCCCTTCCGTTATTGGTCAGTTGTGCTCCCTTTACACTGGTGGCCAGTGGGGAAGCTAGACATTATCTCACCGGGGGCAAAGAATCAGTTCGGTGCCCCCCCCCCATGGGACAAGATTAGGTAGAAGTGAGAAACTCCCAGGCCATAGCTGTTGAGCCAGCTGTCTGTCCCCTCCCCCATGATCTTCTGCCATCCCCCCTGCTCCTCTGTTCCCCCCAGGTGAGCGCTGCGGGGAGGGAGAGACAGAGGAGTGGAGGGGGGCAGCGGTCCGCTGTCACTGAAGCCGGCCCACTGAGCCATCGGCCCACCGGGAAACTCCCTGTAGTCCCAATGGCCAGTCCACCCCTGCTGGTGGTCAGTGTTCTCCCCTTATATTGTTGGTTAGTGTGTTCCCCTTTTATTGGTGGTCAGTGTGCTTTCCTTACATTGGTGCAGGGGCGTTGGCAGGATTATAAAAGACCTGGGATACCTGTGGGTATCCCAAGGCAAAAAGTAACGCATGTAGAGCACGGTGATAAACAATGGAAGTGGTCAAATTGTGTTAGCAGTAGGAGGGACTTGAAGGGGCAGGATTAAATAAAACAAAAGCCTTCTTGTACCCATAAAATATGCTTTAATTGCTGTGTCCTAAGCAAGAGTCTCATATATATTAGGGCTGTGGAAATTAACTATTAACTATTAATTCCTCGATTAATCATAAATTTTTTTTGATCGATCAAAATTCTTTTGATTGATCAAAGTTATTTTGATTGGTACTGGCCTGGCTTGCCGTGTCCATTGCTGTGGCTCATTTGCTGTGCCTTTGCTGTGCCTCCTTTGCTGTGGCTTCATATCTGCATGCCGACAGGACCTTACTACTCTGCCACATGCAAGGGCTGTTACACTTCCCTCTATCAACCTAGGATTCTACAGCCATCGACTGGGAGTTGTGATGGTTCCCTTCACGGGACATCTACATGCCGACGGACTGATGTTAACCCTCATCTGGATTTAGCAGTGGTATCTTTGTACAAATTTTTATACCAGTATCATACATGGCTACATGTTTTTATGACTGCTTTTGCTACCGTTTGGTATTACTCGCACCATTTTTACAGTTTATGTAGCTACATCGATTTGATCTCCAGTGCAATATTTATTTTGTTACCTTCTTGAAGACTATAAAAGTTTTAATGCTATTCCCATCGAGCGCTGCATTTGTGTGTTTTTTGTATCCTGCTATCCATTTTTCCAGTGGTTGGTAGCTGCACTGGGAATCAGCCTGCAAGGAGATCAGCTAAAAGTAGTTGGATCTGTATGTGCGTTAAAATTAATCAAAATTAGTCGATTAATCGATTAAAAAGAAAAACGATTAATCAAACACAAAAATTGTAATCAGTAACAGCCCTAATATATATGTTTGAATATTAGCACACTCGGTTTTTCACAATAAACCTTATCTATTGCATTTGATTTTGTGCACACAGAATATAGAGCTAACACTTTGTCTCAGCCTATCTTAAAGAAGAAATGCATTGAAATAGTCAGGGACTGATTAGCAATCAGCAATTGTTATATAACTATATATAGTGTATATGGGGACATCCCCCCCCATGTTGAGGGCATGTGGCCTGGTACAGTTCAGGAGGGGGGACGCTCTCTCACCCCCCTCTTTTCCTGCGGCCTGCCAGGTTGTGTGCCCGGATAAGGGTCTTGTATGTTTTTTTGAGGGAGCCCCACGCCATTGTTTTGAATTTTGGCATGGGGTTCCCCTTAAAATCAATACCAGACCCAAAGGGCCTGGTGATGGACTGGTGGGGAACCCATGCCATTTTTTCAATAACTTTTATCTACATTGCCGGGACCCGACAATTCATTATAGCCGCGAGTAGTTTTAAATTACTTTTTTCCTTTAGAAATGTCATTTTGTGCAGGAACTGTTATAAACATGGGAAACATGCGCTACTTTACTGGCATACTATAAACACCCCCAGGTACGAAATTTAAAGGACTATTTCACTTTTATTGTTTCACTTTAAGCATTATTAAAATCACTGCTCCCGAAAACACGGCCGTTTTTAAAACTTTTTTTGCATTGATACATGTCTCCTGGTGCAGGACCCAGGTCCCCAAACACTTTTAGCACTTTTGGCGAACGGACAAACAGCCAATGTTCAAGTCGAACTCGTTTTCGACCCAAACATAAAGCTCATCCCTATACAGCAGCATGAATATTGTGAAACTAGGGGCAACAGCTCTGTACTGCACATAAGCAATCTCTTTTTTAAGGTGTCCCAGCACTCCACGTATGAACAAAGGGGCACAGGTAAGTAAAACAGGGGGGGCTGGGGGGCCGGTCACCACCAGAAGTTTTTTCACCTTAATGCTAAGGATGCATTAAGGTGAAAAAACTTGAGGGTTTACAACCCCTTTAATCACTTCAGCCCCGGACCATTTTGCTGGTTAGTGACCGGGCCACTTTTTGCGATTCGGCACTGCGTCGCTTTAACTGACAATTGCAAGGTCGTGCGACGTGGCTCCCAAACAAAATTGGTGTCCTTTTTTCCCCACAGCTTTCTTTTAGTGGTATTTGATCACCTCTGCAGTTTTTATTTTTTGCGCTATAAAAAAAAAATAGAGCGACAATTTTGAAAAAAAATTCAACATTTTTTACTTTTTGCTGTAATAAATATCCCCCAAAAATATATAAAAAGGAGACAGATAAGTGGACATTCCACTTTTGAATGGAACTCCGCGATGGGGAGCGAGTGATGTATTCTATTAATGAATAGAAAGCCTGCTTGGATTGGCAGAGGCTGTAACATCATTAGCCCAAGCCTCTCTAACTCTCAAAGCCAATCCGAGCAGGCTACTGTATGTAGCCTGCTCGGATTGGCAGAGGATGTTACTCCAATCCGAGCAGGCTCTGTATTCATCTGAATATATCGCTCAACGGGATTGGCTAAGCAATGCTACATACAGTATTACCGCACATCCAGCAGGCATTCAGCTTCTAACTTCAGCTTGTTCAATAAAGCATTGACAAAAAAGCTAATTGGTTTCTATGCAGAGCTGCACCAGATTTGGCACTCTCCAGTTTTAGTAAATCAACACCATTGCCACAGCTCTTCAATGTCTATGCCTTCCTAGTTCAATACTAGCAGTTTATATATATCCTTCCCATCCCAGACCAACCATGTCTGTAAGATTTATTTATCACAGTGTATGCCAAAATGTGTGACTGGACTTCTTTTTGGCAAAAAGAAGAAATCTTGGGACACCCAAATTAGACAAAATTCTTTGAGTTTTACCTTCATGCTTTAGTTTAACCACTTGACCACTAAGCACTTAAACTCCCTTCCTAACCAGACCAATTTTCAGTTTTCAGTGCTTTCACATTTTGAATGACAATTACTCAGTCATACAACACTGTACCCATATTACATTTTGACCTTTTTTTCCACACAAAGAGAGCTTTTTTTTTGGTGGTATTTAATCACTGCTGATATTTGTACCATTAATTTAAAAAAGACCGTAAATGTTATAAAAAAATATTTTTTCCTAATTTCTGTTGTAAAATTTAGCAAATTTTTAATTTTTCTTCGTAAATTTTGGCCAAAATGTATACTGCTACATATCTTTGGAAACAATAACTCAAATCAGTGTATATTATTTGGCCTTTGTGAAAGTTTAGTTAGAAGTCCAAGCTATGGTACCAATCATTGAAAATTGATCACACCTGATGTACTGACGGCCTCATTTCTTGAGACATTAAACAAGCCAGGAAAGTACAAATACCCCTAAATGACCCCGCTTTGGTCATGGTGAGTTTTTTTACTTTGAATAATTAAGATTTATTTTTTCACAAAATTGTCATTATAACAAGTAATTTCTCACACACAGCAAATGCATACCACAAATTACACCCTAAAAAATAAACTGCTACACCTCCTGAGTATGGCGATACCACATGTGTGAGACTTGTATGCAGCTGGGCAACATGCAAGTGCTCCATCAGGTGTTCTAGGGACATACATTTCAAATCTAATTTGACTACCTATTACACTTTTATGAGTTGCACTGATGGGCACTGGATGAGCACTAATGTGGCATGGATGATCACTGATGTGGCATGGATGATCACTGGTATGGCACGGATGTGGCACAGATGATCACTGATGTGGCATGGATGAGGATGGATGAGCATGGATGAGCCAGGGATGAAGCATGGAGGAGCATTAATGAGGATGGATGAGTCAGGGATGATGCATGAATTTGGATGGATGAGCCAGGGATGGAGCATGAATGAGGGCGGATGATTCAGGGATGGAGCATGAATGAGGATGGATGGAGCATGGATGAGCACGAATGTGGATGGATGAACCAGGGATAGAGCATGGCTGAGCAAGGGATGGAGCATGGCTGAGCATGAATGTGGATGACTGAGCCAGGGATTGGTTGATGGATGAGCCAGGGATGGATTATGGATGAGCATGAAGGTGGATAGATGAGCCAGGGATGGAGCATGGATGAGCATGAATGTGGATGATGCGCCAGGGAGGGAGCATGGATGAGCCAGGGATGGAGCATGAATGTAGATGGACGAGCCAGGGATGGGGCATGGATGAGCATGAATGTGAATGGATGAGCCAGGGATGGAGCTAGGGTTGCCACCTCATCCCTTTAAACCCAAACACATATGAATTACACAGGTTATGAGGCTAATTTTATGCAGATAAGGCACCAAGTGAGTTTAATTATCACAATAATCAGCCACAGAACCTGTGTAAATAATATGTGTTCAGTTTTAAAGGGATGAGGTGGCAACCCTAGATGAAGCATGGATGAGCATGAATGTGGATGGATGAGCCAAGGATGGAGTATTAATGTGAATGGATGAGCCAGGGATGGATGGATGGAGCATGAATGTAAATGAATGAGCCAGGGATGGATAGATGGATGAGCCATGGATAGAGCATGGATGAGCATGAATGAGTATGGAGGAGCCAGGGATGGCACATGAATGTGGATGGATGAGCCAGGGATGGAACATGGATGAGCATGAATGTGGATGGATTAGCCAGGACTGGAGCTAGGGTTGCCACCTCATCCCTTTTAACCCAAACACATATGAATATGAGCCAGGGACAGGGCAAAAATCAGTGCTATGGGCACTTCAGATCCAGCCCACAGCGCTGCTGCACTGCCTCCCTCCTCTCCTTACACAATATACCGATTGGCAGTAGGAGGAGCTGAACCCGACATGCTTCGGTTTGTTTACAAGTGATCATGCCGTGATCACATGGTAAAGCGCTGCTGTCATTGGCTCTTTACCCAGATCTGGGAGACCCAACATTCATGGACTTTCCTGGGTGAGCGTGCGGGAGCATGATTCTGGGAGGATATATAGTATGCCCTCCCATAGTTTTTCGTCTATGGCTTGGTCGACAAGTGGTTAAAAAATACATATCGGTTGCAGTATATCTATAGTTTCCTATCTGCTGTTCATTAAGCCAATATAAAATATAGAATTAGAAAAACATGTGATACATGAATAGTAATGAACTGCAAACATGTTTTCAATACCACGTCAAAGAACTTCCGCCATTCATAAGAAATATATTAACTTTTATTAAATAAATATGGAAAAATAAATATAATTTCTCATTTATTTAAACCAATTTACTTTATTGTTAAAAAGGATGGTGACTGGAATCTAATTTAAAGTATATATAAAGCCAAAACATTAAAACATGTTTTGCAATGTGTAGAAGAGGGTTATAATTGCTCTAAGTTTTTTTTTTTTTTCTTGTCACCTGTGTCTTATAATGGAGACTTCTCTTCACTTCCTGTTCTGTAAATTCAGCAGGAAGTGAAAATGTATGTTTCAAATGTAAGGTAAATCCCCTGGACAGCTGTTGTGGGAACAAGTGTCCCCATTAGAAGATTCACCTTTTTCCTGTTCTGGCTGTTATATTCTCTGTGTTGTGAGAGAGAAGCTCCGTGACCGCCGCCGTGGGACCCGTGGACCCGATCGCCACTGGAGTCTCGGGATCGGTCCCCGGAGCTGAAGAACGGGGAGAGCTGTGTGTAAACACAGCTTCCCCGTTCTTCACTGTGGCGCTGTCATTGATCGTGTGTTCCCTGATATAGGGAAACACGATCAATGACGTCACATGTCCAAACCCGCCCCCCTACACTTAGAAACACAGATGAGGTCACACTTAACCAATTCAGCGCCCCCTAGTGGTTAACTCCCAAACTGCAATTGTAATTTTCACAGTAATCAATGCATTTTTAATGCATTTTTTGCTGTGAAAATGACAATGGTCCCAAAAATGTGTCAACATTGTTCGATGTGTCTGCCATAATGTCGCAGTCATGAAAAAAATCGCTGATCGCCGCCATTAGTAGTAAAAAAAAATGTATAAAAATGCAATAAAACTACCCCTATTTTGTAAACGCTATAAATTTTGCGCAAACCAATCGATAAACGCTTATTGCAATTTTTTGACCAAAAATAGGTAGAAGAATATGTATCGGCCTAAACTGAGGAAATTATTTTTTTTATATATATATATATTTTTGGTGGATATTTATTATAGCAAAAAGTCTAAAAATATTGTATTTTTTTCAAAATTGTCGCTCTATTTTTATTTATAGCGCAAAAAATAAAAACCGCAGAGGTGGTCAAATACCACCAAAAGAAAGCTCTATTTGTGGGGAAAAAAGGACGCCAATTTTGTTTGGGAGCCACTTCGCACGACCGCGCAATTGTCAGTTAAAGTGATGCAGTGCCGAATCCGCAAAAACTGGCTAGGTCCTTTACCTGCGTAAAGGTCCGGGTCTTAAGTGGTTAAAGAGGTTAAATCTCCCTAACGAAGACACAGATAGCAATGAAAGTTTGACACTGGATCAAGCCCCTCATTACCTTATTCATATCTAGAATTTTTTACTTTTAGATATACTTTAACCATAGAGTAAAAGTAATTGTCGCCACTGTGCCATCAAACACAGCCACTGTGCCATCAAACGCAGCCACTGTGCCATCAAACGCAGCCACTGTGCCATCAATTGTCACCACTGTGCCATCAATTGCCGCCAGTTTTCCCCCTCAAATACCGCCAGTTTTTCCTGTAAAATGTCGCCAGTTTGCCCCGTAAAATGCCGCCAGTTTGCCCTGTAAAATGCCGCCAGTTTGCCCCGTAAAATGCCGCCAGATGGTGTGATTTACAAAGTGACTGATTTTTTACTTTATATTACTGAACATCAGTGGCGGCTGGTGCTCAATATTTTTTGGGGGGGGGGGGGCGCAAACAAACAAAACAAAATCCATCAATTGCAGCCTCACTGTGCCCATCAATTGTCGCCACTGTGCCATCAAACACAGCCACTGTGCCATCAATTGTCGCCACTGTGCCATCAATTGTCGCCACTGTGCCATCAAACGCAGCCACTGTGCCATCAATTGTCGCCACTGTGCCATCAAACGCAGCCACTGTGCCCATCAATTGTTGCCACTGTGCCATCAATTGTCGCCACTGTGCCATCAAACGCAGCCACTGTGCCCATCAATTGTCGCCACTGTGCCATCAAACGCAGCTACTGTGCCATGAATCGTCGCCACTGTGCCATCAATTGTTGCCACTAGTGCCATCAAACGCAGCCACTGGGCCATTAATTATCGCCACTGTGCCATCAATTGTCGCCACTGTGCTCATCAATTGCCGCCAGGTTGCCCCCTCAAATACCGCCAGTTTGCCCTGTAAAATGTCGCCAGTTTGCCCCATAAAATACCGCCAGTTTGGCCAGTAAAATTGTGCCAGTTTACCCCATAAAATGCCACCAGATTTCCCCAAAATTCTGCCAGTTTGCTCCCCCCCCCCACCCGGCACTTACCTTTCTCGGGTCAACCATGCTCCTCCACGATCCCTCAATGTCTTCTCCTGCCCTCAATGTCGCTTCAGCCAATCAGGTGACCGGTAACCAGACCCGTTGAACCTGATTGGCTGAGACGCATGTCAGTGTTAAACTGTCAGGGAAGGGGTTAAACTCAGCATTGTAGGAAGTGGAGAAGACAGGGATGTGATTAGATGTAGAACCCTTTCCCTTCCAAAGCGGTTGTATACCAGCAACTATTTTATTTATTTTTTTACACCTGAAAGGCAAAAGGCATAATGAGCTAGTATGCACCGCATACTAGCTCATTATGAAATACTTACCTTGGAACGAGGTGTGTAGAACTTACCTGGTCCACGCCGAGTGAGATGTCATCTTGCCTCGGGGTGTCTTCCGCGTATCGCCGCTCCAGCACTGTGATTGGCTGGAGCGGCGATGTCGTCACTCCCATGCAAGCGCAGGAGACTTCATTCCGGCAAGGTGCGGCGGCTGCCGGGCCTCTAGCCGGGAATCTCCGCTGTGCATGCGCCGCTGCAGTCAGTGGCGCATTGCGAGGGGAATATCTCCTAAACCATACAGGTTTAGGAGATATTTTTTTTACCTAAAGGTATGCCTTATTATAGGCTTACCTGTAGGTAAAAGTGGTACTAAAGACTTTACTACCACTTTAACCCTCAGTAATTCTGTATTTGGAGACCATTGCTCTATGGAGTCTCAAAAACTGACCAAAGAGGATCCAAATTCAATTTCTTTTTTGGATGTCATTTTATCCAGTGAAGGGAGTTGGGTTACATCAGGACTCTACCGAAAGCCAGTGGCTGGCAATACAGTGCTCAGAGTCCATTTGGAGAACCCCCTTCACACCATCTTAAGCATCCCCGTTGGCCAGTTTTTGAGACTCCGCAGAGTATGTAGTGATGAGACAAATTTTGACAAAGCATCTAAACTGATGTGGGATGACTTTGTGTGTAGGAGTTATTTGAAATCTGTTCTGAATAGAGCTTTGAGTATTGCTAAGAAAACACCTCATGAGGAATCACTGAAAGATAAAAAGAGAAAGGTTTCTAGATCTAATAATATCCTTGTCTCCTCCACTCCCCACAGCGCTAAGGGTATTAAGGTAGTGTCCCGCAGGGCACCAACGTTAGGCAGGTATCTGTCTCCAAGCTTCAGTTTAAAGGCACTATTGCATGCAGCATTAGTGGATGTCCCTGCTGTTTACATATTAAGAGGGGAGATTTTGTGCACTATACTAGTAATGACAGAAATCATGACATTACATCCTTCATTATTTGTAACATTAAGTATTTAAAATATGTAATTACGTGCAGCCTTTGCCATATTTAGTAATGACTGTACCACTCACAAATTGAGGGACAGCCTGCACCTGGTGTGTTAGTTGAGGTGGAGATGGAAGCATGACCTAGAGCGGTGTTCATACACATTCTCTTAACATCAGAGTCCCAGAATCTTCATTCTTTACATTAGGGTCTCTAGAGCCACTGCTCCCCAATATTGAATAATCAGGGTCTCCCATACTCTATTTATATCACTCCATTCCATTCCGTTCCATCACAGTGCAGCCAGCAGCTATGTGGAAAGCTGGGAGGCTGGGCACTTCCAGCAGGTTCGGAGGACAAAGTTTCCCTCCTCTGAAGGCAGGGGGCAAAGCCTGTGTGCATGTGGGTGGTTGCTCGGATGCTGGGCGGTTCTAGCAACCAACCACAGTTCTTCTGTATTTACAAATTTATGTAGGTAGCGCTGTAGTGCTAATAGCGACAGACAGTGATTGTGGGTGGAATGTTTCATAGTGGAAACTCCTTGGCTTTGGGGGGCTCAGCCCACCCCAACACCCCCTTAGATCCAGCCATTATTCAGCCCTGTTCAGTCGACAATTTTATGCCCAGCTCCTTTGGTATTTTAATCAAAGGATGTGAGGCTAAGTGGTGCCAGCAGAGCCACCAATGATCAAATTTTTACCCTTTTCCTAATGCTGGCCATACACTATACGAAAAAATCACTCAAACCCATTTTTGAAAAACAAACATTCGGCCGTGAGAGAAAACGATAGTGCCATCATGTAATGATCAATAAATCGTTCAATGGACATAAAGGAATCTATTTCTGTTTGTTTTTTCACCTAGTGCGAATAGTTTGGATGGGAAAAACACATTAACCTTTTAATTTGTCGTTCGTTTGGCAGAAAATTTGCAAACTTGTTTTTTGGCTCAAAAATGTCCCAACCAATTACCGACTTGTGCCCATTAACTGGCCAAAAAATGAAAGAACTGCCTAAATGACCGAATTTCAGCAGATTTTTTGCATTGTGTATGGCCAGCATTAGAAAACAGATTAAAAACATTCCATGTAAGGCCATCTTAGGACGTCTTTCATCTTTATATTACTACAGCATAGGGTAATACAGGGAAAAGATGTCCCAGGGGATCGTTGCCATTCCTCTTCTAGTCTGAATGACGCTCAAAATCATTCAACCTACTTCATGTATTCACATGGCATCAACAGCTCACCCCTGCCTGGAATGACTGGATAACACCCCAGACTGTGGTGATGCCACATCATTATGCAGTATTCAGGAATTATGAAGGTATAAATGTAATAATAACGTTTATTTTTTTAGATTTAGGAGATGCTTCTGCTGGTGGGGACAAACTGGAGGGGTGGGGGGATTGGGCTGATGAGCCTGGAGTTGGGCTCATGGATAAGAATACTTATTTTTAAGAAAGTGACAGTTCATTTTATTTAACCAGTTGGTAACCGCCCTATAGCCAAAATACGGCTACAGAGCGGTTCCTGTACTCTAGGAGGGCGTCAATGTACGTCCTCCCAGAGACTGCGTTGTGCGCGCCCGAGCGGGCGCGCACACGCGATCGCCGGTGCTCGCCGGGTCTACGGGACCCGCAGCAACAGCACTCGCGGTAAGGAGCCAATGGAAGCGGCTCCTTACCACGTGATCGCGCCGTCCAATGACGGCGCGATCACTTGTAAACAAACCGGCGTCATGTAATGACGCCGGTTCCTCCCTCTCCTCTCTGTACCGTTCGGTACAGTGTGAGAGGAGAGGGAGGGGGGGGGGGATCGGGCGGCAGCAGCAGCCGCCGCACTGTGGGCTGGATCTGTGACAATTGCAGTCACAGATCCAGCCATCCCTGCGCAATACTCTGCAGTAAAAAAAAAATTATGATGAGTGCAATACTCTGCAATACCCCACCCCATACTCTGCAATACCCACCCTGGGGGGGTGGGTATTGCAGAGTATGGGGTGGGGTATTGCAGAGTATGGGGTGGGGTATTGCAGAGTATGGGGTGGGGTATTGCAGAGTATTGCACTCATCATTTTTTTTATTTTACTCTGCAATACCCACCCCCCCATACTCTGCAATACCCACCCACCCATACTCTGCAATACCCACCCCCCCATACTCTGCAATACCCACCCATACTCTGCAATACCCCCCCCCATACTCTGCAATACCCCCCCCCATACTCTGCAATACCCCCCCCCATACTCTGCAATACCCCCCCCCATACTCTGCAATACCCCCCCCATACTCTGCAATACCCCCCCCATACTCTGCAATACCCCCCCCCCATACTCTGCAATACCCCCCCCCCATACTCTGCAATACCCCCCCAATACTCCGCAATACCCTCAATACTCCAATACCTTGCAATACGTCGCCTATGGGGATTTTTAAGTAGCAACGTTTGGCGCAATTTCACGAGCGTGTGCAATTTTGAAGGGTGACATGTTGGGTATCTATTTACTCGGCGTAACTTCATCTTTCATATTATGCAAAAACATTGGGCTAACTTTACTGTTTTTTTTTTTTTTAAGCACAAAACTGTTTTTTTTTTAAAAACACGCGTTCAAAAAATTGCTGCGAAAATACCGTGCAAGATAAAAAGTTGCAACAACCGCCATTGTATTCTCTAGGGTCTTTGAAAAAAAAGCATATATAATGTTTTGGGTTTCTATGTAATTTTTTTAGCAAATAAATGATGATTTTTACATGTAGGAGAGAAATGTCAGAATTGGCCTGGGTGCTCCAGAACGCCTGATGGTGCTCCCTGCATGTTGGGCCTCTCTATGTGGCCACGCTGTGTAAAAGTCGCACACATGTGGTATCGCTATACTCGGGAGGAATAGCAGAATGTGTTTTGGGGTGTAATTTGTAGTATGCATATGCTGTGTGTGAGAAATAACCTGCTAATATGACAGAAACTAGATTTTTTTTTTTTTAAAGTTTTTTTATTTTAAAAGTTGTAAAAGTATCACATTGTAAGCTCTTACACAATACTTTAACCAGAAAACATCACAGAAAAAAAAACAGACAGTCTCACTTAAAATTAGTCAGATGGATATACACTGCCCCATACATATTGTTTCTCTACTCACAAATGCACTCAAACATATATACATGCTTAGTCACGCACAGTGGGGAAAGAACAGAGATGTGTGAAATAGAAAATGTTCTGATGTCACGTCTCACACATTGAGGCTTTACCTTCTCCTGCTAAGATATCTGCAACAAGGAAACATAACAGAACCAAATCTGGCCTGAAGGCCCCCAGCTATTCAGCCCTACTTTATAGGGTAATTCAAAATATAGCTCCCAACTGTCCCTGATTTCGAGTGACTGTCCCTGATTTGGAACACAGTCCCTCTGTCCCTCTTACGTCCTCATTTGTCCCTCATTTCAGTCTGGTCTATATAGTTGTATATAAAATAAATGCAAATCTAAAGGATTATCTACAGTGCAACTGGAAAGTATTCATAGCGGTTCACTTTTTCTCCATTTTGTAATGTTCAGCCTTATTCCAAAACAGATTAAATTCATTAATTTCCTCAAAATTCTACAAAAAAAAAAAACATAATGACAACATAAAAGAAGTTTCTTTGAAATCTTTGCAAATGTATTAAAAACTATTAGTAAAAAAATCCAATTTAAATAAGTATTCACAGCCTTTGGTCAATACTTTGTTGAAGCACCTTTGGCACCAATTACAGCCTCAAGTCATTTTGAGTATGATACTACAAGCTTGGCACACCTATTTTTGGGTAGTTTCTCTCATTCTTCTTTGCAGGACCTCTCAAGCTCCATCAGGTTGGATGGGGAGCGTCAGTGCACAGCCATTTTCAGATCTCTGCAGAGATGTACAATCGGGTTCAAGTCTGGGCTCTGGCTGGCCCACTCAAGGACCTTGTCTCGTATCCACTACTGTGTTATCTTGGTTGTGTGCTTAGGGCCAATGTTCTGTTGGAGGAAGAACCTTCGCCCCAGTCTGAGGTCCAGAGCACTCTGGAGCAGGTTTTCATCAAGGATGTATCTGTACATTGCTGCATTCATCTTTCCCTTGATCCTGACTAATTTTCCAGTTCCTGCCTCGGAAAAACATCCCCATAGCATTATGTTGCCACCACCATGCTTCATTGTAGCGATGGTATTGGTCAGGTGATGAGTGGTGCCTGGTTTCCTCCAGACATGACATTCAGGCCAAATACTTTAACTTTTTTTATTTCATCAAACTAGAGAATTTTGTTTCTCATGGTCTGAGAGTCCTTCAGGTGCCTTTTGGCAAACTCCAGGCAAGCTGTCATGTGCCTTTTACTGTGGAGTGGCTTCCGTCTGGCCACTCTACCATTCAGGCCTGATTGATGGAGTGCTGCAGAGATGGTTGTTCTTCTGGAAAGTTGTCCTCTCTCCACAGAGAAATGCTAGAGCTGTGTCAGAATGACTATCAGGTTTTTGATCAACTCCCTGACTAAGGACCTTCTCCCCGATCGTTCAGTTTGGTCAGGCAGCCCGCTCTTGGAAGAGTCCTGCATGTTCCAAACCTCTTCCATCTACGGATGATGGAGGCCACTGTGCTCATTGGGACCATCAATCCTGCAGAAAATTTTCTGTACCCTTCCCCTGATCTGTGCCTTGATACAATCCTTTCTTGGAGGTCTACAGACAATTACTTGGACTTCGGGGCTTGGTTTGTGCTCTGTCATGCACTGTTAACTGTGAGACCTTATGTAGACAGGTGTGAGCCTTTCCAAATCATGTCCAATCAACTGAATTTACCACAGGTGGTCTCCGATAAAGTTGTAGAAACATCTGAAGGATGATCAGTGGAAACAGGATACACCTGAGCTCAATTTTGAGTGGCTGTGAATACGTATGTCCATGTGATTATATATTTATAATAAATTTGCAAAGATTTCAAAAAAACTTTATTCACATTATGATTATGGGGTATTGCTTGTAGAATTTTGAGGAAAATAATGAATATAATAGATTTTGGAATAAGGTTGTAACATAACAAAATGTAAAAAAAGTGAAGAGCTGTGAATACTTTCCGAATGCACTGTATCTCAGTACTGAGTAAAGCTATCCACACACATTACGGTCACCCAGTCAGGTGATGAACTCTTAAGCTGTGGTGACTACGCTTTCTCTTTACGTTACGGAGCGTTTCAAAGGCCGTGGCTTTAACTTTAGAGCAAAGACACTTTCCATTACTGTGAGCCTTCACATGACTCAGTGTGCCCAAGCTCACATAACGTATTCAGAGGCCCTGAATACTCAGGGCTGCCGAAACATAAACCTCTCAGGAAGACACATCACATATTATGATATGATATCATAATATAATGTGCATGATAAGCAGTCATTTTCCCTTCAGTTTTCATGCTCACTTGGGGGAGTCACACACATCTTTCCCAAGGAATCCAGTTCCTTCAGACTCCCCTAACCACGTGGCAGAATCCAGGGACGAGAAGGTCTTGAAGTGACCACTGATATGTAATTATTTCAGACCTCACTTTTTATCTGCAACAAAGTACAATGCCCAAGCTACGCTCTCACAGGCTCTCAGCGATTAGGTTCTTTGCTCAGCTTGCGGTGCAGCTTTGTAATGCTTTGAAAGAGATAAACTCTCCATTCTTAGGTCCAAATCTAACCTCATAGTTAGACGACATTATTAGTCTCAGCTGTCCACAGACTTTTGCATATGTGAGCTGACTGATGATTGGGGTTCTACTGCCCTCTCTCATGCTCTCTCTGCTGTGGGAGCCTGTTGTTGGGTGAAAAAGCTGAGTTCTGACTGAACACTTAGAATGCACAAGTGCTGCCTGATTGTTTTGGGGAACCTTTTAAGGGGACAGCCTGCTAGCTAGGGCACTACAAGGTGTGAGATTGGTTAATAGTTTGGATGAGCAGATATTTAGTTTCGTACTACTTGCTATACAAAACCCTTTTGTACTGAAAACTGTGTTTGCTGCCCTACTGAAAAAATGGGAAGGACAAAGTTGCTTGGAGTATTCCTGGTGTCTTTGGCTCATGCCCAGTTAAGTATATACTGTGTGTGTGTGTATATATATATGTATATATATATATTTTTTATATGGAGTGTGTGTGTATATATATATATATATATATATATATATATATATATTTTTTTTATATGGTGTGTGTGTGCGTATATATATATATATATATTTTAGTGGCAGCCGTTTGGTACAGTTTGAAACTAGTAAAAATGCAAAGGTTGCAAATGGCCAAGGCAATATATAAAACAATACACAAGTGGTCTCCAGAATACTTTCAGGCTAGCTAGAAAAAAAAGACCCAAACTAAACTGTCCTAATTACTCAGGTTAAAAACAGAAGTTGTATTTTCACAACTTGCAAATATATATTGAGGCCAAACTGCTGTGCAAATGCATCTCTGTATAGTATATCTTAACTCAAAACTATGGGGCATAAATAAAAATGCACAAAGGTACGGTAATACACCAAAAATCCAGACAAAAGGTGAGTGTGGGTTTAACAGGTTGTTTATTAAATGACAAGGCCAAAATTATTGTAACAATCAAAACATTTGAGGATTCACACCTAGTAGTCTAAAGTCATTCTGAAGATGTTTATCAGACCTGAATTCATTATTTTGTCATTTTTAAGATGTGTGCTGAGAGAATACAAGGTGAGCTATTTTACCAAATAGGATGTGTCTGATAAGTGATAAGAGATTTCCTGCTGTCCATTTAGGAACATCAAATATCAAGCTTTTCTCAGAAGTAACCACAACATCTCTATTGTATGGTAAGATACAGACAGCCACTGCAGACAGTCAAATGTGTGCCTTTGAGAAAGGGGAAACAACAAAATCTGCAAGGTACAGATAAAGACAAAAAAATTGACCACAACTTCAAGCTCGTCATGCAAGGTTGATAACCACTCTCATTTTGTCTGGTGAAGTTCTGCATTTTGTAAAACGCTCAAGTCTACATTAGCTATACTTTCTCTAAATGACAAAACACTATGTCTGGGTTACAGCATTTGGTCAACATTTATGTAACTCTATTGTCTTGCAGCTGATTTAGACTGGAATCTCCTGTCTGCCCACAAAATAAGTTTTTGTTTCAACAGTTCTTCCAATGACCAAATACATTGGCTGAATGATATCTCAATGTCTCATGTGCAGGCTGTATCAAACTTAAAATGTTCTGGTCTTGACTAAAGAAGAATTCTGATCTAAGGAAAGCATAGGAAAAACCCTTATCCTTGATCAATTACTCTTTTTCACTATTCTCCAGACCAACTTTCTTCAACCAGGGTGCCTTCAGGTTTCTTCAGGGGTGCCTTGGCAAATTGCCTAGAAATTGGCTTAAAATTGTATACAAGCCAGTGGGTAGATCAAGCCTACCTTTTAGTTACACAAAGCCACAGGTTTTCATTGTACACCAATACAATCTTCTAGCTTTCTGCATCTGAACAATCAATGATGTCATTGATAAGGAGGCTGTTGGGCACTTGCACAACATCCTTGTTTGACTCCCCTCTGCCCCCTCTCCATCAGCTCTGGGGTCACATTAGCATGAGTGAGAAAGAAACTGAGGGTGAAGAGAAACATTGGAATACTACTTAGTACCAGTGTGCAAAGGTATATTTGGTTTGTAAGAATAAATCACCTTTAACGTTGGGTGTCCTACGTATGTGTATTTTGCTGTGTTATGTAAAACTTTAGTTTTTGACATTTTAGAATGGGGTGCCTTGATTGTGGAGAATTTTAAAGGGTGCCTTGACTGAAAAAACCCTAACCCTAAACCCTAACACCTAACCCTAACCCTACCCCTAACCTTAACCCTAACCACTGCTCCAGACTAGACTCATCCTTATATAATGCACTAAAACCTAAAACATGCTGGGCCAGATCCACATACAATTAGATCCGCCCAGCGTATCAGAGATACGCTATGCCACCGTACCTTACCTGGCGTTCTTTCGAATCCTCAAAGATTTTGCGCCGTAAGTTACGGCGGCGTAGTGTAGGGCGGGTTTCATTTAAATGAAGTGCATCCCCACGCCGAATGAACTGCGCATGCGTCGTCCCGAAATTTCCCGCCGTGCATTGCGCTAAATGACGTCGCTAGGACGTCATTTTTTTAACTTAGACATGAGTTACGTCCATCCCTATTCACGGACGACTTACGCAAAAAATAAAAATAAATCAAATTTCGACGCGGGAACGACGGCCATACTTAACATGGCAAGTCTATCTATACGCCGCAAAATACCAGCTTTAACTATACGCCAGAAAAAGCCGACTACAGACGATGTTACAGAACGCGACGGCCGCGCGTACTTTCGTAGATCGTCGTAAATCGCTAATTTGCATACCCGACGCGGAAAACAATGCAAACTCCACCCAGCAGACGCCAAAGTATTGCATCTAAGATCCGAAGGCGTACAAAGCCGTACGCCTGTCGGATCTTACCCAGATGCCGTCGTATCTTGGTTTGAGGATTCAAACTAAAGATACGACGCGGGTAATTTGAAAGTACGCCGGTGTATCAGTAGATACGCCGGCGTACTTGCTCTGTGGATCTGCCCCGCTAGGCTTTGGATATATCAGGAAAGTGATGGAACTTCTTTCAGGTTTTTATTGCTGTGACCCTTCTGACAGGATTTACCCTTACTCCATGAACTTGTGAGTAACAAAAAGTATGGCAAAAGGTTTGGAGAGGTTTCCCAACAAATCTCTCTCTCTTTTCAGGACATTAAACTGAAATTACTCTAATGCCCCGTACACAAGGTTGGAATTTCTGATGGCCTAAAATCCAATGGAATTTTTTGTCGGAATTACGTTCAAGCTGTCTTGCATACACACTGTCAGACCAAATTCCTACCGTCCAAAACGCGGTGACGTAAAACACCACTTTTTTCTCTGTGAGTTCCACACAGACGATAGGAATTTCCAATAGGAATTTTTTCCATCGGAAAAATATAAAACATGTTCTATTTCTAAACTCCGATAACAAAAATCCAATGGGGCCCACACAAGGTCGGAATATCCGATGAAAAAATTCTGTCTGACTTTTTTCATCGGAAATTCCAATCGTGTGTACAGGGCATTACTGTGACAGCGTTTAAAAGCTTAATAGAGTTTCTGAACCTTCCCTTCTCTAGATAAAAAGAAAAATACTAACTGGCTGGCAACCATGCATCTTTAGTATTTTCTATGTCAATTGACTTCAGCCGGTTCAGCTGGGACCAGTCGAATTTTGATCAGTTTGCAGCATTTCCTGTTCGACAAAATTTGATTGTTTGATTGACTGTTGAAGGGACATGCTGGAAAACCTCTCTCGATCAGTGGCTGCAGCTGCTGATCAGTGTTTTGTGAAAGCAGAGGGTGTCCCTGTCAGAATATTATGTCCATATCAATAGGACAGCGCAGCTATACCGCCCGCAATGCGCTGCTCCAGCCCAGCGCAGCTCCGGTATAGCCCTTTCTCGGCCGCTAGCGGGGGTTAAAAGCACCTTGCTAGCGGATGAAATGCGCCGCAAAACTGTCCATAGCGTCGGCAGTAAAAATAGCAGAGTTTTACTGCCGACGCTATGGGCGGCTCAGTGTGAAAAGGGTCTAAGGGATATTTTATCCTGTTATATGAGGAAATCACAAACTATCCCGATAAATTTTACAAATTTATCAGAATGTTAGTGTCCACCTTTGACAGCTTACTAACTATTCTTAGACCACATCTGCAAAGAATGATTATCAACATGAGGATGAATGAGAACCAACATGAGAATGAATAACAACATTTTATGAAGAAAGAGGAATATGCCAAATTTTTGCTGCTAAACTCACCACAGCTATCTGCAGCAAATGCAATGCCCATTTAACTGCAGATAGGAAGGAAAAGTTGACCCTTGATGAAGCACTTTCCTTCTTTTCCTAAACGCAACTAAACTCAGCACTGGAATAAACTCTGTGGAGGCCCCATGGCAGTCGAAACCTTGTGGCCCCCATCGCAGGTTTCTGGAACTTTCTTGTGCATGTGCTCTAGTGGGATAGCATTGAACTGAATAGTGTGCATGTCAGCTGCTAGACAGAGATGACCATCATTACTGTACATATGTTGCAACAAAGTTTTTTACAAACTGTCTAAAAGAAAGATGAGCTTTTAGAAGACAAACTGTACTTTGAGCCTGATGTGTATGGTTTATGTACTTTAAGTTGTTATTGGGTACATTACATTAATACTGCATTTTTTCTATAGAATTTTTCATGTAAAGTTTTCGTTTCTGTGAGTCGTTTAATTTTTTTACATCTTTTGTAAACAATTAAGAAAGATTTTTTTTTTCTTTCTAAATCAAATCAATATTATTTTAATCCATTGTCGCAGAACCCTTAAACAGTGTGGGGCCCATAGGCTGATACCTACTCTGCCTATTTGCTAATTGGCTAAACTGTATGCTGCTAATCTTTACGTATGAATAACATGATTACTTTGCATTGTATGAGTCCAGCTGCTTTTAGAAAAATCTTCTAAGTACAACCTAACCATTGAAATTTAGACTGTGTAAAAGCTAAAGTGATCTGAAGGATTTATACACGTTTGCTTCACTGAAAGCTTGGTGCCAACACTGAAGCTGAGAAAGCATGGAACCTAGATAACACTGGATTTTGCACCAAGGCTTTCTGTCTTTTAGTTGGATTGGATTGGAATAAATACTTATAGAGCGCCGAATGCGAGTTGTGAAACTCGCGTCTAAGCGCTTACCAACAAGCTGGGGGTATCCAGTTCCCAAGAGCAAAAAGAAGAAACTAGGACATCTAAGTAAAAGAGGGGAACAGACAAGAAATAAACAGAAATATAAGAAGAAGGGGGGGGGTGTCAGGGCACAAAAAGCCTATCCCTACTCCCTGACCATGGACCGCAGCCTGGGATTAAGGCAGCGTCCTGCTAAGGGCTTGGAAGGCCACGTCTCTATCTGTAGGCTTGTGAAAAAAGAAGTGTTTTCAAGCCCTTACGGAAGGCCATCAAGGAGGAGGATGCTCGGAGCTGATGAGGGAGCTGGTTCCAAAGAGAGTTCCCCAGTGTTTGGAGCCGGCAGCCACCCTTTGAAGCTGATCGACTAGATTGAATAATTGCTAACAGGGCGTCAGTCGAGCGAAGCTCTCTGGGTGGACAGTAGTGCTGTGTCATATTCGATAAGTACATCGGACCTAGTTGCCAATAGGCCCGAAACACCAGACAGAGTGCCTTGAACTCAACCCGTTTTGCTATCGGGAGCCAGTGTAGATTCTTAAGCACCGGGGAGATGTGATTCTGCCTTGGGCAGTTTGTGACTAGACTTGCAGCATGATTCTGTGTAATCTGCAATCGTTTAAACATTATTATTTTTTTAAATATCACTGTGCCCATTGAAGGAAACATGCTTATTCCTAATAAATAGCAATTCACTTTGTATGTCTTCCTTTAGCCTAATATGTGATGGTTAAGCAGCAATGAAATCAGCCAAACCATTAAGCAGTTAGAGGACATTACTGTGGTGGAGCTACTTTAGCTAATTACCTGTTTTGCTTGGCATTTGCAATGTAGAAGGAAATTGTGGGTTTTCCCCAAATAACAGTAGCCTCAAGACACCATATTTAATGCACCATAATAATTATTCCTCCTGGCTCTCTACACAAAACACAAAATGTATATATATATATATATATATATATATATATATATATATATATATATATATATATATATTTATATATATATATATATATATATATATATATATATTTATATATATATATATATATATATATTTATATATATATATATATTACCAAAAGTATTGGGACACCTGCCTTTACACGCACATGAACTTTAATGGCATCCCCGTCTTAAAAAAATACTGAGTTGACTCACCCTTTGCAGCTATAGTAGGTTCAACTCTTCTGGGAAGGCTGTTCACAAGGTTTAGGAGAGTGTCTATGGGAATGTTTGACCATTCTTCCAAAAGCGCATTTGTGAGGTCAGCCACTGATGTGGGCAAGAAGGCCTGGCTCGCAGTCTCTGCTCTTATTCATCCCAAAGGTGGTCCTTTGGGTTGAGGTCTGGACTCTGTGCAGGCCAGTCAAGTTTCTCCACCCCAAACTTGCTCATCCATGTCTTTATGGACCTTACTTTGTGCACTGGTCCAAATCATGTGGTGGAGGGGGAATTGTGGGGTGGGATTGTTTTTCATGGTTTGGGCTTGGCCCCTTAGTTCCAGTGAAGGGAACTCGTAAGACATCAGTATACAAAGACATGTTTTAACAATTTAACGCTCCCAACTTTTTGGGAACAGTTAGGGTGTGTGTGTGTATATATATATATGAGTGTGTTTCACTTTTTTTTTGATATCAGAATGCTTCTTGCTTCTGTTAAGACGAGCTTGAAGTGCATTATTGAAAACTAATATGGTAGATTGCTACTGATATCTACATGTTAGAAAAATCATTCTCTGCTGTCTTAACCAAAGGAGAAAAATTACTCTCTGTTTTCCTAACTTGCATTGCCAGAACCAGATCCTTTGGGTGCCATGGTGCATTTACCCTCTCCTTCCAAGCTGAGAAAGATTCTGCCTGCATGTCCACATGTACAATGACTCGGCTGGCACAGGATGCAGAATTGACAGCCTCCTCTACTCTGGTCTCAGGGTTAGCACTCTTTGGTCCAAAACTTAAAGCAGGGCTCCACCTGGGAAACAAACAGATACCCTGAAAAGTTCAATTTCTGGGTGGAACTCTGCTTTAATGCAAACGGGCATATTGCATCTATACTTATTGGTCATAATAAGCCAGGATTTCAGTAACTTTATGGTAACCAAAATGTTCTGGAGGTGCTTCATATACAGAGCAGGGGCAACTGTCACACTGATAGTGGAGCTCCAATTTTAACATTGGTACAGCAACTCTCCCAATATAATCCCTGGGTCTGGGCTTTCAGTTTGAAAAGCATTCGGTTGGAGGAGAACCACTTGACGTTCAGGAGAAAGATCAAGACTCATCTCTTTTGATACCAAAGGAGACAGGAACAACAAGCGCCCAGAGGCGATTAAGTTCGCATGTGCTGCGCTATATAAGTTTTCATTCATTCATTCATTCAAAGCCTAGTCTTGCAGAGTGCATGAGACAGTCGGCTGGCACAGAGGCAGGAAAGGATCCTTTCAAGCTGTGCTCTCCTCCCCACTAGAGTGCCTGAGGCAGGGGATACTCCTGCCTCTGCATCAGCCCAGCTCTGACCACTGGACACAAAACAGAGATTGAAAATACTACATATTACAGTTGTCGTCAGAACAGAAAGTGAGGTGTATCCTTTCAAAGTCTCCTTACCAAGACACATCAAAGAAGAAAAATAACCCACAAATATAATAGCATATGAAATAAATTATCATCAGAGTGTTCTATATCATGCTGTCACTTTAATTTTAAGGCAGCATTAGGGTACATGGTTTGTAATTGCATCATTATTTTGTAATGATGAAATCTGCTAAATATGTTCTCCATGATCTGTGCTTCAGCTACTGTGTTCCTTAGTAAAGTCTTTGGTAATATAGTTGAGGTAAACTTTATTCTCAGTGTTTCTTTTTTTGCCTGAATAATAATAATATACTGTACATACTCCAGAAATTCTGCCTCTTTGTATTCACATGACATATTTACTTCAGAGAACACACTCTCATTGTTAATGCGTAACTACAGCCACATTTTGTTTATAATTATGGATAGAATGGGGAATAGTTAAAAATCCTGTTAGCTTTTTATTTCTGTCTGCGACCACATTCAGGAATTTATTTTCACTTGTAAAAAAATGGTGAGTGTGGTTATCATAAAGACAGAAAGGCACAGAAAAAAAACAATGCCAACATTTTCAACCCTTCCTCCTCCTTTAAAAAATGTGTTATCTGTGTCCCCACTGAAATTATTTCCTGTCACTTTTTGTCCTGACAGGACGTCAAAGTAAATCTCCCCGGTAGGGACACGAAGGGCAACACACACTTGACAGTTACTCTGATCCTTCCTCACGCTTAAACAAGATAACAAATTTGGGCTGGGGTTGAGCTTTAATTTTTTCCAGAAGTGGGGACACACCACT
Organism: Rana temporaria; assembly: GCF_905171775.1. Lineage (NCBI taxonomy): Eukaryota > Metazoa > Chordata > Amphibia > Anura > Ranidae > Rana > Rana temporaria. Next base: position 284,289,337 of record NC_053490.1, read on the forward strand.
TTTGAGCAGCTTGCTTTTGGGTAGCTTGAGTTGCTTGAAACTGCACAACACATTAAAAGCCACTTAACTGTTTCCAGGTCACTGGTTGACTGGCCTAGGTCCACGAATTCACCTGGTTTCACAGAAATTCAATCCTAGCCCCAGGGAAAGTCAAATTAAACTCCTCCTTTGCTCAGAGGATGACTACTGCTATGGCTTTCCTTTTGCATATACCTGTAATTACCACTTCTTAAGTGAGTGTTTGGATCACCAGGCTTTGGTGCAACAGGAACGACGGGATGCAAAAGAAACTGAGGCAAGTCAAGCACTAAAAGGGTCTTGGGTCTAATAGGCAACCCATGCTAGTGGGTTGTGAGGCATGGTGGGTGCAAGATGATTAAAGTAATTGGGTGCCAGACACTTTTTGAATGCAAAAGAGAGTTTATTTCTCTTAACAAACTTTTGGGGAGAAAGGTTAGGGGCGGGCCAGGACATCCTTGGGCAAGATGCCACATCTGCATGTGCAGGAATGCTGTCTCTTATGGCAACAGTCTTAACAGTTCCTGACACAAAGCTTAACAGTTCCTTTCTATTCTACTACAATCCTCCTTGTAGTTCTTCAGCCCACTGAGCTCCTGGTCTTCACGGTAGTATCTTCCTCAAGCGTCACCCCTGCTTTTCTGCTGGGTCCTTAGCTTGGCACTCAAGATACCTCTCAAGCTTCACCCCCGCTGACCTGCTCAGTCCTGGCTTGAGACACAAGGCTGCTTTGCATGCATGACCTCTGCTGGCTGGGTCCCTGGCTTGATACCCACTGAAGTTTCCTGATTCTTCACCATCCCCGGTTGGGGAGAATGCTGCTCCGGTACTTGCTTCAGTTACTCACTGTGGTCCCTGGTAATTAGGCGGATAGTCCCTTACTGGCAACAGCTTTCCCTCTACCTCCGACCACGACAGGCTCTCCGGCCGGCAGAACTGGAACTTCTGGTTGGACTGCAAGCCACAGTCCCAACCCTGTGTTGCTCTCTTGCTTCTGGTAAGCCATCAGACAGCCTAGCAGCCAGATGTGCCGGGATAGGCCCAATCTCCGGCCTAGCAGCCGGGCACTACAACACACGTCCACCCAGACAGCTGTCCAGGTGGCACAGAACATAGATCACCTGACTTCACCCCTAATATACCGTATTTATCGGCATATAACACACGCCGGTGTATAACATGCGCGGCGTATAACACACATCCTAATTTTAAGAGGGAAGTTTCAGGAAAAAAACATATTTTAAATAAACAACTTTGAAGAAAATTAAGGGTCAGTGCCCATGAACGCCACCTTCAGCCTGATCAATGTCCCCAATGCAGGATGATCAATGCCCCCAATGCAGCCTGATCAATGTCCCCAATGCAGCCTAATCAAGGTCCATCTGCAGCCCATCAATGCAGCCTGATTAATGCTTTTTTTTAACCTTATCAAAGCAGCCTGAACTTCAGGAAATCACAGAGCCGTTATCTCCTGTTTACTCAGCTCTCACACACACAGTCCCGCCTCCGCAATCGACATTGGACTAGCTCCTGTGATAGACAGAAGACTGGTCCAATGCGAGTGGCGGAGGCAGCACTGTGTGTGAGACGTGAGAGCCGAGTTAGATAGAGCCTATCAGGAGATGGCGGCTCGTCGATCCTGACTGCGCTCGCCCCCCTTCTCCCCCTCCGAGGTACGCTGTCGGCGTATAACACGCACCTGTGATTTCCCCCTGAATTTCAGGGGGAAAAAGTGTGTGTTATACGCCGATAAATACGGTATATGCTCTCCCAGCAGGCCAAGGGACTCAAGAAAACCTCTGCCCATTGGCTGAGATACGCCATATATCCAACCCTTACCTTGCATTGCCCTTCTCATATCTAGTACCACCAAGTACCCGGCCACCTAGTGGTAGAAGAGAAAAGTGCAATGAGGCCAAACTTAGGGAAAAATCTATAGATCTCTAACAATCAATCAGGATAATTATTCCTGGCAGGTAATCAGGAGCAACCCTGCCTAAACTCCAGGGTGCTACACAAGCATAATTCGTTCCTGAAACATGCTTGTAAGCCAAAGCGCTCTTATATCAAAGTGAATTTCCCCGTAAGAAATAATGGAAGCTGAGAAGATTTGTTCCATAACCATTTATTCATAAGTCCTTCAGTTTATAGTCCATATAAAAAGATTATAGCAATGTGATGTGTAACCATAAAATGTCCATCCACAAATGGCAGCCTCCACAAGGGGATTGGAAGAAAAATTCAGCAAGAGCTATAGAGTATAAAAGAGAAGAGAGGTGCCTCTAAATGTAGCAACATTATTAAATTTAACGAAGGTACATTTAGCAACTCACATGGTTGATGATTAAAAGAGGCACAGTATGCAGGCATCCGGGATAAAGCTGTCCACATAGACCACCCTGCACACTGGCTCTCACTGCTGTCAGTGTGCAATCGTGACCGGGAAGACTACCAAGTAGATCGATCTAAAAGTGAGGCTTGAAGCACTTGTGGATTGCAGCGTGGAAGGGATGACATTGATGGTGGTGCGGTGGACTGTCTATGTGTACAGCTTTACCCGGATGCCTGCATACCTAGACGTGCCTGTTTTATTCATCAACCTTGTGAGCTGCTAAATAATGTAACCATATTGCTACACTTAGAGGTGCCTCTCTTCTTTTTATACTCAGCTGTGACGTTACACTACTTGTATATCAAGACATTGCTTGTTTATCATGTCAAATTAAAAAAAAAAAAATGTTGCTTGTCTTGCAAAACACTCTAAAACAAAGTTACTCTCAGTCCAAGGTTTTACTCTACTTAAAAATGCATTTCCTGTAATATTACTTTCAAAGCAGAGCTACCACTAACCCACCCCCCACTCCACATACACCCTTACACACACATGCACACACACACATTATTCATTTTTCATTTTTCATCATTATATTGCAGCCAGCATCTTTCAACCCACTTCCTCTAAGCCATGGACCTGCCTCAGCCTGTGACTGGACATTAATGTAGAAGCAGAACAGCGATTAGCTCATCAACCTGTAATTTTTATTTCTCCTCCTGCTTGTCAGCACATAAACTGATTGGCCCCAGTTTGGTTTCTTCCTCTTGCACTTGAGCCCTGCTGTATCGGAATTGCAAGAGGCTGATAACCAGCTCAAATTTGCACTGTGTATCTTTGAGGAATTAATATTTACAGAGCTGCATTAGTTTGTGTCATTTATATCTGTCTAGAATTCAGCTTTAAGTTATCATTAAAGCCCCAGTTGGACCATACCTGTCCTTGGCATCAAAAGAATTGGGTGGGCTGTAATGGTAATATGTGTGCTTAAATGCTTTGCAGGGAGTCACATAAATACAGTCTAATGTTGATTTTTTAAAGTAAAGGCTGGATTGTGGTGTCTGGCCTGTAGAAAAGTAGACTAGTAAAGGTGATTAAAGCGAGACTTCACCTGAAAAGGGAAGTTCCTCTTATACCATTCCATCCCCTCCTCATTGTTGATTGTCTTTTTTTTTTCAGCGAGCGCACACCTAGATTTTACAGGTACATGCCCCCAAAGCCTGCAGGACCATTCATAAAGCACAGTGAATCTCATGCATGTACAGTGAGGTGTCGGCTGTGACCCAGGAGGAAGTCACAGCTGGCTTTCCACAATCAACACAGTGGCACTGATGGCTCAAACACAACCAAAGAGCCAGCCTCGGGTGAACCATGGACTGTTAAGTGTATTTTTATTAGTATTTGTAGCTTCTAACTTTACAATAGAAAATAAAAAAGATCAGAGCTCTTCTTTAAATACTGTACACGTAGTCATGAAAATATTTGGGGGAGCTTTTTTAGTTAAGCAAATACACTCTAATGTGGATTTTTTATATTAGCTGGCCAGCATCTAATATTTTTAGCAGAACCAAAACACTGTAATTTTCTCTTTTTTAATGAAAATCTGGCTAGTGTCTCTTATGCTTAAACTGGGGCCTAGAAACGTGCTTAAAAACTGTCAGTGTAGTAACTACAATTATTTTTGGACATAAATAAATTCACTATAATACTGATATTTGATTATAAACCTTCCTGTTTTTTCTTGAGCAGCTGTGGCCTAGTAAAACCTGCTTACAAACAGTGCATGGGGGCAACACAATCTTTATAGGCATTGTCAAAAACAATTCGGGCTGGTTCAATGACACGCGTACTTTACTGAAGCAAGAACGCAGAAGAGCTGAAGGAGCCTGGAGAAGAAATCCAACAAAGGAAAACCACACAAACTACAAAGCACTCACTAATAAATACTACAAAGCAATATTCAAAGCAAAAAAAAGAACATTTCTCCAACACCATCTCAAAAGCCATAAACCGACCTTGTGAACTTTTCAAACTAGTTGCTCATGACTTGTTCATGACTATGAACCCTACCTGCCTAGAGCCTCCAGCAAACGAAACTCAAGAATTCTGTAATGAGCTATTACATTTTTTTATCGACAAAATCAAAAACATTCGTGAAATAATTCAACAGAAAAAAACAACCAACCTCACTAGAGCAAGAAGAGGAAAACAATACAAACATTATATAATCGACAACATTTTCACTGGTCCCGATCACCATCGACACCACCAAAAACATCATCAGAAGCCTCTGAGACAGCAAATCACCAAATGACATAATTTCTACAAAACTCCTGAAAGAATGTACCGACATCCTGGGACCCACCATAACACATCTCGTAAACCAATCATTCAAAGAAGGTATTTTTCCGATCTCAATCAAGCAAGGCATAATCAAGCCTCTCCTAAAGAAACCCAACCTCGACCCAAAGACCCGAACTACCGCAGACCGGTAACAAGACTTAACACCTTCTCCAAGATAATGGAGAAAGCAGTAGTACAACAGATACAACTCCATTTGGACACCCACAAACTCTTGGACCCACTACAATCAGGCTTGCGCCCAGGCCATGGCACAGAAACAGCACTTCTTAAAATATGTGATGAAGCCCTTGAAGCAGTAGATGACGGAGAAGCATGCCTCCTGCTGCTGCTGCTGGATCTTAGTGCAGAGTTCGACACTGTAGACCACAAAACTCTACTCATTCGCCTGAAAGAAGTAGCAGGAGTCACAAACACAGATCTACCTTGGTTCGCATCCTTCCTAGATAATCGTTCCCAGACAGTGAAACTAGGAGCCTTCACCTCTGAAACGCGCACAATTTCTTGCGGAGTCCCTCAAAGATCACCCCTGTCACCCGTGCTCGTCAACATCTACCTCTGCCCACGCCTCAAAATTATCAACAAACAGGACCTGTGCTACCACTCATACGCTGATGACACGCAACTCTACTTTTGCATCACCGGAAAAAAGACCAGTTTCACGGTCTAGAAAAATGCCTCACATTGATTGATGATTGGATGACTGAGAGCTCCCTCAAACTCAAACTCAAAACAGAACTTCTTCTCCTCCACGCAAACTGAAAGACAAAAGCTGAGACTTCATGGACACCACCCACCATCCTTGGACAGACCATTCCCCCGAGCACCAAAGTCAAAAGTCTCGGAGTCATCTTTGACTCTAAGATGTCGATGGATGCACAAATAGGATCAGTAGTGAGCGGATCTCACCATCTCCTCCGTCTGCTGTGTAGACTCATCCCCTTCATCCCAGAAGAGGACATAGCAGTAGTAGTTGAAACAATCATCATTTCCCGACTATATATTAGAATGGGGTCACATAAACACCTGAGAGAATATTTAAAGCTTCTCCCAATTTATTTAAAATTACCAAAACATTTTGGTTGGAGTTGGGCTTTAACCACTTCCCACAAATGGACGTATCTATATGTCCTCAGGTTTAAGTGGTTCTACCAGGATCATGGCTACCCGATCACGTTTACAGGGGGCCAAATTGCCACTCATCCTTTCCTGCCGCCTTTCCTAGGCTCTCCTGATCCACTGGGAGCCCGGGACTGATGTGGATGGTTGGCCTGGCTTTACATAACATAAAATACCGGTATACTGACAATGGGAGTTATGGGTACAGTAATTGGGCAGAAAAAAATTGCTACCAGAATGCTTGTTAAATATTAATAAACACATAAATTATTCAACCCTGCACCATTTAATCAAAGCTAAAAAAAATGGTAAAATTGGTTTGATCCATGGTGTTCATTGTTTACAGTGTATTGAGAGAGTAGCACTCTGCATCAGTAGAGGATTGTCCACATACAGGAGATAACCAAAGAGCAAGTAATCTCAGTGCATCACATGACCATGCCTGAAGACGTTTAAAAAAACATACAGCAAAGTGGCCTTCTGTGGGGTGATTTTAGGGATGAATGGCTGAGCTGAGCCCAGAGTTGTGCTTTGAACAGAAAGTTTAGGTAGGCCCTCTCAGTACATAATTGATGAATCAGAAGATTGTAAATACAGTATATTGTTTAATCATATAACTTTGAGATTTATTAATGTTGGTTTGATAAATACAAAGTTAATGCTTGGCTCAAATACTGTTGACTGGTAAACAATACTAGATATTGGGGAATAAGATGAGTGGAATTTCCTTTCCAATTTAATTTATTAGGTACTATTGACCAAAATAAAGTTTTATCATTTTTTTTTTAAATAAGGGGATTCAGTAAAGTTTCCTACAGCTTCCCACCAGCAATGAGTTGCAAATTATACATTTCTAATGGAATGCTTTGGCTTGGATACATATATTAGGTATTCCGTGGATGCTTTCTCAGTAAATATAGTTAACACTGCTAGAGCTGACATGTTCTGGCAAGTCTTTGAAGTAAACCTGTGGCCAGGCTGTGGACCCACAAGTATTCATATTTTCTTAACAAGCAGTAAATGAGCTTTAAACCAAACACCCCCTGACCTCTGTTGCTTCACACACTGTACACTCAACTTTCTTTGCTCTCCCTCTTTCTCTGTATTTATTTTAGAGCAGGGGTCTCCAAACTTTCCAAACAAAGGGCAAGTTTACTGCCCTTCAAACTTTAGGGGGTTGCTTTTTGTCCAGTGCAAGTAAAAAATGCCCTGGCATCGGTGGGTGTAAACAATGCCATAGGTTTGGTGGTCAGTGGGAGAATTAGTTCCCCATCATTAGTGTCAGTGAAAGGAATAGTTTTCCATCCTTGGTGTCAGTGGAAGAATAGTGCCCCATCATTGGTATTAGTGGAAGGAATAGTTTCCCATAATTGGTGTCAGTAGAAGGAATACTGTCCCATCATTGATATCAGTGGGGAAAATAGTGCCCCATCATTGGTGTCAGTGGAAGGAATACTGTCCCATCATTGATATCAGTGGGGAAAATAGTGTCCCATCATTGGTGTCAGTGGAAGGAATACTGTCCCATCTTTGGTATCGGTGGGAGAAACAGTGCCACATCATTGTTGTCAGTGGGAGGAAAAGTGTCCCATCATTGGTGTTAGTGAGAGGAACAGTGTCCTGTCATTGGTGTCAGTGGGAGGAATAGTGCCCCATCATTGGTGTTAATGGAAGAGTGCCCCATCATTAGTGTCAGTGGGAGGAATAGTGCCTCCTATGAGTGAAGGAATAGTGACCCAAGGGCCAGATATAGACATGCAAATGACCACGTTTGGTCCACAGTTTGGAGATTTGTGCTTAAGAGATTTGAGGGCTGGAAGTCTCATAATTTGCTGCTGACAGGGATAAGCAGGGGTAGCTAAGTTGCACTTCACTGCTTCTGTTGTACATTTTCAGAAGAAATTGCTTTACAGTGCCAGGGTAATCTTTTTTATAAAGCTCATTTGCTGTTTTTCAAAAAAGATATAGAAACATGACTGTCCAAAACAACCACTTGTGCATACAGTATAATCCTATTGCAAAGAATCAATTAAAGGATCACTAAAGGAATATTTTTTTTTTAGCTTCCTTTACCTTACTGCAGTACTGGTTTCATGTCCTTATTGTTCTTTTTTGCTGTAATTCTGCTGTGATCTCCACACTTCCTGCTTGTCTGGCTCCTTATAACCACAGTACTGGGAGCTTTTCACGGTGGTCTAAGCTGTCATTACTAGGGTTGAGCGAACCCGAACTGTAAAGTTTGGGTTCGGTACAGACTTTGGGTTTTTCCCGAACCCGGACCCGAACCCGAATAATTGGAAAAAGTCCGGGTTCGGGTTCGGAGTTCGGGTATGTTTTGGCGCACTGCACGGCAGCCAATCGCCATTCGTGTTACTACTGTGACTGGGAACTGATCACAGCCATGCCTACTTATGGCATGGCTCTGATTGGCCAGTGCAGCATGTGACCCATCATGTGACCAGTCTCTATATTAGATAGAGGCACACAGCACAGATCGTCACTCTGCTTCACTCATGATAGGGAAAGGTTGCTGGAATCTGCTGCTTAGGGAAAGTCTTAGGTGTATCTGGCTCGTTGTCACTGTATTTCACTTATATGAGGGAAAGACTGCTGAATCTGCTCAGGGACAGTGTTAGGTCTATGCTGGTATGCAGAAATATCAAGAAGCACACTTTATTTCTTTGATATCTGCATCATCTTATGGCATCTGGCTCGTTGTACATAGTCAGGGAGAGTTTGCTGAAATATTTTTCCTATAGGGGCAGTCAGCACTCTATAGGTGACTGAGTATTTCAACAGCAGTACACCTGCCACACCACCTGTGCACCTGTGATATACTGTGTTTCTGTCAAGTACATAGTCAGGGAGAGTTTTCTGAAATATTTTTCCTATAGGGGCAGTCAGCACTCTATAGGTGACTGAGTATTTCAACAGCAGTACACCTGCCACACCACCTGTGCACCTGTGATATACTGTGTTTCTGTCAAGTACATAGTCAGGGAGAGTTTCCTGAAATATTTTTCCTATAGGGGCAGTCAGCACTCTATAGGTGACTGAGTATTTCAAAAGCAGTACACCTGCCACACCACCTGTGCACCTCTGATATACTGTGTTTCTGTCAAGTACATAGTCAGGGAGAGTTTGCTGAAATATTTTTCCTATAGGGGCAGTCAGCACTCTATAGGTGACTGAGTATTTCAACAGCAGTACACCTGCCACCCCACCTGTGCACCTCTGATATACTGTGTTTCTGTCAAGTACATAGTCAGGGAGAGTTTGCTGAAATATTTTTCCTATAGGGGCAGTCAGCACTCTATAGGTGACTGAGTATTTCAACAGCAGTACACCTGCCACACCACCTGTGCACCTCTGATATACTGTGTTTCTGTCAAGTACATAGTCAGGGAGAGTTTGCTGAAATATTTTTCCTATAGGGGCAGTCAGCACTCTATAGGTGACTGAGTATTTCAACAGAACTACACCTGCCACACCACCTGTGCACCTGTGATATACTGTGTTTCTGTCAAGTACATAGTCAGGGAGAGTTTCCTGAAATATTTTTCCTATAGGGGCAGTCAGCGCTCTATAGGTGACTGAGTATTTCAACAGCAGTACACCTGCCACACCACCTGTGCACCTGTGATATACTGTGTTTCTGTCAAGTACATAGTCAGGGAGAGTTTTCTGAAATATTTTTCCTATAGGGGCAGTCAGCACTCTATAGGTGACTGAGTATTTCAACAGCAGTACACCTGCCACACCACCTGTGCACCTGTGATATACTGTGTTTCTGTCAAGTACATAGTCAGGGAGAGTTTCCTGAAATATTTTTCCTATAGGGGCAGTCAGCACTCTATAGGTGACTGAGTATTTCAAAAGCAGTACACCTGCCACACCACCTGTGCACCTCTGATTTACTGTGTTTCTGTCAAGTACATAGTCAGGGAGAGTTTGCTGAAATATTTTTCCTATAGGGGCAGTCAGCACTCTATAGGTGACTGAGTATTTCAACAGCAGTACACCTGCCACACCACCTGTGCACCTCTGATATACTGTGTTTCTGTCAAGTACATAGTCAGGGAGAGTTTGCTGAAATATTTTTCCTATAGGGGCAGTCAGCACTCTATAGTTGACTGAGTATTTCAACAGCAGTACACCTGCCACACCACCTGTGCACCTCTGATATACTGTGTTTCTGTCAAGTACATAGTCAGGGAGGGTTTGCTGAAATATTTTTCCTATAGGGGCAGTCAGCACTCTATAGGTGACTGAGTATTTCAACAGAACTACACCTGCCACACCACCTGTGCACCTGTGATATACTGTGTTTCTGTCAAGTACATAGTCAGGGAGAGTTTCCTGAAATATTTTTCCTATAGGGGCAGTCAGCGCTCTATAGGTGACTGAGTATTTCAACAGCAGTACACCTGCCACACCACCTGTGCACCTGTGATATACTGTGTTTCTGTCAAGTACATAGTCAGGGAGAGTTTCCTGAAATATTTTTCCTATAGGGGCAGTCAGCAATCTATAGGTGACTCTGTATATTTCAACAGCACTGCACCTGTCCCCTGTGATATACTGTCTGTGCAGTACATTGTTTAGTGCTGGCTTCCTGCTTATTGCTATAGCTAGAGAAATATATAGGTGAATCTCTGCCTATTTCACCAGCTTACACTATTTTTGTATTTAATATTTCTCAAAATTAGGGCAAGACCCTAAATTTGAGAAATATATAGGTGAATCTCTGCCCATTTCACCAGCACTCCACCTGTCCCCTGTGATATACTGTCTGTGCAGTACATTGTTTAGTGCTGGCTTCCTGCTTATTGCTATAGGTAGAGAAATATATAAGTGAATCTCTGCCTATTCCACCAGCTTACACTATTTTTGTATTTAAAATTTCTCAAAATTAGGGCAAGACCCTAAATTTGAGAAATATGAGGAAAACGTCAAATAAGGGACGTGGCCGCGGTCGTGGTGCTGCTGGTGGAGCTCCTGTTACAGGGAGAGGACGTGGTCGATCTGTGCCAGCTACAAGCACAAGCGAAACACCTTTCTCAGGTGCGAGTAGCCGACAGAGCCTGCAGCGGTATTTGGTCGGTCCTAATCCAGCTCTACGAATGTTGAGGCCAGGAGCAGAACAGGCGGTAGTAGATTGGGTTGCTGACAGTGCCTCCAGTTCCTTCACATTGTTTTCCAACCAGCCTTGTGCTGAAAGCTCAGAGTTGGCGCCTGCAGCCGATGTCCACCATCAGTCTTTCACCTCACCCCCTTGCAAATCAGCCAAGCAGTCTGAGCCCCAAAGCATGCAGCAGTCTCTTCTTCTTTTTGATGAGTCTGTTAGCATGTGTTCCCAGGGCCATCCACCTAGCCCAGCCCCAGAAGGGGAAGAGATTGAGTGCACCGATGCCCAACCACTTATATTTCAGGATGAGTTCATGGGGGGACCATCACAGCACGTCTTGCATGATGATGATGAAACACAGTTGCCAACTGCTGGTGCTTTTGCAATTGTGCAGACTGACAAGGAGGGCAGTGGTGAAGACTGGGTGGAAGATGATGTGGAGGACGATGAGGTCCTCGACCCGACATGGAATCAACCTCATGCAGGTGACCCATGTAGTTCGGAGGAAGAGGCGGTGGTCGCACAGAGCCACCAGCACAGCAGAAGAGGGAGCAGGGTGCCAAAGCAGAGCGTCCGTCCCCTAGACAGTATGCCTGCTACTGCCCAACGCAGCAAGGGACCGAGCACACCAAAGCCAGGTCCAAGGATTTCCCTAGCGTGGCAGTTCTTCACACAATGTGCTGATGACAAGACACGCGTGGTTTGCACGTTGTGCAATCAGAGCCTGAAGCGAGGCATAAACGTTCTCAACCTGAGCACAACCTGCATGACCAGGCATCTAAGTGTAAAGCACGAGCTGCAGTGGAGTAGACACCTCAAAAACCAAGAAAGGTCTCTGGCTCCTCCTGCTTCCTCTTCTGCATCAGTCTCGGGCCTCTCTGCCTCTTCATCCACCTCCGTAGTGACAGTGCCACCTGCCACCCCTCAATTAGAGGACCGGCAAGCAACACTACCACCTGGGTCACCAAACATCTCCACAATGTCCCATGGAAGCATTCAGCTCTCCATCTCCCAAACACTGGAGCGTAAGAGGAAGTACCCCTCTACCCACCTGCGATCCCTGGCCCTGAATGCCAGCATTTCAAAATGACTGGCCTTTGAAATGCTGTCATTCTGTCTGGTGGAGACGCAGAGTTTTAAAAGCCTGATGGCATTGGCTGTCCCACAGTACGTCGTGCCCAGCCGCCACTACTTTTCCAGGCGAGCCATCCCTTCCCTGCACAACCAAGTGGGGGACAAAATCAGGTGTGCACTGCGCAACGCCATCTGTGCCAAGGTCCACCTAACTACGGATACGTGGACCAGTAAGCACGGTCAGGGACGTTATATCTCCCTAACAGTGCACTGGGTAAATGCAGTGGCGGCTGGGCCTGAGGCAGATAGCAGTTTGCCGCATGTCCTTCCACCACCGAGGATTGCAGGGCGCTTCAGTTTGCCTCCTGTTCCCAACTCCTTCTACTCCGCTTCCTCATCCTCTACCGCCTCCTCATCCAGTCAGCGTAACAAATTCACCACCAACTTCAGCACAGCCATGGGTAAACGCCAGCAGGCAGTTTTAAAACTTTCCTGTTTGGGGGAAAAACCACACACCGCGCAGGAGTTGTGGAGGGACATGGAACAACAGACCGATGAGTGGTTGGCGTCAGTGAGCCTCAAGCCGGGCCTGGTGGTGTGCGATAACGGGCGAAATCTCATAGCAGCTCTGGGCCTAGCCGGTTTGACGCACATTCCTTGCCTGGCTCATGTGCTGAATTTGGTGGTGCAGAGTTTCCTGAGAACTTACCCCAATATGCCACAGCTGCTGCAGAAAGTGCGGGCCGTCTGTGCGCACTTTCGGCGTTCTCACCCTGCTGCTGCTCGCCTGGCAGCGCTGCAGCGTAACTTCCGCCTTCCCACTCACCGCCTCATATGTGATGTGCCCACAAGGTGGAACTCCACCTTGCACATGCTGGCCAGACTGTGCGAGCAGCAGCAGGCGATAGTGGAGTTCCAGCTGCAGCACGCACGCGTGAGTCGCTCTGCGGAACAGAACCACTTTACCACCAATAACTGGGCATCCATGTGAGACCTGTGTGCCTTGTTGCGCTGTTTTGAGTACTCCACCAACATGGCCAGTGCCAATGACGCCGCTCTCAGCGTGACTATCCCACTTCTATGCCTCCTTGAAAAAACGCTACGGGCGATGATGGAAGAGGATGTGACACAGGAGGAAGAGGAGGAGGAGGAATCGGGATCATTTGCAAGGCTTTCAGGGCAGTCATTCACAAGTGGCTCCGAGGGTGGGTTCGTGCACCAACAAAGGCCAGGTACACAATTGTCTAGCAAGGGCACAGTTCTGGAGGATGACGCGGTGGAGGATGAGGAGGAGGAAGACATGGAGGAGGAACCATGTTAACAGCAGGATGGCCTCCAGACCAGCTCATGGCCATTACTGGTGCGTGGCTGGGGGGATACAGAGGACACAGATGATACACCTCCCACAGAGGACAGCTTTTCGTTGCCTCTGGGCAGCCTGGCACACATGAGCAATTACATGCTGCAGTGTCTCTGCAACGACCGGCGTGTTTCGCACATTATGACAGGTGCTGATTACTGGGTGGCCACGCTGCTGGATCCCCGTTACAAGGACAATGTACCGTCCTAATCCCCTTACTGGAGCATGAACGCAAGATGCGCGAGTACAAGCGCACACTGTTAGACGCGCTGCTGGTGCAATTCCCACCTGGTAGCGGGGCCACAGTGGAAGCAGAAGGCTAAGGCAGAGGAGGAGGAAAAGGTCGCCAACGCAGCAGGGGCACCGCCAGCACCTCAGAAGGCAGGGTTAGCATGGCCGAAATGTGGAAAAGCTTTGTCAGCACGCCACAACAAACAGCACCACCAGCTTATATGGAACGTTTTAGCAGGAGGCAGCATTTCAGCAACATGGTGGAGCAGTATGTGAGCACACCCCTACACATACTGAATGACGGCTATGCCCCCTTAAACTTCTGGGTCTCCAAATTGGGCACATGGCCTGAGCTTGCCCTTTATGCCTTGGAGGTGCTGGCCTGCCCTGCGGCCAGTGTATTGTCTGAACGTGTATTTAGCATGGCAGGGGGCGTTATCACAGACAAGCGCAGCCGCCTGTCCAGATCCAATGTGGACAAGCTCACGTTCATTAAAATGAACCAGGCATGGATCTCAGAGGAGTTGTCCATACCTTGTGCAGAATAGACACCGGGCCGGCCTTACCCAGCCATTGTTTTTTTCTGAGCTTTCTAGGGTTGCCATCTCATCCCTTTCAAAGCAAAAACATATTAATTACACAGGTTCTCTGGCTGATTAAGGTGCTGCTAATTAAACTCACTTGGTGCCTTATCGACATCAAATTAGCCCCAGAACCTGTGTAACTCTGTGTTCAGGTTTAAATGGATGAGGTAGCAACCCTAGATCTGTCTCACTATTTTGGGGTTTACCCTAATTTAAAAAAATAAATCAATTAAAAACCAAAACCTGCTGTGTTGGCTACCTCCTCCTCCTCCTCCACCGGCGCTTCCACCTTCAGTCACATTCTTAGGCTTGCGCACTGCAACTGCTTTCTTAAAGTCCCACCAGAGGTTCTCAATTGGATTTAAGTCTGGTGACTGCGATGGCCACTCCAAAATGTTCCAGCCTTTAATCTGCAAACATGCTCTAGTGGAGTTGGAGGTATGCTTGGGATCATTGTCCTGTTGAAAGGTCCAACGTCTCCCAAGCCTCAGGTTTGTGACGGACTGCATCACATTGTCATCCAATATCTCCTGGTACTGAAGAGAATTCATGGTACCTTGCACACGCTGAAGCTTCCCTGTACCTGCAGAAGCAAAACAGCCTCAAAGCATGATTGACCCCCCGCCATGCTTTCGGCATACTGCAGTCGATTCTTTGGAGACAGCAAGGGGGTGCGCCTGGGAGTTCTGGCATGGAGGCCTTCATTACGCAGTGTGCGCCATATTGTCTGAGCAGAAACTTCAGTACCCACATCTGACAAATATTTTCTCAGTTCCTCAGCAGTCACACAGTGACTTTTCTCCGCTACGCTTCAGGTAGCGCACAGCGGTCGAAGTCAGCATCTTCTTTCTGCCACGACCAGGTAGCATTTCAACAGTGCCCATTGCCTTGAATTTTGCATTTACTACTGTATTACAAAACCAATTGATGTCATATTAGTTGCATATGGTTCTTTATGAAGTCCTTGTAGGATTTCATTCTGAATACAATTACAAATGTACACTAAATTCCCTAAAACCCTTTACAGCATTGGGGGGTTCAATAATTTTGAACAAAACTGTATGGACCTCGTCCTCAAAGGTCAAAAATCATTATATTTTTTATTTTAATTTTTTTTATGTTATTTTAAGTTATTTCCCTATCCACATTTATTTCCAGAGTACTTGTCATGCTCTTCCTGACATTTTGCTGCCATTTGCAGCCCTCCAGCCCTTTCCCTTAGTTTTTTAGAGACATTTTTGTAGTCAAAAGTCCGGGTCCCCATTGACTTCAATGGGGTTCGGGTCAAAGTCCGGGTTCAGGTTCGGTCCCGAACCCGAACTTTTTTTTCAAAGTCCGGGTGTCCGCTCAACTCTAGTCATTACTGTGTGTCTAAAACTCCTAAGAACCAATCAGATTCATTTTAAAAACAAAACACTGCCCTGGATTTGTTTGTTTTTGTTCTGTGGGTCTCTTTACTTCACAGAAACATGAAACCTGTTTAAAACCGAAAGTGAAACTAGAGGCACATTATAGGATTGAATTTAATCTATTTTTAATCATTTTTAAAAGGAATCAGTTAACTTTTATGTCTCTATACCCTGTAAACAGTAATTTCAGAAAAAAAAATGTTTTCCTTTAGTGACCCTTTAAGCTGAAAAGTTTCATTCATTTTTTTTGATGAAGATAAATCCTTTTCAGTTTGTTGCTTCTTTATAAATAGCAACTGACAGATCATCTACATTCACCAAACTGTGGACATCTGACAAACTTTCTGAAAATTAACAAAGGATTTGATCGATCATTTATGTGGGATCAGATGTAAGCACTGCTGCAAAAACATTATTAATCCAAGAACAATTGCCTTGACAAAATATCTTTTGTACATGAATGTTGATACAAAAAACAGTCTGCACATCAGGAATTGTTTGTCCATTCACACGTCAGGTTGGTGAGATATAAAACCCAGCGGTTAAGCCAAGATTTTACTGCTACCCTCTTTAGCTGTAGAGGCAGTGGCAGGGGGTATACACATGATGTGTCAAGAATAGGGATGAGCTTCGAGTTCGAGTCGAACAAGAGTTTGACTGGAACATTGGCTGTTCGCCCGTTCGGCGAACAACGAACAATTTGGGGTGTTCGTGGCAAATTTGAAAAGCCGGAGAACACCCTGTAAAAGTTTATGGGAGAATTATAAAGTGCTAACTTTAAAGGTTAATTTTCAAGTTATTTTCCTAAAAAGTGTCTGGGGACCTGGGTCCTCCCCCAGGGGACATGTATCAATGCAGAAAAAAGTTTAAAAACAGACGTTTTTTCGGGAGCAGTGATTTTAATAATGCCTAAAGTGAAACAATAAAAGTGAAATATTTCTTTAAATTTCGTACCTGCGGGGTGTCTAAAGTATGCATGTAAAGTAGCGCATGTTTCCAATGTTTAGAATTGTCCCTGCACAAAGTGTCATTTCAGAAGGGAATAAGTCATTTAAAACTACTCATGGCTATTCATGAATTGTTGGCCCCAGTCCATTACCAGGCCCTTTGGGTCTGCTATGAATATTAAGGAGAACCCCTGACATTTTTTCAATGACTTTTATCTGTATTGCCGGGACCCGACAATTCATTAACAGTGCGAGTATTTTTAAATTACTTTTTTTCCTTAAAAAATGACATTTTGTGCAGTGAACCAAAATAAAAAAATGTGTGGGGGTCCCCCCAAATTCCATATCAGGCCCTTCAGGTTTGGTATGAATATTAAGGGGAACCCAGCGTAATTTAAAAAAATAAATGATGTGGGGTTTCCCCAAAGAATCCATACCAAACCCTTCAGGTCTGGTATGGATTTTAAGGGGAACTCTGTGCCATATTTAAAAAAAATCCATACCAGACCCGAGCACGCAACCTGGCAGGCCGCAGGAAAAGAGGGGAGGATGAGAGAGCACCTGAAGCGTACCAGGCCACATGCCCTCAACATGCAGAGGATGTCCCCATGTTGATGGGGACAAAGGCCTCATCCCCACAACCCTTGCCCGGTGGTTGTGGGGGTTTACGGGCAGGGAGCTTATCGAAATCTGGAAGACCCCTTTAACAAAGGTGACCCCCAGATCCCGGCCCCCCTATGTGAATTGATAACGGGTACATTGTACCCCTATCATTTCACAAAAAAAGAGCCAAATTGTTAAAAACCACACAGACACAGCTTTATAAGTCCTTTATTAAGATTATTATTATTTAATAAGATTCCAGCGATGTAATCCACTGTTGATCTCCACCCAAGTAATCAAATCCATTCTCGATATCCAGCGATGGGTGATCTCCACTCTCTAGCGATGATATCCAGCGAGGAACACGCACACGATCCTGACTCCACCGGAGACACTCCGGGAATGACAGCTCTTATGTAGATAAGGTGGGGCCACCCGTCACGTGACCCCATCCCCCTCTGATGCAAGGGGAAATGCCGGGCTTTCCCATTGACATGGATGGCAATTCCCCTTGCGTCTGAGGGGGCCGGAGTCACGTGATGGGTGGCCCGGAGTGTCTCCGATGGAGTCAGGATCGTGTGCGTGTTCCTCGCTGGATATCATCGCTGGAGAGTGAAGATCACCCATCGCTGGATACTGAGAATGGATTACATCACTGGAGTGGAGATCAAGAGTGGATTACATCGCTGGAATCTTTTTTTTCTGTTTAATTTTTTTTTTTTTAATAAAGGACTTATAAAGCTGTGTCTGTGTGTTTTTTAACAATTTGACTCTTTTTTTGTGAAATGATAGGGGTACAATGTTACCGTTATCAATTCACATAGGGGGGCGGCATCCTGGGGTCCTCTTTGTTAAAGGGGCTTCCAGATTCCGATAAGCCCCCTGCCCGCAGACCCCCACAACCACCGGGCAAGGGTTGTGGGGATGAGGCCCTTGTCCCCATCAACATGGGGACATCCCCCCATGTTGAGGGCATGTGGCCTGGTACGGTTCAGGAGGGGGGGCACTCTCTCATCCCCCCCTCTTTTCCTGCGGCCTGCCAGGTTACGTGCTCGGATAAAGGGTCTGGTATGGATTTTTGGGGGGAACCCCACGTCATTTTTTTTTAATTATGCGGGGTTCCCCTTAATATCCATACCAGACCTGAAGGGCCTGATATGGAATTTGGGCCAGACCTGAAGGGCCTGATATGGAATTTGGAGGGACCTCCACACATTTTGTTTTTCATTTTGGTTCCCTGCACAAAATGTCATTTTTAAAGGAAAAAAAGTTTAAAGTTTAAAAACTACTCGCGCTATTAATGAATTGTGGGGTCCCGGCAATACAGGTAAAAGTAATTAAAAAAAATGGCTTGGGTTCCCCTTAATATTTATACCAGACTCAAAGGGCCTGGTAATGGACTGGGGGGGCCCCTGTCATTTTTTTCAATTATTTTTCTCTGTATTGCCGGGACCGACAATTCATGAATAGCAAGAGTAGTTTTAAATGAATTTTTCCTTCAGAAATTACACTTTGTGCAGGGACAATTCTAAACACGGGAAACATGCGCTACTTTTCATGCATACTTTAGACACCCCCATTTTCGAAATTTAAAGGAATTTTTCACTTTTATTGTCTCACTTTAAGCATTATTATAATCACTGCTCCCGAAAAAACTGCAGTTTTAAAAAAAATCTTTTTTTGCATTGATACATGTCCCCTGGGGCAGGACCCAGGTCCCCAAACACTTTTTATGACAATAACTTGCATATAACCCTTTAAAATTAGCACTTTTGATTTTTCATGTTCGTGTCCCATAGACTTTAACGGTGTTCGCGTGTTCAAACTAATTTTTTTGTCTGTTCGCATGTTCTGGTGTGAACCGAACTGGGGGGTGTTCGACTCATCCCTAGTCAAGAATTATACCCCCTGTCACTTTCGTCAACTGTATGGGGCTGCATAGCAAGTGCCCCACAACCGTGTGCAATACACACAGTTGCAGAGTGCTAGTGCAGAGATCAAGGGGTTAAAGCAAGCGATAACACAGCACCTCTCTCTGAAGAGTGATCCAAAGGCACATTGCTCTTCAGAGAGCACCGCACATGTGAACGAGCCCTTAGATTGCCAGTCTTTTTTGCTTGTCTATTTTTACATTTCAAGATGATCAAATGATTAAACCTACTATATGCGCACATTTCCTGTAGGTGGAAGCATGGTGTTAATATTATTTTGAACTTGAGTGACCTTTCTAGTGTATAAAATTGTTACTGCTTATGGAAAGATCTTTCATACAAAAGCCTGGCAAGAATTATGTCAGGTCCATTGCTAGTCAAAGTCTCAGTTTTTGCATTATGGCTATTGAAGATTTTTTCATATCTACCCCCTGTTATGGAAACCTGCTGCACTTTTATGGTAATTTGCCACTAAACAGCTGTGTGGATTTCACCACATTTAGAGCTGCTTGGTTTCTTCTGGCTGTCTAGCCCTGGGAAACTTTCTTGAGCAAATGAAAAACCCGCTAGAGATACCCATAGACAGTAAAGGATTATTTACTGTCCTTAGATTTTAGATGTCCACAGAATTTCTTAGTCTTTAAAAAGACTCTAGGAACACATTTGTTAGGGGGCGAAGGCCGTAGGTTTGATTTTTCACCAGCTGGCCTCTTGCTGACACAGAACAATCATATGTGTGGCTATATACAGAAAGAGATTACAAGGTACCTGGAGAGGTAATCTCGGGACACTTACCACTGTACAGAATTATGAAAACCTGAGTTTGCAACTGTTGTTACCATAATGAGTAACCAGAAACATGGCAGAAAAAACTAAAATAGAAACTTACATATTATTGAGAACAGCATGGAATAGGAAAGAAACATCCTTCCAGAGATAGACATGCTGCTTGTGCAATTTATGTTGGTACTTTGAGGTTCAGGCAGACAATCATGCCTGTCTTGGGCAGCCATGTGGATAAAAATTAGGAGTTTGTCATTTAGGCCCATCTTTAGGGGACAAGACACCAATGGGATGCTAAGTTGATACGAGTAGCAGGGGCGGACTGACCATTGAGTCACTCGGGCACTGCCCGAGGGCCCCATGCCACTAGGGGGCCCCATCAGGGTTGCCAGGCTCAGTAAAACCAGGGACAGTATGTAAAAATCTATGTTTTTTAGATCTGTCCCTGATATGTCCGAAACTGACATGCTTTTGATGTGAAAATCCTGAGATTTTAGCTGCCCCGCCTCTGCACTGCCTCCTGGCGTGGTGGCCATCTGAAAGCCCAGGGGCCCCATGATCTTCTATTGCCGGGGGCCCCGTGAGTTGTCAGTCCGCCTCTGATGAGTAGTTTCTTTATAATGAAATAGTTAATTAGCTCTATATATGAAAAGTAAATTTAACTTAAAATCTGTGTTCTGTGCAACTCCTGATCCTGCTCATCCTATTACAATAGTTTTAAAAGAAACCTCACATGTATGTATTTCCTATGCACTCATGTTACATAGTTATATAGTTAGTCAGTTTGAAAAAAGACACAAGTCCATCCAGAGATGAGATATAATAATCCTGGTGTGCCTTGAGCCCACTGTGACACTACAACTGTAAAGTGCAAAAAGGTGATAAGAGAAAAAAGGGCAGAGAGAGGTATTCCAGACTTTTTACATCTGGCACACTACATTATGCAACATGTCTTTAAACTTGTCCATTAATTTCCATGCAAGGTTGAAGTGTAAAGGAGGCATGATGCCATGTGCCTGCTTTTTGAGACAGAGATAAGGATCTAAATTTAACAACAAGTAAATAATTCCTTCAAAAGAAGAAGATTCTATAGGACTGCAGGCAAACAGAACAAGAGGAAACTATCAGAAGAAAGACAAAAGGGTAGAGAAATGCTTAGTCCAGAACAAATGGCATAGAAAATTGGAAAATGGGACTAGGAATCAAGGCAAGGCAAAGTAAAAAAAAAAAAAAAGGCAGGTAATTGAAAAATACTTGGGTCAGCCACCAGTAAATTCTGCAACCGCGCCAATTCACTTCTCGACTTTTGAAAACATCTGCATCAAGGATCCACACGCCAGAGGCACCATATCAACCCTCTACTCTCAACTTTTAACTCAATCCAACACGGGGAAAATACTATACGTTCGTAAGTGGGAAGAGGACTTGGAAACGGAAATTAGTACGGATGACTGGAACCAAATATGGTATAACACCAAAACAGCATCCCCCAATATATTAGCATTAGAGGCAAACTACAAGGTGCTATCTTGATGGTACTTAGTGCCAGCTAGAGTGGCAAAATACACACAAAATTACTCAGAGTTATGCTTTAGGGGATGCTCAAATGTAGGCACGTATTTTCACATCTGGTGGTCGTGTCCGAAAGCACAGACATTCTGGTCAGAAATCTTCCAAATGGTAAACACCTTGACAAACAGGAAAATCCAAACTGACCCCAAAACAGCACTGCTCAATTTAAAACCCAGCAATTTGACGTCCGCACAATTTAAACTGATAAGACAGCTCCTTACAGCTGCAAAACAAACACTTGCAAAGGCATGGAAATCCCCAAATTTGTCAGTAACAGAGGTACTAAACAGAACAAATAATGCAATGACGCATGCCAAAATGTCGGCTATTGATACAGACACGATCACCAAATTTGAACAAATATGGGAACCCTGGTTAACGCATATGTTACCTAATGCTTTTAATAAAGATGTTATGATGCCATGGTAGCTCAGCCATTGTAATCGTCAATACGCTTCTTATTCAGTGACGGAGACTCCCGGCCTGGTCCTGCAGACCCCCCATCCTTATCCCCTCCCCCCTCCTTTCCCTTGTTTAACATTTTGACGATATCGTTTATACTCCTTTTAGGTAAATGTGAGAGGTTACTACAAAACGGAAACTCCTCTCTTCATCACAATATGTAAATATATTAAGTGGAAACATTCGGTAAAGGATACTGGACTTTAAGTTGTCAAGGAAATACGTAGAGTTACGTTATCTTTAGTACAAATAGTTCTTAACTTAGCACGTATTTATCCACCTGTACCACAGTTCACCTCCCACAAGAAATTGTCACTTGTTAATTTACAAGCATAGGAGTTTCCATGTCTTATTCTTATTTAGGTAATGCCTATACTGTAACAACTTTACAAATATGTCTAAATAAAGATATTTTGACAAGGAAAAATACTTGGGTCAGGTAGCACTATGAGCATACTGTATATGTATATAGTACAAGGAAAACACATGTTTTTTGTTAATGTGGGGTCCAAACAGTTTAGGATTTGATGTAACAGGTGTAATACTTCCATTTGATCTGTTCTTTCACTTTAATATAACAAGTGCCATTTAACAGAACATGATATATATTATAGCTAACACTTTGTAGGTTTTATTTGTATTCAGTGTTCTACACTGACACTTACTGTATATCTGTGGGCAAAGTGCTACCACAGTCACAAGTCTACTTTCCTAGAATCAAGGAAGTCTTCTATTGAAATTTGTCAGCATTTCCAAGCTATGTCAGGAGAAAGGTTATCCCACGCAGCCGTTTTCAAAACAAGTGGGTCAAATTTTTTTGCTTACAGTAGCATGAGACACTCGCTGAGGCACTCGTTGAGACACTTGCTGGTCAACTATTTTTGGAGAGAAGCATTAGGTATTAAGGTTAGAATGTTTTATTATATTGCAGATCTTCCACTCAGTGATGAGTGTGGCCATAATCACAACTACTCCTACCCTGTCCAATGCCTTACATTTACATGCTTAGACAATTAACTTTACATAGCAATCTGTAGAGTGATTAGGTAAACACAATCAGATTGTACTTGCACCTTACTTGAGACTACTTGAGAATATGGGGTTGATTTATTAAGAAAAGCGGGAAGTAATGGTCACTCTGCATTTAGTGACACCCAATTAAGTAAATTAAGATCTCGACTGGAAGAACATGCAATTAAAAATGTGCGCTACTAGCGGCGAACGTGCGTTGTCAATACCAAATTGTCAAATCCATGAATTTACAAGTGGCAATTGCAAATTTGTTTATTATATGGAACTGCACTGCAGCCATGATCACATGAATGGGAATAAAACATTTTTATGTGAGATGTGCTCTACCTCGATAGATGTGCATCTATTGATGTATATTCCAATTAGTATTCCTAGTTTGTTTTCTTCTTTTGTTAGCAAATGCAATTATGAATGAGTATTACAGAGTATTATCTGCTATTCTGTAAAGTTACAGGTATTGAACATTTACAGTTACATATCTGTTATATGTTTGGGTTTTTTTCACATAATTTTTTTTTTATGAGACTGTAAAGCAGTAAATATTTATGTTCATTTTTTAATCATACTACACTCTTATGCAGGTCTTAGCGTACTTAGCACCATGGCTTGGCGGTGTGCACTGATCTCTACAAAGCACTCAGATTATGAGTTCAAATCTCAGCCAACCTACCACCCAGTTCACAAGCTAATTAAAAACAAAAAAATGAAATCTAACAACCTGTACTAGTGTGTGATTTTTGGAATTCCACACCGTAATATTATTGAATACTTACATACCATTGCATGCATTTGAAGAATTAATATTATAGAACTGATGTGCATTGGCTAATTAGCATTCGCCTATTTTCAGCATATGCTGCTGAGTACAATGCAAGTTTTTATTAGGGGATACTATGTGTGGGATTTAAACCCATGACCTGTGTTTGAATCTTTTAATTCTATACAATAATGTCTTGCATTTGAGACATTAATATTATGAAAACAACCATGCTTATGCTATTGTGGCATTGGCTATTAGGCATTCAACTATTTTTAGCGAAGATTCAAATGCTATTAAAGTCTTTAAGACAGGACCATGAAAAATCCAAAGTCCTCATTTTAAAGGCTTATATGCAAGTTATTGCCATAAAAAGTGTATGGGGACCTGGGTACTGGCCTAGGGGACATGTATCCGTGCAAAAAAAGTTTTTAAAGGAGCAGAGATTTTAATGATGCTTAAAGTGAAACAATAAAAATTAAATATTCCTGGGGTCCCCTTAGTCTGCCTGTAAAGTGGCGCAGCATTAATGACCTTTCTAAAGGAAAAAATGTCATTTAAATTTGCTTACGGCTGCAATGTATTACCGGCTCCTGGCAATATAGATAAAAACAAAAGAAAAAAAAACGTGTAGGGTCCCCCCCCAGTTCATACCATGCCTTTCGGGGTTCCAGATTCCAATAAGCGCCCGCCCGCAGACCAAGACAACCACAAGACAGGGTTGTTGGGAAGAGGCCCTTGTTACCATCAAAATTGAGGACAAGGTGCTTTGGGAGCCCGCCCTGCCCTAAAGCACCCACCCGCCCTTGTTGAGGGCATGTGGCCTGGTTCGGTTCAGGAGGGGGTGGGGCGCTTGCTTGTCCCCCCCAATCCTGACCTGCCAGGCTGCATGCTCGGATACGGATCTTGTATGGATTTTGGGGGGCCCTTGTTTTCTATAATTTTGGCATAGTGATCCCCTTAAAATCTATGCCAGACCCAAAGGGCCTGGTATGGATTTTGGGTCTGGAGTTTTTTTTTTCATTTTGTTTTTTTATTTTATTTGGTGCTTAGAGAGAATTCACATTTATTTGACATATTTCATGGTTTACCTAGTCCACAAAATGAATAGAGCCCTGAAATTCAGCATTGGAACAGAGATTTGTTTTATTTTTTGGTTTTCTTCCCCCTCCCCCATTACACTTTCTACTCAAAGACTTGCACGTGTGCACAACCAAATACTTTTCTATGTACAGATTTAATGAGGCATGAATAGTTTTCACTTATAAAATATGTATTTATAGTCTGCAAAAGTCAAACGTAAAGCAAAAAAGCTAAACATTTGGTACATTAATGTACTTAGGCGAAAATAATAAAAGGCATGGAAGTGATGCTCCAACATTTGACAATATAGTAAGGCCCCTTTCACACAAGGCGGATCAGTAATGATCCACCCCGTGAACCTCCGCTTGCTCAGTGGGGGATCGCTCCATTGATCCCCGCTGAGCCGGCGGATGACAGGGCGGTCTCCGCTCACTGTGCAGGGACCGCCCTGTCTTTTCTCCGCTCTCCCCTATGGGGGAATCGGATGAACACAGACCGTCTGTCCGTGTTCACCCGATCCGATCCGCCAGACGGATGGAAAAGTAGGTTTTTCCTCCATCACACTTTGGCGGATCGGAGCGGGCCGGATGTCAGCGGGCATGTCACCGCTGACATCCGTGGCTCCATAGAGGAGCACGAAGCGCCCGTTCAGGTCCGCCTAAAAAACTGGCAGGCGGACCTGAACGGTCCGCCCATGTGAAAGAGCCCTTGGAAGGGCCCTGCTAAAAAGAGCTTACAATCTACACAGTAGAAAAGCAGGGATACAAATCAAGCTAATAACAAAAAATGTTGATCAGAACTTCTTGCCTCAAACCCCTAAAAAGTAAAATTGCAGGATCATAAGCAAAAACAGACAAAATTAATCCAGAATCCAAAAAGGCAGCACACAAAAATCATACCCACAAAAACACACTTTTGAGGGCCTTAATGCAAAACTATACCATCAAACACATAAAGCAATTATCAAACCTTAGTGGGGTATGGGTCAGGCATTATGCACCTCACCCCCTCCAAAAAAAATATCTATTTGTAAATCAATTTATGCACTGCAAACAAAGTTTCTGGCCTATTCTCAGACCAAACAACTGCCACAACTGCAGACCTTCATATAACCTAGCTAGGATTGCTAGTACACCGCCACTTACCCAGTAAAGAACACCTGTTCATCAGGAACACACACTTTACAAATGAAAGAATCAATCAGCATATATATCTGTGCTGGGTAAACTGGCTCTGGCCATGATTAGTGATACCAAATTTCTACAAGTTAAACTTGCATGCGGAGGGTACAAAACAAGAAATTACAACTTTGTTCAGGCAAATTGTTGACAAAGTGCATTTGGCATTTATCATCAGCAAACAACATTAAAATATGTGCAGAATCACACCAGAATTATACATCCATATCTGGCCCAAAACACACAGTTCTAGGTTTGGTGCAAATGTATAATTTATAAATTGATTTATAATGTCATTTCTTGGGTTTCCATTATGTGAAACCCATCAAAAATGAAATCACTGGTGAAAAATGTGATTTAAAACCACAACAGAGGAAGAACATACAAACCTTTAGCCAGGTGGCGGCATTTTTGGGATTCTAACAATCAATCCCAATGCTGCTAAGCAGAAGTGCTAACCAGTTTCCACTATACTGCTGATGGGCAAATCTTAAGGCTGATTATTGTCCTTGCCCATGGAAAACATATGACACGATTTGAAATGGTGATGGAACCCTCCTACACATAAATACTACATTTAGACATAATTTATGTAAGGACCTGAGTCAGGAGTTATGTTCAACAACATAGGGAGAACAGACATGAAGAGGCATGTTTGGGATTTAAACCATCGACCCCAGCGCTGCTAGGCAGAACCCATTAGACACTGTGCTGCCACATGGATGGAGGTTGCATCTCTATGGTGTCAAACAGTTCTAAGTCGGGTGCAAAAAGTTAATCAATGCAGATGTGCTATGAAAGGCATATGCCATCTGCTTTGAAGGCTGGTTATGGCTGATTACTGTCAGCATGCTGCTATATACCATCTCTAATTTTGGGGCATTTTGCTTGGTAAGAGGCTACAATTAGTGCTGGTGAGGAAATCTTAACATTGATTATTGTCCTTGGCCATGGAAAACATATGGCATGACTTGCAATAGTGGTGTAACCCTCCTACACATAAATACACATAAATACTTAATTTATTTGGACATATACATATGTATATATCTAGGTTCAAAATATTCTGTCTTTTTTTCTTGTTTAGCAAAAACCCAGTGGTGATAAAATACCACCAAAAAAAGTTCTATTTGTGGGAACAAAATGATAAAAATTGTCATTTAAAATGCGACAGCGCTAAAAGCTGAAAATTGGCCTGGGCAGGAAGAGGGGAAAGTGCCCTGCATTGAAGCGGTTAAACAATATACCACATATTTAAAAACCATTTAGGCTATCATATCATGCTCTAAACATTATTTCCATGTGCAATTCCTGTGTTTCCAATACGACTAATGATTTAGACCAGGGGTAGGCAACCTGTGGCTGTTGTGGAACTACATTTCCCATGAGACATTGCAAGGTTGGCAGTTACAATTACTCCCAGAGGCATCATGGGTTTGGCAATTATAATTACTCCCAGAGGCATTATGGGACTTGTACTTCTGTAACAGCTGGAGTGCCCTAGGTTGCCTACCCCTGATCTAGATGGTCTCTGTTGTCTGTGACCTATAGTAAATTCGATTTTGTAAGTATTTTTTCCCGACCACGATAATAAATTAATTTCCGTGCTAATTTGCCCGGTTTTGGCCATTTTGCGAGAATATCTATACTAGTGGAATTTGGTACATTCTGTAAAAAAATGTTTCTCTAAAATATTGGTGTCAGAAAACTGGACTATTGATGCACAATAGTCATAACCATACGTTTTTTCAGACTTCTATTTAAGATTCTATCTGCCAAGGTGCAAAGCCAAATACATTTTCCATGCTGTTATCGTATGCTGAAAACACATTTATTAAAGTCCTCTCTTTGGGGAATAGTGATTAGAGTTTCTTTTGTTTTATATTTTACTCAATTTTGCTAACAAAACAATCTTTGTTTTGGCCAAACATTAAGTTTATATGATTAACTATAATTATAATAATTATAATATTATATATTATATAATTATATATATAATATTAATTATATCATTCTCTGAGAAATCAAGATAAAAATTAATTGTTGTATACATGCACACTTTTTCTACTGGTGAAATGGATGCAGTCTATCTGCATCTGTGAAGTGTATTTGTCTCCATATGTTACTTGAATTATTCTTAGGGGTTGATTTATTAAAATGTAGGGAATGTTTACATACCAATCTGTTCTCTTAGCTTTGTAAATAAATTAACCGCCTTCCACCTGCCTATTGTATACGACAGTCGAGCGGGAGTGCTGTTATCTTGAATGGACATTATATGATGTCCTCCCAGGAATGCGCCTCATGTGTGCCCTACAGCGCCGGACACAGCAGATGACAGATCAGTGTACCAGGCTGCTGCCGGTACCATGTAATCGCTCTGTCCAATCACAGCAGATGACATGGCAATTTTATACAATAAATTGCTTCAATTTATACCATTTATTGTGTGCTATTGTGTTGATCTCTGTGATTGGTCACAGTAATCACACGGTACAGACAGGGTCAATCACAGCCCATCTGTACCATGTAATTAGCTGTGGCCAATCACAGCTAATCACAATAGTACACATTGGATAAATGAATGTCATTGGTTTCTTATATGTGATTATGACTGTTCGAAACAATCATAGTGTGTAAAAAAAAATTAATTTGCTCTGGGCATAGTAAGTAAAAAAATTTTTTTTTAATTTGCACAAGGACACTGACTGTTACCAGTCAGTGTCCTTGATCACCACCACACCATGTGTATGATGATGCTGCACTGCACTAGTGCAAGTATGTAAAAACTAATTATTAAAAAAACTATTTATTTTTGCCTAAGAAGAAAGATTATTTATATGCAAAGTCTTATAACAGAAACAAAGAAAAACTAATTTTTTTTCCAGATTTATTTGACCAATTTAAGTAAAAATGTTCTAATCTTATGGTAAATCGATCCCAGTGGATGACTTGTTTTCTGTAGACTTTTATGCTTTTTCTAGATTTTAGTTTCTAACCACTGTGAACGTAAGAAAACACCAAGCAAATATGAATGGTATTTTGGTTGAGAGGATATGTATTTGTATTAGGGTTGCATTGATATTTTTTTTTATCGCCAATGAATGCGGTACACCGCTCCAGTGTGAACCCAGGCTGAAGTCACTATGACAAGCCTGGGTTCACACAGGAGCGGTTGGGAAAATGGCATGTGATTCGGACAGGAATCATACCGCATTCCTGTTCAAGTCCCATGCGATTCTTTGCAGTGCGATTTGAGCCCAATTATTTTGCATGGGCTTAAATTGCACCACAAATATATCAGTTTCGGGTATCAGAGTACGAGTACTCATGAAAATGCTTAGTATCGGCATCTATACCAACACCGGTATCGGTCAAATCATATATGTACATGTACATCTCTCTAAGGCAGTTTCTCTTACCCTGCTGCTCTATCCCATATGGAGGGTGCAAGCCCTGTATGCAAACAGATACTTAGAAGAAAAGAAGGCTGGAGGGCCACACTCCTATGCAATTTCTTTATTCAAGTGCTGGCTACAAAGGTGAACTACAAGTATCAGCTTACATGTTTCACACCAAGGTCGGGTGCTTAGTCATAGCTAGGGTGCAACCCTAATTTGTTTCCCATCAAATTTATATGGAGTTCGCTTCCAGGCTTTTTGCAAGATGGTAATTTTTATTCTGTAAAAATTGGATCTGGCATATAGTGTCCTGAGGTCTGTTTGGGTCACTGAATAGTGGGGCGGGAGCATGGTGAATGCACTTCTAGGTCTGCTATGGGTATATGGTCTAGTAAGATAATAGGGAGTCCCACTACAGTGGTTAGGAGGTTAACTCCTGATGTTGCCTCCAGCAGAATTCAAATAGAGAGTCTGTTTCTTTTCTTAGTGTCACCTACAACAATGAGAAAATAGAAGGAATGAGGCCTTGAGTTTTCCCTGAATTGTTTAGGTGGGTTCAGTCTTTATTCAATGCCTGCCTTGCCTCATTCAAGACAGGCAACTCTAGAGTTCATAAGAGATGCGTCTTTTGACGTACCTCAAAAAAAATCTTTCTTATGGCTTCTTTCACTCTCAATGCAAGTGTTTTCAGGTCAGCTTTAATAGGAAAAGATTGCAGTATATAACCCAGCTTTGGATTGTGGATGCTAGAAACCTCTAGTCTCAACCTAATATCACACCCTGGGTAGGTTGGCCCACAGTCTGACAAGTGTTAAAGCACTGGTGAGGAGGTAAGCAGAGTGTCTGTTGCATGTTTTGATGCCTTGTGCACATATGATGGCAACTTGTGACCTTGGGTTGTTGGGTAGAGGTGAAGAATATGCTTATCATAGATGTCAGAGGGTTGGAGTCAGTGTTTCTGACCTTTCCTTCCTAATCCTTGCAGTCAGCAAGTAAGTGACTGCAAGGTCACAGAAGGAGAGGAATGCCGCAATATGTGCTCTCACAACTTGGCAGTACTTTCCCCCCACAGCCCTATGTTTTGGTTCAAGTTTGGGCTTTCATTTTAAAATGTTGGGATGTATATTATTCTTTTTAAAACTGATGTTACTTGCCAAGTGTACAAACACAGAATTTAGTTTTCTTAGTTCTCAGTGATTGTTGATGAATAGTATCCTTAAAGAAGTATAAGTATTAATCTTTCTTCTTATTCTTACTAAAGGTATATTTCATCCTTTTTTGGCAAAATCTTAGCATATTTTCATTTGGGCATAGAAAGTTATTTGTTCTGTAAAGAAACTGAAATATGTAATTATTCTGTGTACTGCTGAATGTACAGTATGCAAAGCCTTCTTGTGCCAGACCACACTGCTAGCTCAGCATTCCCTATTTGAAAGGGGTTCTATATATCCAAACTGTTTGATTGTGTTCTGAAAACAGACATATTAACATACATATTAAAACAATATCTATTAGGAAGCATGCTGCTTCTTTACATGTGTGTCTAATATATAGCTAAAACATAAAACAAATGTTTTATTGTATTGCAAATACATATAGACAGACCCTCTGTGTTTCTTTTTTAGTCCCTGATTATTACTAGTTAACCTAAATAGCCTTGCCTTCCCCTTCTCTCGTCAACCAATTTATTCAAAAATTAATCATTTTTTCATTTTTTTTTACACACCAACCTTTTTTAGGGTTTTATATGTTCAAAAATGTTGTAATTATATGTCAAAAATACCCCCCAAAATAATTTCACCGTGAATACCTTCATCGGGCATTGTACTAGAAACAATATTTTAATATATCAGGAATCAGAACAGGTGCTAAAATAAAAATTATATTTTCTATCTACAATAACACTAGTAGTTTAAAAACGACCACAGGTCTAAACTAAAAAAAAAAAAAAAAAGAACAACAAGCCCTGTAGACCTCACCAGCAACAACAGTATTTTTTTTCCACAAGAATAATATATCACTTTAGTACCATAAGTAACAACAAAGTAATCGACAGATAAATATGACTATATCTTAACTGTGATAATCGTTCAGTTCCATAAGGGGTAAAGAATTGCTAAATTTGAACTAACAGCTACTTGTGTTCTACTCAAAAATAGGATGCTTATTTTAAAATAATAACTGTAAACGGAAGACAGGGTCTTTCAAATCACAATTGTTCCATTTTCCATGTAGTCATTGCACTGTGGGTTTTAAGATATCTTCTGGGCCAAATCCTCAAAAATCCTGCCTAACTTAACTTTCAGCAGTTAAGTTACACAGGCGTTAAATTTCTACCTAAGTGCCCGATCCACAAAGCACTTACCTAGAAATTACACGCCGTGTAACTTAAGTGCCTCCGTCGCAAGGCGGTCGTCTGATCGAGGGGGCGATTCCTATTCAAATGAGGCGCGCCGGGAAAAAAAATTCGAAATTTTAAAAAAACCGCAGCGATCGAAAAAAAGGTTTGTTTTTACAAGGTCTAAACAGTTTAGGCCTTGTAAAAGCATACATAATTTTACGCATGCAAAACGTAACTTACGCAGAAAACACAAAGCTAAAAAGCTTTGTGGATCTGCCTAAGTACTCATTTGCATACGCAAAGCGGCATTTCGACTCGAAATGCCCCCAGCGGCGGATGCGGTACTGCATCCTAAGATCCGACAGTGTAGGTCTATTACAGATGTCGGATCTTCTGACTATCTTTGGAAAAATCCTTCTGAGGATCGTTTCCAAAGATAGCCACAGGGATACGCAGGCTGAACAGCAGTTCCGCCTGCGTATCTCCTTTGAAGATTTGGCCCTCTATACCTGAGTATGCCATGTGACATTGGTAACCGTAATAATTTAATGAACCAAACAGTGTGATAGATGATCTCAAAGAACAAGAAAGTTGTTGAGCTGGAAATTTCTGGTCTCCATTTGCAATGTACTGTATGTCACATTAAGGTTCATAGGTATAATATATTTCATAGCATGTAGGGTAAGCAAAGCCTATACACTACAAAGTTACATTATTACAGTTTTAGGACAAAAGTCTTAAAGGGTCACTAAAGTAATTTTTTTTTAGCTAAATAGCTTCCTTTACCTTACTGCAGTCCTGGTTTCATGTCCTCATAGTTCGTTTTTGCTGTAATCCTTCTCTATTCTGAACACGTCCTGGTTGTCTGTTTCCTGATGAAAAAAGTCATGGGAGCTTTCTCTCTGTGGTCACTAATCAAGGAGGTGTGATTACTGTGTGTCTAAAACCTCTCAGCACCAATGAGTTTTGTTTTACAAACCATCACTGCCCTGTATTGGCTCTGTGGCTCTGTACATCACAGAAGCATAAAACAACATGCAAAAATGAAACTGAAACTACAGGTACATTATATGATAAATTTTTTATAATTTTTAAAAGGAATCAGTTAACTATTATGTTTCTATACCCTGTAAACAGTCATTTCAGCAAAAAACAATTTTTCCTTTACAACTCCTTTAAGACAAAATGAATTTGGAAAATCATCATTCAAATTTATCCTAACTGCTCCCAGTGTTTTTGCCAATAAGCTCTCTTTCACTCAAAGCAAAACCCAAGAGATGTTATAGTAAGAGTAAAAATATTAGGTAAGTCATTTGTTAAGGAATTATAACTACTTTTAAATATCTGCCATGTTCTTGCACTCAGATTTTTGGTTAGTGGTCAACTGTTTCCAGAAATTTTGTTTTCATTTCCATGTGGTTTTGTTTGTTACCTAGACTAAAGGATGTGGTAAAGTTATGGCTGTAGCAACCAAGCAGAAGGATAAGTTCTTATTTTTTTCTGATGGGCACCTTGTCATACTGAAAACATATATGCTATCACGCTACAACGTGTGGTTAAAGTGTGAAGGGGCAAGGAGTTATTTTCCCAGAAGATATCAACCTGCCTAAACATTTATAATTTTATGACCATTTTATATAATGAATTCAGAAAACTTTTATTTGAATATTATTAGTGTTGCACCAATACCGATACTAGTATCGGTATCGTGCAAATGCTCTGATACTTGACCCTATACCTGCATCCTCAGCATAACAGGGGCAGTTACAAGCACCGATCTCTCTGTATACCTTTTAATAAAGCAGCTGGCAGCCACTTTCCTCATATCCCTCCCTCAGCTTCCAGCTGCTTTATTAAAAGGTATACAGGGAGATTGGTGCTTATAACTGCCCACACTGATCGTCCCGACTGTCCCATGTGTCCTCCTGTGGCTCCCCGGGTGCTCCTCCAGGTCCTTTGCCGGATTTCTGCTCTGGTCCTCCTCCAGGCTCCCCTGGTCCCCGTCTGTGCTCCCCCTCCGTGTCCTTTTTCGTGCTTCTCCAGTCCCCCTCCATGCTCCCCCTCCATGTCCTCCTCAATGCTCCTCCGGTCCCCCTCTGTGCTCCCCCTCCATGTTCTCCTCCATGCTCCTCCAGTCCCCCTCTGTGTTCCCCCTTCGTGTCCTCCTCTGTGCTCCTCTGGTTATTTACTGACTCCTTTCTTTTCTGAATGAACAGAGGCAGTGATCACTGACTGCCCATTCATAACTGAGCATTGTAAACAATGTCTCAGTTTATGAGTGAACAGAAGCCTCTGTCTCCTGTCCATTCATCTTTAGTGCAGCTGAAGCTGCAGAGAAAGGGACTGGGGAATCTGTGTCCTCAGTCCCTTTCCCTGTCTCAAAGAGGAGATGTCGGGGGTCTGTTTACTTGAAAAAAGTATCGGTACTTGTACTTGGTCTTAAAAAAGTGGTATCGGTACAACCCTAAATATCATGTAGGTAATATAATTTGCTTTTTTAAAGCAAACCTATCATTAGACCAACAGGTGGGAGAATGGATGGACAGCCGCACTCCAAAAAGTCTTGTTGAAAAAAGACGTGCTCTTTATTGTAAAAAGGAAAAAATGCACAGCACACAACAGCATACAGTGGGATAGACAGCTGACGCGTTTCGAATTAACAACTAATGCTTAGTCATGCTATGACTAAGCATTAGTTGTTAATGCGAACATTGATTACCTGCCTGTGCTCACCTGGAGCGGCGGTCTCCCTACCTATCATTAGACCAACAGGCTAGCCTGTTGTGCAGGACAACACAGTATGGTAAGAAGCTCCTGGGGGTCCACAATGTTCCTTTTGTTGTAGCAGCCTACTATCACTTTAATTTGATTGGTTTATCAATAGGGACCCTTTAAAGTACTTCCCTAGCCAAAAATGTCCTTTGCAAGCTTCCTATAATAAATGTGTAGTGCTACCCCCTAAGGAGCTTCTGGACTGATGGATCCTTCTGGCGCTCCCAGTGGCGGCCCATCCTAACTCAATGCACACCCCCCAAAATACCAGCAGTGTACGGTGGACTTTATTAAAGATAAAATGAAAGCCACGGCAGGAAAAAAAAAGGTGGATACTAATGGGCAGAGCTAACTACCTGCCATTGCAGCTGTAATAATGCCCGGAGTGGCAGTGAATTAAAAGGGCCATTAACCACTTGCCGTCGCCGCACCGTCGAAATACGTCCACAAGGTGGCTCTGCTGGGCGAGAGCACGTAATATGACGTCCTCTCTCCCAGCCGCCACTAGGGGCGCACGCGCGCCCCCCGCTCGCCCCCGACTCCCGTGCGTGTGCCTGGCGGGCGCGATCGCCGCCGGGCACACGCGATCGCTCGGGACAGAGCGGGGAACGGGAGCTGTGTGTGTAAACACACAGCTCTCGTTCCTGTCAGCAGGGGAAATGCTGATCTTCGGTTCATACAATGTATGAACCGAGGATCAGTGTTTCCCCTAGTGAGGCCACCCCCCCCCCCCCCACAGTAAGAACACACCCAGGCATACTTAACCCCTTCCCCGCCCCCTAGTGTTAACCCCTTCACTGCCAGTGGCATTTTTATAGTAATCCAATGCATTTTTATAGCACTGATCGCTATAAAAATGCCAATGGTCCCAAAAATGTGTCAAAAGTGTCCGAAGTGTCCGCCATAATGTCGCAGTACCGAAAAAAAAAATCGCTGATCGACGCCATTACTAGTAAAAAAAATATAATAAAAATGACATAAAACTACCCCCTATTTTGTAAACGCTATAACTTTTGCGCAAACCAATCAATAAACGCTTATTGCGATTTTTTTTACGAAAAATATGTAGAAGAAAACGTATCGGCCTAAACTGAGGAAAAAAAATGTTTTTTTATATATTTTGGGGGATATTTATTATAGCAAAATGTAAAAAATATTCATTTTTTTCAAAATTGTCGCTCTATTTTTGTTTATAGCGCAAAAACTAAAAACCGCAGAGGTGATCAAATACCACCAAAAGAAAGCTCTATTTGTGGGAAAAAAAGGACGCCAATTTTGTTTGGGAGCCACGTCGCACGACCGCGCAATTGTCTGTTAAATCGACAGAGTCCCGAATCGCAAAAAGTACTCTGGTCTTTGGGCAGCAATATGGTCCGGGGGGTAAGTGGTTAAGAAAGGGCACAGACTGCAAACAAAAACATAAAAAAATAACTTTTTTGGGTGATTTTTAATCAAACAATAGAGAATTGAATTGAAATTCTTGGAGGTACATCCTAGTACCAAATCTCTGGCTTGTTAACTAGAAAAGTTGGGCAGCTCCCCGCCCTCTGCCCAGACATGCTAAGCATGAATGATGTGTCATGGTGGTGGGGGAAGGAGGATACCACCCGAGAGAGGACATCCAGGCTGCTAAATGACGTAGCTGTGAGCCAGATAATATTGTCATTCGGTGTACAGACCGCAGCTCCCCATTTAGTGATGGCTGCAATAGAGTAATCAAAATCTAATCAAGCAATCTTATATGTACCATTTGGGCCACTGGGGAGATTTCTACTTCAATGTAAAATAATTATCTAAGATTAATGCACAAGTGTGCAAAAAGGAAGCACTCATTGCATAACATTTTTAACAATTGGGTTGATTTACTAAAGGTAAATCCACTGTGCCCTGCAAGTGCACTACAGGTGCACTTGGAAGTGCACTTGGAAGTGCAGTCGCTGTACATCTGAGGGCATGATCTGAAATGAGGGGAAGCTCTGCTGATTTCTATCATCCAATCATGTGCAAGCAAAAATGCTGTTTTTGTTTTTCTTACAAGCCCCCCTCAGATCCACAGCGACTGAACTTCCAACTGCGCTTGTAGTCCAAAGTAGATTTGCCTTTAGTAAATAACCCCCCCCCCATCTTCAACACTCTCCAACTCTTAGACCCCTTTCACACTGGGTCGCTTTGCAGGGGCTATAACGCAAAAAATAGCGCCTGCAAAGCGACCTGAAACAGCCGCTGCTGTCTCTCCAGTGTGAAAGCCCCAAGAGCTTTTACACTGGAGCGGTGTGCTAGCAGGATGGTAAAAAAAAGTCCTGCTAGCAGCATCTTTGGAGCGGTGAAGGAGCGGTGTGTATACTGCTCCTCCACCGCTCCTGCACATTGAAATCAATTGGGGAGAGGCGCTTTGCGGTGGTTTTAACCCTTTTTAGACCACTAGCGGGGGTTTTTTCACCTACGCCGCCCCTGCCCCAGTGTGAAAGGGGCCTCAGGGTTTCTAAAACACTTTAATCAGAAAATGTACTACGTTTTGCCCACTAAATGAAGCTGACAATCATAGGGAATAATAATATTAGAGAAAATGTGAAGAAAATTCATGCAACCTGGACAAATGCTTGTGGCATTTGTTCAATTAATGTTTTTTAAATAGACCCCCCTCAGAGTGAGTTTAAAAAGATAAATATGACCATCAGGTTCAAGCAAAAAAAGAAAACATTTGAAACGTAAAACTTTGCATTTAGAGCGATGGAAAAAAAAAAAACATTTATAAAGCTTTGTCCAATTTACCTCAACAAGTAAAAAAAAATTGCTGATGGAGATAAAATAACTGGTACTGGTCTGGAACTAATAATCAGCAGCCCATACTTTAGCACAACTTTGTTTGAAGTGGCTATTCCTAACATTTAAGAAAGTGCATGTGTGTACACATAGCAGATCAGAGTACACAAAATATCCAGTCATTTGTTAAAATATCAGTGCAAAAAAAAACTAAAGAAGAAATTTATAGAGATCCTGACAAAAGTAACCTATACAGCTTAATTGGTTTACCATCATGTGATCACTTTGACGCTGCCTCAGCTGTTATTGTACCTCATCGTGCCCATTGGCAGTGGCTGTAGCTGTTAAATATGCTATCCCCTCTTCAGTCTATTATGAATGCTGCTGCTAAACTCATATACTTCACTAACTGCCCCATGACTGCTGCCCTGCCCTCTGTGCGGACTCTTATGTGAGGGGGCTCTGTGCAGACTCTGATGTAAGGGGGCACAGTGTGGACTCTGATGTAAGGGGGGCTCTGTGTGGACTCTGATGTAAGGGGGGCTTTGTGTGGACTCTGATGTAAGGGGGGCTCTGTGTGGACTCTGATGTAAGGGGGGCTCTGTGCGGAATCTGATGTAAGGGGGCTCTGTGCGGACTTTGATGTAAGGGGGCTCTGTGCGGACTCTGATGTAAGGGAGGTCTGTGCGGACTCTCATTTAAGGAAGCAGGTTGGTGGGAGAAGCTGGGAGAAGCTGGAAATCTGCACAGTGAGTAAAGAGTAATGTGGGCGGCATGATTGCAGGGACACTGTAATATAAAGGGGACTGCACTGTAAAGGGGCACTGTAATCATTGCAGTGCAGTCCCTTTTATATTTATATTACAGTGTCCCTGTACATTACAGCGTGAAGGACTGACATCAACCCAACCCCCCCTACCCCTCAAACCCCCCCCCCCCCCCCCCCCGTTCCCTGGAAAAATTGGCTGCTCAGTCTTAAATGCCCGGGCCTATTTTTTGTCCCAGTCCGGGCCTGTTAAGAAGTAAAGAGCATTACTGGAACACATTATTTTATGTTTTTTATATTTTCATTTATTGAATGTACGTTATATGAACTCCCCACATTCACTAATTGAAGGACTGGTGAACCCATTCTTGAAATTCCATGAAGGATAAATTAACACCATCTAAGGAATTGCATTTCTATCCCTCCCATTTTATTTGTTCTTGAGTAAATTCTAAATAAATGTTGAAACAGACAGATAAATGTGTTATGCATTTCTAAATTTTCTCATGCATCGAAAAGCTAATTATTTAAAGCAGCCCATAAAATCCAGCCAGACCAACCAAGAGAATTATTTGAGCTACTGCATAATTTTTCAGTTTATTTCATACCAAGCCTGGGTTCAATTTATGAATGAATTCAGACAGCAAATTTTACACACGTGTTTACCAAGGGAAGTCTTTTTTTTTTTTTTTTTACAAAGAAAAGACTCCTATCCTAAAATTATTAAACTAAAATTTACTAGCAAAGGTTTTTGCAATATTAAAACCATAGATTTATTGGTCATAACATTTTTAATCCATATAGTGTAAGATAAAGTGTCCTAGACACAGTATAGCACCGTCTTATTCGATATCTAAAGGCTGTCCACGTTGTAAAGGAATTTGAGCCAGACCTTAGTGGATGTGGTGAAGTTTCATTCTGCAAACCCAATCACAGACAAGGAAAATAATAAAAATTAAAAAAATGCCTTTTTGCTTGCACGTGATTGGATGATTGAAGTCAGCAGAGCTTCACATCATGACACTATAGCAGAATGACGGCCGGACGGTGGTTCTGTTATCCTGACACACTGAATCTCTGATTGTGGTATGGAGCCTCTGACGGAGGCTCCTTACCACGTGATCAGCTATGACCAATCACAGCTGATCATTGCGTGAACCAGGAAGTTCCGGTAAACAGCATTCCTCGGTTCGTGCTGACAGGGAGAGCCGATCAGCGTCTCTCCCTGTCAGAGGGGGGGGGGGTCTGTGCTGATAATCAGCACATTGATTATCAGCACAGCCCCATCAGATGTGCTACCACAGCTGCCAATAAGTGCCCATCAGCTGCCAATCAGTGCCCAATCAAAAACTGATGTCAGTGCTCATATCAGTGCCCATCACAGTGCCAATCACTGCCCATCACAGTGCCAATCAGTGCCCAGCAGTAACACCTGTCAGTACCTCATCATCATCAATGCTGCCAATCAGTGCCCACCACAGTGACAATCACTGTCCATCACAGTGCCAATCAGTGCCCAGCAGTAACACCTGTCAGTACCTCATCATCAGTGCTGCCCATCAGTGCCACCTGTCAATGCCAATCAGTACCGTCTATCAGTGCCACCTGTCAGTGCCCATCACAGCCACCTTCAGTGCCCATCGTTGTCACCTATCAGTGCCACCTATTAGTGCCCATCAATTCTACATATCAGTGCCTCCTCATCAGTGCCACCTTATCAGTGCCAACTCCTCAGTGCCACCTTATCAGTGCCGCCTCATCAGTGCCGCCTCATCAGTGCTTGTCAGTGAAGAAGAAAACACAATTTTATAACCAAAACAAAGAAAAAACACCAAATAAAGCACTACTTGTGGTAAGAAAATTATAAAAATTTAGTTTCGGTGCAGTGTTGCATGACTGCGCAATGGTCATTCAAAGTGCAACAGCACTGAAAGCTGAAAATTGTCCTGGGCAGGAAGGGGCGAAAGTCCCCGGTATTGAAGTGGTCAAGCTTTGGGACAAATTCCTGTGCAAAGTGAACAGACTATTTGCCTGGAGTAAATCAACTGCACTGACGCATGACTACTTTTAGAAGCAGTCCACTCCTCCATTCTTATCACATTACCACTAGCACTGCTTTGGCTGTTTTTTTGTTTGTTTGCATTAGTGAAATATATTAATAATTACAATTAAACTTATCAGGATAGTTGTTAACAGAAACAAACCTGTTTTAATCCATTGCCGAAGGTTACTAATGCCCAAACTTCCAGAGGCAGAGCTCGTTTAGGGTTGGGCAAATAA
Organism: Rana temporaria; assembly: GCF_905171775.1. NCBI lineage: Eukaryota > Metazoa > Chordata > Amphibia > Anura > Ranidae > Rana > Rana temporaria. The sequence goes on from NC_053490.1 coordinate 284,329,624, forward strand.
AATGCATTATGCTGAAAAGGTGTGCTCTAGTCTCAAATTTTTAGGTAGTTTTATCAGCGACACATGTGCTTTCATCATGCAGTACTAGATCTTCTCTGACCGGCAGAAGTAGCACCTTAAGCCTCGGTTGACACTACTGCGACCTGAAAGTTGCACGACTTACAGTGCAACTTTGCCAGACGACTTTCTGGTGACTTGAGAACTACTTTGATGTGACTTGATGCGACTTTAAGGGAGTGCCTGGGTAGTCTTCCTGTAATGTTGGATCCAAATTACAGCGATATAGATGAGGATCTGACTTGGAGGCAACTTCCATTAAAGTCTATGGGCACAAGTCAGATAGAAGTCGTCTTGAAGTAGTGCAGGAACCTTTGATAAAGGCGGAGCGACTTCAGTAGTGCTAATTAACCACTTGTAGAACAGCCGCTGCAGTTATCCTTACTTGCTGTGTAGTTGGTTTTGCACAGAGCAGCCTGGTTCCTCCTCTCCTTGAGTCCCTCGCCGGTGCTCCTGACCCCTCCCTCCTGTTGAATGCCCCCACAGCAAGCAGCTTGCTTCGGGGGCACCTGAGCTGAGTAGCAGCTTTGTGTGTTCATTCAGACACGAAGCCACAGTTTGGCCCTGTCCCCCGCTCTCCTCTGATTGGCTAACTGACTTTGATTGACAGCAATGGGAGACAATGGCACTGTTGCTGTGTATCAGCCAATCAGGAGGGAGAGTCCCGGATGGCCGAGGCACTCGTGCACATCGCTGGATCAAGATGGTGCTCAGGTAAGTATTGGGGAGCTTGAGGGGACTGCTGCAAACAGAAGATTTTTTATCGTAATGAATAGAATGCATTAAGATTAAAAACCTTCTGCCTTTACAACCAATTTAATGAGAAGATACAAGACACAGGCAGGTGTTGTACTACATAAAATAGAGCATCAGCACAAAATTGTGCAGTGCCAGGACAGTTTTGTAGCAGTAAGACCATGCCCAACTGAGAAGCCACAAGGCACAGGCATGCTTCTTCCTCTAAACAAAGTAAAGTTCCAGTCCTTAAATACAGGTGTTTAACTACTTCAGCCCTGGACCATTTTGCTGGTCAATGACCGGGCCACTTTTTGCGATTCGCCACTGCGTCGCTTTAACTGATAATTGCGCGGTCGTGCAACGTGGCTCCCAAACAAAATTTACGTCCGTTTTTTCCCACAAATAGAGCTTTCTTTTGATGATATTTGATCACCTCTGCGGTTTTATTTTTTTGCACTATAAACAAAAATAAAGAGACAATTTTGAAAAAAAATCTATATTTTTTAATTTTTGCTATAATAAATATCCCCCAAAAATATATTAAAAAAAAAAAAAAATTTCCTCAGTTTAGGCACATAAGTATTCTTCTACATATTTTTCGTAAAAAAAATCACAATAAGCGTTTATTGATTGGTTTTCACAAAAGTTATAGCGTCTACAAAATAGGGCATAGTTTTATGGCATTTTTATTAATATTTTTTTTTACTAGTAATGGCGGCGATCTGCAATTTTTATCATACTGCAACCTTATGGCAGACACATCAGAGACTTTTAAATAATTTTTGAGACGATTGGCATTTTTATAGCGATCAGTGCTATAAAAATGCATTGATTACTGTAAAAATGTCACTGGCAGGGAAGGGGTTAACACTAGGGGGCGATCAAGGGGTAATTATGTTCCCTCATTGTGTTTTAACTGAAGGGGGGTGGGACTGACTAGGGGAAATGACAGATCGCTGTCTAGGGGAAACATACGATCAGTAATTTCTCCCCCTTAAGAACCGGGAGCTGTGTGTTTACACACACAGCTCCCGGTTCTCGCTCTGTGATGAGCGATCACGGGTGCCCGGCGGTGATCGCACCTGTCGGGCACTCTTATCAGCAACAGGGGCGAGCAGGTGGCCGCAAAGCAACATCACGTAATATAACGTGATTTTGCGCAGCCGAGCAGACCTGCTGCAGTAAAACTGCAGGGGGCGGTCAGCAAGCGGTTAAAAATGTGTTCAATGGCAGGATAGTTTTGCATTGGCAAGAACAAACTTATTGTTGGGACACAAGCAGGTAGGTTTCTAAGAAAAAAACACACCCGAATGCAAACACAAAGTACAGTATGTAAACATAGACTGCACCACAAATGTGAGGCGTTACTTTGATAACTTTCAACTGATACCTGTAAGGCTTTAAAATTGTCACCATTTAAACATTTTGGGCACCATAGTTTTGGGCAATTTCACATGAACAAATTGTTTAGGCTTGGCATGTTTAGTATCTATTTACTTTGACACAAAATTGGTTAAAACCACTTGCCAACCACCCACAGTATATCTATACTGTATATAATGTACATATATATATATGTATATACTGTGTGTGTGTGTATATATATATATATATGTATATATATATATATATATATATATATATATATATACTGCTCAAAAAATTTAAAGGAACACTTTTGAATCAGAACTCCTGGCATATTGATCTGGTCAGTTAAGTAGCAGAGGGGGAGGGGTGTATACAGAGGGGGTTGTTAATCAGTTTCAGCTGTTTTGCTGTTAATTGAAATTAACAACAGGTGCACTAGATGGGCAACAATGAGACGACCTCCAAAATAGGAATGTTTTTTCAGGTGGAGTTGTCAGATTTTTTTTCCCTACTCATCTTTTCTGACTGTTTTTCACTAGTTTTGCATTTGGCTAGGGTCAGTGACACTACTGGTAGCACAAGGCGATACTTGGACCCTATAAAGGTTGTACAGGCAGTCCAACTACTCCAGGATGTCACATCAATGCGTGTCCTTGCCAGAAGGTTTGCTGTGTCTCCCAGCACAGTCTCAAGAGCATGGAGGAGATTCCAGGAGACAGGCAGTTACTCTAGAAGAGCTGGACAGAGCCTTAGAAGGTCCTTAACTCATCAGCAGGACCGGTATCTGCTCCTTTGAGCAAGGAGAAACAGGAACAGAAACAGACTTCATGGGGGTGGCCTGAGGGCCCTACATCCTCTAGTGTGCTCTGTGATCACTGCCGGACACTGTGGAGCTCAATTGGCATTTTCCATTGAACACCAGAATTGGCAGGTCTGCCACTGGTGCCCCATGCTTTTCACAGATGAGAGCAGGTTCACCCTGAGCATATGTGACAGACGTGAAAGGGTCTGGAGAAGCCGCAGAGAACTTTATGCTGCCTGTAGCATTGTTCAGCATGACCGGTTTGGTGGTGGGTCAGTGATGGTCTGGGGAGGCATATCCATGGAGGGACGCACAGACCTCTACAGGCTACACAATGGCACCCTGACTGCCATTAGGTATCGGGATGAAATCCTTGGACCCATTATCAGACCCTACACTGGTGCAGTGGGTCCTGGGGTCTCATGTCGCAAGAGCATGCAGCCAGTTCCTGGAGGATGAAGAAATTGATACCATTGAATGGCTCTCACACTCACCTAACCTAAATCCAAAAGAACACCTCTGGGACATTGTGTTTCGGTCCATCCGTGCCGCCAGGTTGCACCTCAGTCTGTTCAGGAGCTCAGTGATGCTCTGGTCTAGATCTGGGAGGAAATACCCCAGGACACCATCCGTCATCTCATTAGGAGCATGCCCTGATGTTGTCAGGCATGCATACATGCACTTGGGGGCCATACAAACTACTGAGGACCATTTTGAGTTGTTGCAATGAAATTTCAGCAAAATGGACTAGCTTGCTGCATAATTTTTTCACTTAGATTTTCGGGGTGTCTTTGAATTCAGCCCTCTGTAGGTGGATACTTTTCATTTCCATCAAATGATGTGCCATCCTTTCATTCCTAACACATTACCCAGCCCATATCAGTATAGATATCCACCATGAGATATTTGCCCGTTAAGATCTGATATGTTTTCAAAGTGTTCCTTAAATTTTTTTGAGCAGTCTATATATATATATATATATATATATATATATATATATACGTCATTACTTTGATGTTTAACACCAGGTTTATGGCAGCAACTAACTGCCATAACCCTGGTATTATTTTTTACTGTGGCTTTGGCGTCTGCTAAAAGTGATCATGGTGGGGCTTAGGGGGATGATTTTGGGGGCCAGGAGAGGTTCCCCCTCCCGTCGCTTTCTGGTCATTTCCACGTTTACCAGACCTGTTGGTAAACCCAGAAATGATTTGATCCGTGGGATGGGCACAATGACCCCCACTCAGATCTATGACCTTGGAGGACCGGAGCGTCCTCAAACGTCCTCGGGCAGATCAACGAAATTTAGTAAAATAAAGTACCGTATTTTGAGCACCATAAGACACACTTTTCCCCCCCAAAAACTGTGGGGAATTGCCTGTGAGTCTTATGAAGCGAATATAGACTAGTCCCCCCCCCCCCCGCTGTCGAATACCGGGCCGGCTGCTCGGCTCCTCAGCTGTGGCTTGCCTGCTTCTCCCTGTCAGGAGAGAAGCAGGCACTGTGGGTATGTGAAGTAAATGCATACGCATATATATATATGTAAATACTGTTTAACCACTTGACAACTGGGCACTTAAACACCCTTAATAACCAGACCAATTTTCAGCTTTCGGCTTTCGGTGCTCTCACATTTTGAATGACAATTACTCAGTCATGCGACACTGTATCCATATGAAATTTTCATCCTTTTTTTCACACAAATACAGATTTATTTTGGTGGTATTTGATCACCTCTGCGGTTTTAATTTTTTTCGCTATAAATGAAAAAAGAACGTAAATTTTGTAAAAAAAATAATTTTTCTTAATTTCTATTATAAAATTTTGCGAAAAAGTAATTTTTCTTCATAAATTTGGCCAAAAATTTATACTGCTACATATCTTTGGTAAAAAAAAAATTGTGCATATTATTTAGTCTGGGTGAAAGTTATAGGGTCTACAAGCTATGGTGCCAATTACTGAAAATGTATCAATTTGATCACACCTGATATACTGACAGTCATTTCTTGAGACCCTAACAAGCAAGTAAAGTACAAATACCCCCCAAATCACCCCTTTTGGAAAGTAGACATTCCAAGGTAGTTAGTAAGAGGCATAGTTAGTTTTTTGAAGTTGTCATTTTTTCCCACAACTTTTGGCAAAATTAAGATTTTTTTTTTTTATATATTTTTTCACACCAAATTGTCATTATAACAGGTTATTTCTCTCACATGGCATGCACATTCCACAAATGACAACCCCAAAAATATTCTGCTGCTCCTCCTGAGTATGGCGATACCACATGTGTGGGACTTTTACACAGCCTGGCCACATACAGAGTCCCAACACTGAAGTTGCAACTTCAGGCGTTCTAGGAGCATAAATTACACATCTAATCTCTCAACCACCTATTACACTTTTGAAGGCCCTGGAGCACCAGGACAATGGAAACGCCCACAAAGTGACCCCATTTTGGAAAGCTAACACCCCAACATATAATCTTTGAGGCATAATGAGTCTTTTGAACGGTTCATTTTTTTCCAGATGTTTTTGGAAAATGTGGAAAAAAAATGAAAATGCATTTGTTTTACACAAAGTTGTCCATTTATAGGATATTTCCAACACATAGCATGTAGCATGTACATAGCAAAAATGACACCCCAAAATATATTCTGCTGCTCCTTCTGAGTATGGCGATACCACATGTGTGAGCTTTTTTTTTTTTTCTTTTCTTTTTTTTTTTTAAGTGTATTTTGTGCGTGTACTCGAGAGAGGAGCCGGACTGCAGGAGTTGGGAGTAGGCAGGCCTCCCCCAGAGGCAATCTGCCATCTTTCTCCATGCCCCGGGTGGCAATGGTGGGTGTGTGAGGGGGTCCTCCCACACAGCCCGCCCTACCTGCTCCGCTTTGAAGCCCAACGGGGCAGAGGGACTCCCTATAAGGGAGTGAGAGGATTAGCCAGCTCAACCAGCCCCATTAGTCCTTCGCCTCTCTTTTAGAGACCGCGTGGTCAAAGTGCGTGTGTTAACCCAATTTAGAGTGCGTGTGTAGGTGTGGTGGTTTTTGTGGGAGGGGGGTGGGCGTACTAAGCACAGGCTTACCTTGCATAGCACACCCACCGGGAGCCGGGCTGAGACCACCAAACTCAATTCACATGAAGCCGAGACCGGGATCCGAACCTCTAGCTGCAGAGGTGAATGGCTTGTCAGCACAGTGCCAATCGCGTTGAGCCACCGCAGCTCCCCCTGTGTGAGCTTTTTTAACAGCCTGGCCACATAGCGGCCCAACATCCAAGAAGCACCATCAGGTGTTCTAGGGATATAAATTACACATCCAATTTCCTTACAATCTATCACAGGGGTCCTCAAACTACGGCCCGCCAGTGTGATTTACCCGGCCCGTGGACTGAAACTAGTGACAGGGCAGTGTCGACGAAACTGACAGGCTCTGAGAAGGGACACAGGCAGAGCCGCAGCTGCGAGGGAATCCCACCCCTCTATCTCCTTGAGCAGAGCATTCACCTGGCAATGCCTGCTCCTATTGGCTACATTCAGAGCCAATAGCTGGGAAACAAGAGCATTATGGGAATTGTAGTCCTGGATAACAGCAGGTCCCATGATGAATCCCTGAGAGGAGTTCAGCCCCCAACATGCCAAGCGGGAGGGGGAATAGGAAGAGAGAAGAATAAATGCCATGAGGCTGTCGAGTGGAGGGAGCCAGTGATTCTTTTATTACCCTCCAAGGTAAGAACTTACCTCCCATCTATCTGGCTGCTCCCACTCTGTTCTACCCTCCACCTGGCTGCTCCCACTCTGTTCTACCCTCCACCTGGCTGCTCCCACTCTGTCCTCCCCTCCACCTGACTGCATCCACCCTGTCCTCCACTCCACCTGGCTGCTCCCACTCTGTTCTACCCTCTACCTGGCTTCTCCAACTCTATTCTACCTTCCACCTGGCTGCTCCAACTCTATTCTACCCTTTAACCTGACTGCATCCACCCTGTCCTTCCTTCCACCTGACTGCAACCACCCTGTCCTTCCTTCCACCTGACTGCATCCACCATCCTTCCTTCCACCTGGCTGCTCCCACTCTGTTCTACCCTCCACCTGGCTGCTCCAACTCTATTCTACCCTCCACCTGGCTACTCCAACTCTATTCTACTCGCAACCTGGCTGCTCCAACTCTATTCTACCCTCCACCTGGCTGCTCCCACTCTGTCCTCCACTCCACCTGGCTGTTCCAACTCTATTCTACCCTCCACCTGGCTGCTCCAACTCTATTCTACCCTCCACCTGGCTGCTCCAACTCTATTCTACCCTCCACCTGGCTGCTCCAACTCTGTTCTACCCTCCACCTTGCTGCTTCAACTCTATTCTACCCTCCACCTGGCTGCATCCACCCTGTTCTTCCTTCCACCTGGCTGCTCCAACTCTATTCTACCCTCCAACTGGCTGCTCCAACTCTATTCTACCCTCCACCTGGCTGCTCTAACTCTATTCTACCCTCCACCTGGCTGCTCCCACCCTGTCCTCCCCTCCACCTGGCTGCATCCACCCTGTCCTCCCCTCCACCTGACTGCATCCACCCTGTCCTCCCCTCCACCTGGCTGCATCCACCCTGTCCTTCCCTTCATCTGGCTGCTCCCACTCTGTCCTACCCTCCACCTGACTGCTCCTTCTCTGTCCTATCCTCTCCCCTCCCTTTGTGTTGGGGGTCTGTGTGATGGGGGTCTGTTATTGGGGGCTTTGTAATGGAGAGAAGTTTGTGTTGGGGGCTTTGTGATGGGGGGACCTAATACGGGGGGGAATCTTTGATGGGGGGATCTGTAATGGAGAGGAATCGGTGATGGGGGGGTTCCGTGATGAGGGGGGTCTGTGATAGGGAGGGGGTTCTGTGATGGGGGGGAAATACTAATAAGTTTATGTTGATTAAAATATTTTTTTCCTGTTTTTTTGTACTTCAAATAAGATGTGTGCATAGGTTCATATTTTTTTTAAACTATAGTCCGGCCCCCCAACAATCTGAGGGACCGTGAACTGGCCCCCTGTTTAAAAATTTTGAGGACCCCTGATCTTTCACATTTTTGAAGGCCCTTCATATTTCTAAACACAGCATGTACATACCAATAATTACACCCTAAAATACATTCTGCTGAGTAATGGGTAAAAAAAAAAGATACCTGTGGTTTTAGTAGTGCAATTTTCCACAGGAGGATAGCCCTGATCCAGGCAGCAGGCAGGGACGTGGTCAGCGACAGTGAATGGAATTGTCCAGGCAGCAGGCAGGAATATTGTCCATAGTCAGTGCAGGCAGGGATATTGTCCATATACAGTCCAGGGCCAGTGCAAGTAGAAACATTGCCATTTGTTTGGGTCACAAATCACTCTCCTCTCCTCTCACGCTGGATCGGTGTGAGGAGAGGAGAGTGATGAACTTGCAATGACCCTGCTGTCTGTTTGTTTACATTTGTGATCGCTCCGTCATTGAACGGAGCGATCACGTGGTAAACGGCTGCTGTCATTGGCTGTTTACCGAGATCCGTGTTGCTATGGGCCCCGTGGATGTTCCCGTGTGCGCACGCCAGAGAGCGCACGGGAACGATTCTCTGGGAGGACGTTAATTAACGGCCTCCCAGAGTTAGGCAACTGCCCTGTAGCCGTATTTTTGGCTATAGGGCAGTTGTCAAATGGTTAAATCACACATGTGAGGTATCATCGCGATCATTAGAGCTAGAGCAATAATTCTAGTGCTAGACCTCCTCTGTAACTATAAACAGGTAACCTGTAAATACATTTAAATTGTCACCTATGGAGATATTTAAGTTTTGTAGTTTGTCGCCTTTCCACGAGCGTACGCAATTTTAAAGCATGACATGTTAGGTATCTATTTACTCGGCGTAATATCATCTTTCACATTATACATAAGAATTGGGCTAACTTTACTGTTTTGTGTTTTCTTAATTCAAAAAAGTGTATTTCTTTTTTTTAAATGAGTTTGAAAGCCTGTTACACAAATACAGTTTGACATAAAATATTGCAACGATCACCATTTTATTCTCTATGATCTCTGCTTAAAAAAATATGTATATATAATGTTTGGGGGTTCTAAGTAATTGTCTAGCAAAAAATACTAATTTAAAATAATAAACAAAAAGTTCAAGAAAAGGCTTGGTTAAAGAAGTCCAACTGTCCCTCTTTCCTCCTCATGTGTTCCTCATTTTGGTCTTATCCATATAGTTGTATATAAAATGCACTTTTTATCTTTCAAAAAGTGTTTCCCAGTACTAAACCTTTTATCCAAATTTGAAATTGCTGCATTTTTCAATTTTAAAAGCCGATATAAAGTTGTGGTAAAAACAAAAAAGCACTTGTGGATTTAATTATTTTTTTGGGGGTTATTTCCCCTTTGCCTACATACATTTGCTAGTAGGCGTCCCTAATTTCCATCTCAAAATGTTGGGAGGTATGGAAGTCACAACAACAAAACAGTACCACCAATGCAGTTCTATAAAAGTTAATATAAGCCCACCTAGAACTAGCTGAATTTTCATGACGTACCTATACAAGTCTGAAATTCTTTGTATTCAAAAATGTAAATGTGCTGCCAGCAGGGCAGCCCTAGAGGTTTCTGGATCACTGTTAGTCTAATAGTTCCAAAAGTATGAAATCTATTACATAAATTAGGTCTGGGAAGTATAACGTGCAACTGCAGCCATTAGAAACACAGTAGACAGTAGAAAATGGATTTGTAGAATGTTCACCGATAGTACATTGTCCACTAAACTAGCACTACTTTCCATCATAAATAGCATTTCTGCAGGGACTTAGCAGGCATGATTTACAGAAGCAGAACCCCATTTAAAGTATAACTAAAGGCAAATCTTTTGTAGAGAGGGATTAGACCACACGTCGGGTTTTTATTACTGTCTGTGCCCCTATTAGGGAAATTCATCCTCTCTATTTGTCCTAAAGACCGATTATCGAAAGAGAAGGTGAAAAAAGATCCATGTTTTTACTTGTCACCAGAACAGAAATAGAGGGATAGTTCTGGTGACCCTGCTGACAACTAGGAACTTCCCTCACTTTCTGATGCAGCTATGCAACAGTAAATTAAAGGGAAATCTCGCCCAAAAAAAACTAAGGATTATTTTTTTCATATATATATATATATATATATATATATATATATATATATATATATATATATATAAAAAATATGGCTTTAGTTTGGCTTTAACACATCAGCATTCTATCACAAGAAAATACGCTTTTGCAGAAACACCGACTGCACAGGTGTTAATGTTGTCAACGTTTTATAACTGGTTTTATTTTCATCTATGAATTGTTTATCTTCCCACAATTAGGACTTACAAACAGTGTGGTTTGTATTGTTTCTACTGAAAGAAACAAACCACAGCTGTGGATGACAGCTGTAAGACAACATTAAGTTGAATATTTACAATTATATGTAGTGGTACCCGCGTAGGGGCTGCTGGATGTTGTGGTCCACCTGTCACCTCTGCCCAGCCCGACATTCACTTCCCATTCACCTTAGAGACAATCAACAGTCTGAATTTGTTTTGTATTTTATTGAGGGATTTTGAACGAGGATAGGGTAAGGAAATTGCAGTGGACAGTCGGACACTAAGGCCCCGTACACACGACCGAGTTTCTTGGCAGAACTCAGCCAGAAACTCGATCGGAGCTGAATTCTGCCGAGAAACCCGGCGTGTGTACACTTTCGGCCGAGGAAGCCGACGAGTTCCTCGTCGAGCTAAATAGAGAACATGTTCTCTATTTCCTCGTTGTTCAATGAGGAAAGTGGGCTCGCGGAGATCCTCGGCGGCTTCACACAGAACGATGAGTTTTGCCCGTTGAGTTCCTCGGACGTGTGTACGGGGCCTCACTGATTCTTTTGACCAGTGCTAAAAATATGCGCTGTTACTGAACAAATGACACTGGCTGGGAAGGGGTTAAACATATACGATGATCAAAGGGTTAAATGTGTGCCTAGCCAGTGTTTTTGTGAACTGTGTTAGGTGCTTTTACCAAGGCAACTGATGGATTTTCTTTTCTAATCGGGTGAACAGCCGCTATGATCATTCTTATGGCAAAGGAAATCGCTGGCTCTAAAAGATGATATCTGAATAATGCCTGTAGTTGCAGGTATTATTCAGATGCCACCGCTCAAAATCCAGTCATTTGATGGCCGGCGGGTGGGAAGCAGTTAAAGGGCCCCAGGGATAAGCCTAAAGTACTGCACCTCCTGTTAAACCATCTTGCAAGTCCCCTTTGTTCCCTTCTCCCCTTTCCTTCATTTCTATGGACAGAACATATCCAGTCTATCTAAGCCTAGCATAGTCACTGTTAATGCACTTTGGCAGTGTTCAGAAAATCAAGCTTTATTAGTGCCCACTGCTGCACTCTAGGTGACCTTGCTACTTCTTATGCTGATCTGGACACCAAGGGCTGGATTCACGTAGATCGGCGCATCTTTGAGGCGGCGTAGCGTATCGTATTTACGCTACGCTGCGTAAGTCAGAGAGGCAAGTGCTGCATTCACAAAGCACTTGCCTCCTAAGTTACGGCAGCATAGCGTAAATGGGGCCGGCGTAAGCGCAGGCCGTCGTCGTATCTTAACTAGGTTTAAGTGTATCTCAGTTTGAGCATACACTTAAACTTACGACATATTGTTTGTCTTTCCTTACTGGTTCAGTGCCTGTTTTCTTTGATATAGTACTACTACCAAGCACTAGGTATTACTTTTAATGATTTCTGTGATATTGTATCCTTTGTACACTTAACTTAGTGTGTCAGAGGGGCTGAAGTTCTTAAGGAGGTTGAGACAAAGAACAGAGGACCCATTCTAACCAGCGGCTCCTACGGAGTTAGCACTATAAGGAGTTGATCTGCTTCTGAAAACGATACCTGCCTAACTGTCTTTGGCTTTAGTACCCTTTGAGACCTCCAGAACTGCATACTTCTCATTGAAGCCACTGTGCCAGCATGACAGCTAGGCAACTAGTATTTTCCGACCAGGAAGTCAGTAATGGCAACCTATAAATACTCTAAGTAAAGGGTTCCTTTAAGTGATATTAAGTAGCTGCCTTATAAATTAGTGCACATATAGCTGTCTGCTCTCAGTCATACTGCACTAGATTATGCACATTACAACTTGCACTTTATAGCCCATGCATAAAATGTGGGCCACAGTTTGGAGCCTACAGTGTCCCACAAAGTTCCTTCTGCACATTTTTTTTTAAATGCATACTGCTGCTTTTTAATTGGACTACTAAGTGAACTTAGTTAAATCTGTGGTACCTCCAGGCTTGTGCAGGGTGAATTAAAAAAGACAGAAATTCTGTCTATCTGTCATTTAATTTTGCATTATATATGCACATTATATATCACCCCTAGAGTGGCTAGAATGCTAAGGTTAGGATCTTTGTTAGTATAGGCTGGGAGCCAAGCCTGAGTGTTTTGTTGGAGGAGGGTTGTGAGTGACTCAGCAGCAGCTTCTCTGGTGAATTCTCCATGCTTGCTGGAAACTTGGAGAAAATTCCAGAAGCAGTTGGGAGGGTCTAGGAGGAGATGGCTGTAGTGTTTGGAGGGCCCTGTTCAATCCCCAATGGATAGGTTGGCAGGGGGCAGGCCCTCTCAAATACTCAGGGTCAGCCCAGCTAGGGCAGTGGAGTTCAGGTGGAAGATCGAGTGTTAGGCTGTTGGAAGCCTTTTAGAGTAGCTCCCCAGTCTGGGGGGCTAACCTAGGCCTGGGCTCGGGTGCAGAAGGGACCCCTTCTCATGACACATGGAGGGATCCTGACCAGGAGGCACGGGAGCAAGGAGAGGACAGCAGGAGGACACTGCCAAACAAACCCCCAGGGAGGAAGACAGCCAAGAGGGCTGGTGAGTGTTGCAGTCAGAGAACTAAGAGGCATGCCTGAAGGGACTGGGTGTAAGCAGTCTGGGATGGATGCAGAGTCAGTCTGAGAGGACTGTGGAGAAGTAGCCAGGAGGGCTAGGGAAAAGGGCAGCTGCAGTCAGGCCCTGAAAAAGTGGTACTGGGAGCAGTAGCCACATGAAAAGAACGAACAGCTAGCACCACAGATCTCTATTTTTGCTACACTACCAAAGGGGCCCGTGGTCCCAGCCTGCAAAGGGCATTCGCTTGGATCTAACTGAGATTGTGTTGGATCAAACAGTCAGTTTGGTCCTGGGAAATGTAGTTCTACAAGCAAGTCTGTGTTGGAGGTAGAAGAGGGGAAGTGTATATACTGGACGTATATAGGTGAGTACCTGAAGAGTTTCCAAGTTTAATTCCCTCAAATAAAAAACAAAGCTGCAAGGACTGCTTATTGTCTCCAAAATGATTGGAAAATTAATGTGCTTGGCTGGGCAGGGGGGGGGGAATGACCATGCAAGGGTAGCACTATATATATATATATATATATATATATATATATATCCATATATATATTAATGGATATATATATATATATATATATACAGCCCTCAAAAAATCCACGAGGCGGCAGCGACTCTCCTCTCCTTTCTCCTTCCCTACGGGCCTACACTGTACACAGGTAGGCATTGGGGACATAGAGCTGCATTGGGGACACAGAGCTGCAATAGGGAGATAGGGCTGCAATGGGGAGACAGGTCTGCAATGTGGAGACAGGTCTGCATTGGGTAAACAGGGCTGCATTGGGTACACAGAGCTGCATTGGGGACACGTGGCTGCATTGGGGACACGTGGCTGCACTGGCGGACATGTGGCTGCACTGGCGGACACGTGGCTGCCCTGGCGGACACATAGCTGAATTGGGGACACATAGCTGAATTGCGGACGCATAGCTAAATTGGGGACACATAGCTAAATTGGGGACACATAGCTGCAATGGGGACACAGATAAAGTTGTTTATTTATTTTTATAACTTAATTCTGCATAAAACATTTAAGTGTCATTTCATGAGATAACTTATGAGGGTGGTAATCGGGGCGGGGCAAGTGGTGACGAGTAACTCTTGAGGCCTGGCTGGTAGCTCAGGACTTGAAATTTTGAGCCCTACACACATATATATATATAGTTAAATTTTACTTATTAACTAATATTAACAAAGAAAAGTAAAATCTCCCTTATTTCATGAGTGACATTTCAAGCTAAAATCTTCTCTTCTCAGAGCTATTTTATATCTACAAGACCTGCATGCAGATGGTAGCTATTAAATTTTGATTTTATTTAACCCTAGTGCCAAAAGGGTTAATGATCCTAGCACCAGGAGATCTTTAAAGGTATACATTATTTTTGAAAGAGAAACAATAATACAAGTAACATATCCAGAAAGTATTTAGGTTAACTGTATCAATCTCTCAAAGATCATTATTACTATACACTCCGTTTGGTCAAATGTTTAATGTGACTGCAGTGACAACTAGTGGTGTGAACGGTTCATTGAATGTACTGCAGTCACCAGCATATTTTCAGGTTTCTTCTTATTTTCCTCACTTACACAAATATATGGACATGTTTTTGGATCTCTGCACAGAGGAGAACCTGTGATACAAGATGTTGTATTTTTCTAACTACCTTTATGTGACCGAGAAAACCTTTACTATCACAGATGTTTATTTTATGTTATGTGTTCTTAAAAAAATATTAAATGCATTTATATTGCAACTAGTGTAAATTCCTGTATTTCACTTGGTATGAGCTTCTTGTCATCTCCAGTACAGCAGGGCTCAGACTGAAAGAGGGAGATGCAGCACCAGGTGCCAACTAAGGGCCAGATTCTCAGAGGAGTTACGACGGCGTATCTCCAGATACGCCGTCGTATCTCTGAGTCCGGCGGGTCGTATCTATGCGCCTGATTCATATAATCAGTTACGCATAGATTTCCCTTAGATCCGACAGGCGTAAGTCTCTTACGCCGTCGGATCGTAACTACATATTTACGCTGGCCGCTAGGAGCGTGTACGCTGATTTACGCGTCAAAATATGTAAATCAGCTAGATACGCGAATTTACGAAAGTACGCCCGGCCGACGCAGTACAGTTACGCCGTTTACGTTAGGCTTTTCCCGGAATAAAGTTACCCCTGCTATATGGTGGCATAAGTGCAGCGTACCAATGTTAAGTATGGCCGTCGTTCCCGCGACTAAATTTGAAAATTGTACGTCGTTTGCGTAACTCGTCCGTGAATGGGGTTGGACGTAATTTACGTTCACGTCAAAACCAATACGTCCTTGCAGCGTATTAGGAGCAATGCACAATGGGAGATTTCCACGGAGGGCGCATGCGTCGTTCGTGAAAAACGTCAATCACGTCGGGTCACATAGCATTAACATAAAACACGCCCCCCCTGTCCCACATTTGAATTAGGCGGGCTTACACCGGCCGATTTACACTACACCGCCGCAACTTACGGAGCAAGTGCTTTGAGAATACTGCACTTGCCCGTCTAAGTTGCGGAGGCGTAACGTAAATCAGATACATTACGCCCGCACAAAGTTACGCGCTCCTACGAGAATCTGGCCCTAGGTGTGTTACATCCACAAGGTTCTCATTAGTTTGCTGCTGCTGCTTCGTCACTCTCTGAACACAGGCTGTGGGCAGAGGGATGACCAAGCTGTAATATCTAACCACAGAAAAGAAAACTCAGATCACAAGACTTGCTGTGCTGCCTGGCAGACCAGTATAAATCTCAGGAACAAATGGAAATAAATACAAATCCTTTTGCAGTTACAAATCCTGCAAATGTACTTGCTGTGTATTTATCTGTTCACGTGGCGTTCAGTTTGAAGGCAAAAAAATGTAAATTGGGTCAGGTGTCTTAAACTAAATACTAGAACTACAACAGGAAGCAGCATAAGCAATCTTTGTTACACATAGGGCAAGATGGCAATGCTGTAAAATATTTTTTACTTTATAAAAACATATGCTACTCTTGCTAAACAATCAGCAGTGGAAAATGTGGGGTTTTGTTAAATGTCTGACAAAATGCAGAACGGGGGGAACTTTTAGGGTTGGTTCACATTGGTGGCCCAGGGGTGGTAAAAGCAGGCGGTTGAGCTGCAATTTAACCATACACCCCCTCCCCACCCTGCAACCACCAACCTAAACACAGAAATGCAGCTTCCCAGGGCTGCCACACAAGTACTGATTTTTTGCCTCCTAGCTAACCTTATCATTTTGGATAGAGTGTGAGAGGGTGACAGATTAAGAATGAAGGTGACTGGCTCTGGTTATAGTGCCACATCCTACTTATTGTTAAGAACCTTAACCACTTAAGACCCAGACCAAAATGCAGCTAAAGGACCTTGCTCCTTTTTGCGATTCGGCACTGCGTCGCTTTAACTGACAATTGCTCGGTCGTGCGACGTGGCTCCCAAACAAAATTCGGAGGAATTGCAGTTCTGTTACTGAATTTCAGGCACAAGCTGACATAATCATTGACCGGTTTAAAGAAAAAGGATACAAAGAGGCAAATTTATTGAAATTAAAAGATGAAGTGACAAACATGGACAGGAATAACATGCTGTCGGTTAATAAAAAGAATAAAAATAATAAAACTGATGTAGCTTTCATCACCGGCTTCAACTCCCAATACAAAGACTTCGAGCATATAGTAAAAAAGTATTGGCCAATTCTACAGGAAGACCATGCCCTTACCAAAGTCCTGGGCAAAAAACCTAGTTTCATCTATAGACGTGCCCCCTCCCTTCGTCACCATTTGGTGCACAATGTGGTAGATCCACCCAAACAGGTCAACATCTTCCCTGATCTGAAGGGATTCTTTAAATGTCAGAGATGTCTTGGCTGCAGGGTCAGCAAAAAACAACCGAGAAGAAAAATGAGTTTTAAATCCAGAAACGACTTCAAAGAATACAAGATCAAAGAACTCATTTCCTGTGACACAACACACGTGACTTATGTCATCGAGTGCCCGTGCCACCTGCAATATGTGGGTAGAACCACACGACCCCTGAAGATAAGAATCCGGGAACACATCAATAGGATTAAAGCAGGTTTTCCTAAACATCATCTCTCACGCCACTTCAAAGAGTTCCACCATCAAGACCCTACTGGCCTGATCTTTTATGGTATTGATACCATAAGGGATGACTGGAGGGGAGGAAATAAGACCACTGCAATATCCCAAAATGAGACCAGTTGGATCTACCGCTTGGGTTCGCTTGCACCCCACGGGTTGAACAAGGATATTGATCTTAATTGTTTCCTTGCCAACCCCTAGTCCAAGGGTTCTCTAGATGACCCACTCAGGGTACATAAGGTTATAGAGTGCCCTTGTTGCTTATTTTCCAGTTATGGGGACCACTAATAGCATTCAACTTTAGGAACCCTTCTCCAGTATGTCATTTATTGGGGTCTGTTCCCTGGGAAGCTTTGTCATACTACACCCCAGATAGGCTTATGCTCATTTCAGGGTAGGCATCATCTGTGTTTAATGGTCACACCCCTTAATTTATACAATCCACCTTACGACGTTAGTGCTATACATCTTAGCACCCATGAATCTACACCTTACTTCCCGTTTTTCATTTCATTTCACTTTAGATATGGGTTATGCTACCCATTCTACCTCCCCACCTTTGTCTATAGGTATATCACTGTTTGTACCTATACATACACCCCCAGGTTAACTTTCATTTCATTCCTGGGGTGTTCACTCTGCTTGGAGCAACATCATTTTATTATTTAAACTTGTAACTTTTAATCTGCAACTTATGTCCTCCTCTGTTTACATTCCTCCTTAAGCATTATGAGCTGTGCATTAGGACCCACTAGCAACAGGCAAAACTACAGTTCATAAAGCATACATGCACTATTGCACTTGTCCAGATTCACATAATGTTTCTATTCATGACCTGTAGTTATTTATTTTTTGATCTGTGCATACATATATATATATATATATACCACAATTTTGTCACACACTGATATTGCATATGAGAGAAGAATATGAATTTAGCGCTGATATAAGCCATATAGTTAAACTGAGATGTCATCATATGGAGTGCTATGTCATGTCCGTAGAAACTTATGCACACCATGTAAATTGTCACTGTATGGAATATTATGTTATGTCCGTTTAAGCATATGCACACCATGGAAATTACAATTATATTCACCCAGGGATTCCTGCCTAAATCACCCGATCGGAAGGGATTTCCCCATCAAAATTATGATTGGTGAACGCCGCTAAGTGGGAGGGTTTTCCATGGTGACGCTGGCTATATTAACCATCAGTAGCGGTATGCGTGTACCCGCTTCAGAAGACGTAAGAGAACGAAACGTGCGTAAAGCGGATACACGCACGCCCGCACGCACTTCCTGGACTAACCAGCTGTTCATTTGGTGGAACGCACGCCGTTCCCACGCTGGTTCTCATTTGTGGAGCTTGTGCTGTGCTGGGAAGCTTGCTATCACACAGATAACTGTCTGCTTGTATTCACAAGCATTCTATCTGGCCCCCGTTTTTATTTCATTTTTAAATCTATTTTTATTTTTTATTATTTTTTCTTTTGTCTGTATACATTTGTATATATTGTTTTAGTATTAGCCTGTGGCTGTACCAATAAAACTTACCCACTGGAACCTGAACCTACTACTCTATGAGACCCTTTTTTTTCATCCCTTGGAGGAATCCGGATATCCAGGATCTTTTTTGGTACCAGCTGGATCGTAGGATCTACTAGGAGAGCGAGGACCCGAGTCGGTTGGAGATTTTCTATGCTCTTTACCCCTGTAGGGGTGAGGGCCTCTGGTGAGTAGGGACCCAGGAGGGGGAGCACCGGACCCACTTCGCATCACTGCACTACTGCATACTGTGACCACTTACCCACTTGGAAAGTCACATTGTCACCAATATCACTCTGGACTGCTGTTAATTTATTTATATTGGCTTAAACCTGGATTGTTGCTTTTCATATATATATATATTCCTTATATATATTTTTTTCCTGAACTTTTAGACATTCTTTAGTCTTTTGGATTTTTTACTTTTTTGGACACAACTTTTTACTTTTTTGGACACAATTTTTCGGCACTTGTGCTGTGCGTTATCACTTTACTTTTGTCCAACGTTATATACTAAGTTGTATTTACAGCATGTGGTTCTAGCCACACTTAAGCTATTTTATTTTTATCACTGGCATATCACATATCATAAGAGGCACTATATTTATCACTTATTAGTTTGAGGTCCATATAGTTTGTTCTTACCACCTCTGGGTAACATCAGCCTCCACTTAGACAGCGCCACCACCCCCACACCATTTCCCAAACAAAATTGGCGTCCTTTGTTTCCTACAAATAGAGCTTTCTTTTGGTGGTATTTGATCACCTCTGCGGTTTTTATTTTTTGCGCTATAAACAAAAATAACAAATAACAAAAAAATGCAATATTTTTTACATTTTGCTCTAATAAATATCCCCCAAAAATATATAAAAAAAAAATGTTTCCTCAGTTTAGGCCGATGCGTATTCTTCTACCTATTTTTGGTAAAAAAAAAATCGCAATAAGCGTTTATCGGTTGGTTTGCGCAAAACTTATAGCGTTTACAAAATAGGGGATAGTTTTATTGCATTTTTATTATTTATTTATTTTTACTACTAATGGCGGCGATCAGCGATTTTTTCCGTGACTGCGACATTATGGCGGATACTTCGGACAATTTTGACACATTTTTGGGACCATTGTCATTTTCACAGTAAAAAATGCATTTAAAATGCATTGTTTATTGTGAAAATGACAATTGCAGTTTGGGAGTTAACCACAGGGGGCGCTGATGGGTTTATGTGTTCCCTGAAGTGTGTTTACAACTGTAGGGGGGTGTGGCTGTAGGTGTGATGTCATCGATTGTGTACCCCTATAAAAGGGATGACACGATCGATGCTGCCGCCACAGTGAAGAACGGGGAAGTCGTGTTTACACACGGCTCTCCCCGTTCTTCAGCTCCGGGGACGGATCGCCGGACTCCAGCGGCGATCGGGTCCGCGGGTCTCGCGGTCCTGGTCACGGAGCTTCGGACCGGGTCGCAGGCGCACTGCCCACGACCCACGGCTGGGTACTAGTACAGGACGTACCTGTACGTACATGTGCCCAGCTGTGCCATTCTGCCAACGTATATGTGCAGGAGGCGATCCTTAAGTGGTTAAAGCCCCGTACACACGATCGGAATTTCAAAAGGAAAAAGTCCGACTGACTTTTTCCATCGGAAATTCCGACCATGTGGAAGCCCCATTGGAGTAATTCCATCGGAAATTCCAATGAATTCCATCGAAGTTTAGATGGAGAACATGTTCTCTTTTACTTTTCCGTAGGAATTCCGATGTGATTTTGGTCGGACAAAGGTCCGATCGTGTGTACGGGGCTTTATAGGTGCAAAATGGTTGATCTTTTAAGTCACTCGCTTATTTCAATAATTTTTCTTAAAAAAAAAAAAAAAAAATGTATTTAGTACAATTATCATTATAACATTATAATATATAAAATTGTATACATTTACAAAAAAAAATAACAATTGTCTGTAGTAAACAATTTACAATCAACTGCCTTCCTCCATTACATCAATTTAGGTATGAAGATTAGGTAAATCCAATTCATTTTTCACCATATAAACGGTATTAAATAAGCAATATATACTTAAATCGTTTTTTGGAATGTTTTTTCCGCTTGTTCAGGAGTATATGGGTCAATACAGGTGGATATAGAATACTGTTTGCATCCTAAAGCCTACAGTACTTGGTACCTGGGAGGTGAACTAGCGAAATTCCAAGTGAAATATAAAAGGCGCAGACCACATGGCTACAATTTTTACAGTATATGTGGCATTCAGAGTGATATCTAAAATCTGCTCATCAAATATAGCCCTTGTATCTCGTGTCAAATCAGAGGATAGCCTTTAAAATTTGTTTAAGTTGACATCCATCCTAAACAGGGCATTGCAGTGTCCCTCTGCCAGCCATCACTCAGCTTCCAAATAGTCCACTACTGCACATGCCACCATACAGACCTTTGTTGACACCAGCTAGATATATTTTTGGCATGCAGCCTGAGACTTTCCTGTGTATATGCTTTTAATGTAATACTTGTACCAAATTAAAAATTATGTTTCTTTTAGAAACAAAGTTCAACCACTTTACTGCCATCTGTTTCCTGGTGCAGAGATTTCCCCTCACTTCCTGTCTATAGTCAAAACAGGAAGTGAGAGGAAATCCCTTCAAAGTGGGGGTAATCCCTGGTTGTCAGCAGGGTCACCAGAACCAGTATCCCCATTTGATTATTCCCCCTCTATTCCCGTTCTGGTGACAACCCAAAATTTAAGATTTTCTTTAATTTTTACTCTACCGTATTAATGATAGAGAGGGTGAATCTCCTTAACAGGGGGCACAGACGGCAATAAAAACTGATAGGTGTTCTAATCCATCTCCACTCAATCCAAAACCAAAACAATTATGCATTAAATGGGGTCCTGCTTCTGTTAATCATGCCTGCCGAGTCTCTGCAGAAAAACGGTTTATGATGGAAAGTAGAGCTAGTTTAATGTACAATGTACTATAGGTGGGAATTCTACAAATCCATTTTCAACTGTATTACAGCATCCGTATAATGTAAATGGACTGATGGAAATATTAGCCAATTCACAGTACCATCCTTTAAAATAATAATAGGCATATGTATTCATTTCTAATACCCAATCAGGTTTGTAGAAATATCATTTTTTTATTTTATTCTAAACGCTTTGTACTTCAAAAACAGTTCTCGATGCAAAGTTTTAGCTTTTTATTAATTGTATCATTCATCTCATAAGAGAGAACCGTTCATTTCAGCTGGTCTGTATGATTGAATAGACGAAAGAATGAAATAGAGAGAAGGAAAATCATTTCTAAAACAAATAGCAAGCAAGATATGTTTATAAACACTTGATTTTGCACACTTTAACCCACAACAGTTCTTCTTTAAATAGTACACTCGATTTTGTGTACCATGGTTGTGCTCATACCAGACTGTTAGTGGTTCTGTATGTGTGATAGGATGCTGTTTGATTTGCTTGCTTCATGTTCATTATATACAGTATATATCACATTAGAGCCAGCTTGTTAGCTTTTGGGGAGAATCCCTTTTCGATATTTTTTTCCCGTTCAAATATTGTCTATTTAATTCCACCAAAAGTTTGATTAAAGGTACTGTAGATAGATTGATTAACCCAAGGGGTAATTTTTTTTTTTTTTTTTATCAAATTAATACATTTTAATACAATTTAAAACACATTCCATTTTGTAGTAAATAAGTCCAAGAATATTAAATGAAACTTAGTTCTTTACCTTTTCTTAATTTATGTTCTCCGTATAAAAGAATTCATATCATCTGATAAAACATCATCTGACAATGTGATTGTCAGAATACATCTTTCATTTTTTAAATGCATTTGGTTTTATACAACAACTGGCCAATTATTCCTATATTGCTGGTGGTGTTATTCATGTTGAATTGTAATATTAGATAAAATAAAAATATCAAGACCCTTTCCATAACTCTATTACCGGTATGTCAATATTTTAAGGTGTATTATGTTTGGACATTTACAACACAGCTAAAATTACCACGAAAGGCTTAAAGGATTATTCATAAGATGAAGTAATTTGCCTTTTAATGCAAACTGTTGGTAATATGAATTATTAATTACAGTAAATGACAGCAAAACCAGTCAGGAAAAGTGTTTCTCGTTGACGAAATGTAGAGAGGTAAACGACATAGCACATGTACGTATACCGCACTGGAAACATTTGAATCAAATTAGGTAATGCATTTGAGTTCTAAATCGCGTAATTATTTTGTACACTAGCATTTTTATCAAAATAGTCAGAAACAATCAGTAACACTTTAATAAAACATCACGATCGATTAAATAAATAGAGCGATAGATAGAATGTAGATTTCATACATTAGTTTATCAGATCTTGTTTATTAGAATTGTATTCAGTAAAAAACAATGATGGACAAACAGTATGCAAGGTGCAAATTAATTAAATACGTATTTGCATTAATGGATATTAAAAAAATAGTATTATACATTTTGCAAAAATATATATATATATATATATATATATATATATATATATATACACAAACATATTTTTTCACTTCTCTGCTTTATTTCATTTAGTTAAGGGATATGGTCTAGTATAAAAATATACATGAATAATATGTAAATAACAGATAAACCTACTAGTAAAATTGCACAAAAATAAATAGTAAAAAATGTAACAAACTATATAAAAAAGCCGCTTACACTATTCAAAATTCCATAAATGTGTTACAAAAACTAATAATATTAACAAAATGTGCAGCGCTCCATATTTTGTTAATATTATTAATACATAACGTATTTTCCAGTATATAGTACACCCAATATTATTTGGGTAATTGTTTAACTGCATCTGATAAATTACCAATGCTATTTCTATGGTTTAACAGTGACAGTTTTTCATATTATATATCCTAGAGGTAAACAAATGTCTAAAATTCTGTGAATGTTGTCCTATTTTCTGTACAGCCAAGGGAAACCCTGTCTGATATTTGATGTCATCTATTGGATTTTTTTTTTCATCTAGTATATATTGCAGTAGATATTTTATTTTGCTTCCAGAAATGATGACTGTGCATTTTGGTCTCTAACCACAGGCAAGCTATAGCACAATCAATGAAGTTTCTTAAAAACAATCAAATTTACAAATAAAGGATGATGCCATTATAATGTTAATTAATTTCCTGGTGGTTCTGAAGTTTTGGAAGGGAAGGAGCTGTCAGGCTGTACTATAAGCTTTACATTTATGCCCTTTTTTCATACCGAGAGCTGCATGTGTCAGTTTGCAGGGGGAGTTGTCCTGTCAGGCACTCCCCCTTGTGTTAGCATGTGCTCTTCTAACAGGGAACGAGATGGGGACACGGTACATTGCCAGTCACACACTCTCTCCTCCTCCCCTCTCAGTGACAGCTTTGGTGTAAATGCTGCATGACAGAGCAGTACTCTTGCACTTTTTCTTGGCAGATCAGTAGAGGAAACTACTAGAATTTTTCCTTTTTTTCCCCCTCTGTGCTGATTATATTTGAGATAAAAATCTTGCCAGCTAATGTTCTGTTAGTTGGAACGAGCTTAAAAAAAAAAGAACTTTCTTTTTCACTTTTTTATGTTATCCACGCTGGCTGCTGGGCTCTTAGCCACTAAAGAAAAGGACAGAGTGTAACTTATCTTTAATGGATTGTTCCATAAACACGCAGCTCTGAAAATAAAGTCTTCAGAGAAACCCTTTAACCATCAATAACACGGTCAGCACCACCCCTGTGTCTTTTTTAAGCTGACATTGCGTCTTTAATGAACTACATCAGGAAGAAGGAGACAGATGTGTGCTAACTTCTGTTTTTCTCCCATACTTTTTTACATTTTGTAGAGTTTCTGGACTGTGATATAAAGAAATCTTCTGTTCTGTGCAGTCAGAGTGCCTGCATCTATTTAACTAGAAAAGATCTGCCTTGAGCCTGTTCTGCTACTTTACAAGGGACCTTTTGCAGAAGAGCAGACTGCTCCACCACTGCTCAATGCTTGTCTAGTGTCATTTGTATGCAGTGCTGCTGCTACTGGGATCTAAGCTACAGAAAGACTTTGTAACATTTATGTTGTGGTTTTTGGTGCTATAGGAGGGTACAGAAACTTGAGCGTACAAGGTTGGGTGCGACATTTCTTCACATGCTCCCTCCTCTTCGCCACCCCTGCAGATTTCAGATCAGACAGTCACTTCCTGAGCTTCTGATCTTTCAGTGGACTTTTTTTTTTTCTTCTTCTTCTTTTCTGCAAAGATTAGCGATAATTTTCAAGAGAGAAGTTACTGCCTTTTCTTGAGGGCTCTTGGTTAGAGCTAACGAAAGAGACATTAGGTTTGTTATAGGAGGAAACAGTGTCTGCCACATTTTAACTCCTACTGTTGTAATGCATATTCCCGTAGACCCCAGTACCAACCGGCGCTTTACTCCTCCATCAACTTCTTTCTCCTGCGGAAAAATGGGAGACAGCAATGGAACCATCAGCTCTTCTGGCACCGGAAGGACAAGGGCAGAGATACGAACTGTGGTGGATGTCCTGGCGGATCATGCAGGAGAACTGGTCAGGACTGACAGCCCCAACTTCCTTTGCTCCGTTTTGCCTTCACACTGGAGATGCAACAAGACATTACCAGTAGCCTTCAAGGTAATATGATTTCAAGTATTTGAAGTAGGCATTATCTGCCTGTTTATACTACAGAACGTGAATTATTGTGCTTTGTTTACGTGTGTATGTGCATTGAGTGCTATTGTTGTATAATCATTTATACAAAATATATTTTAATGTTTAAACAATTGTGTTCTGCAAAACCAGGAATGCTAATGCTAATAGACATATTACTACAGCATGAAATATATTGAGACTGAATTACTGATGTTTTTTTATAGGCCAGCATCCTAAAATGACTCAGTTAGTGATCATAGCTCTAGTATTTATTGTAAATATATAATATCATTTAGTTATTATTGGATATAGAAATTGGGCACCTCTGAGGCACATACATTTTTTTAGAACATATTTTTATATAGTTATACACAGCAACAAGGGGGTGGCTGAATATTGTGCCTTATTACAATAGCTGAAAAAAACTTATATAATAACATATATAACAATAACTACCGTAATAACATTTGCAAAATCAGCATGTATTATAACGAGCACAATGTAATGAAAGTTGAAATTAAGGTAACTTAATGAAGCTGTAAAGTGCTTCTAAACCAGATGCACTGAATCAGAGATGGTTATGGAGTATGGTTTGGTATAATTGGTACACCACTTCAGAGACCAGCAACTTAACCTCAGTGTCACTCCTTCTTCCCTTTCAAAGATTATCATGTCTAATAATCAGAAAAAGAGAGCTTGCCATAAGCATTAATTCAGCAAAAACCTATTTACTTATACTCTGTGATAATTCTGCATATAAACGACCCTAGTCCTACCTAGGTGAAACTTCTCGGTATGTTATTTGAAATATTTTGACAAAGCTGAATTGTAGAAAATTGAAGAACAAGTAAAATATTTCTCTGTAAAAAGCATTATACAAGTAATTAATAATTCATTTAAAATACAGAAGGCATAATTTTCAATGTTTTTGCTTTTTGGTTTTAGTCAAATGATTATTATACTTGTTATTTGTATTTTTGTCCCCATAAGCCTATCAGTTCTCTTAAGCAGGTCTTCTGGTATGGCACACACCTTATACCTTTCAGCAAATAACTTTAGAATATTTAAATCATAAAATAAATCTCTTTTTACACAAAAGGCTTGACTGCGAGGCTATGACATTAACATATGTTTTTGAAAGAGCTGCATAATTAAGCATTTAATAGATGCACATTTTGTAGTTACAGCTGTGACAAACTAAAATATAGTACATGTGTAAAGTTTTTTTTTAATTGTATCTGATGGTGGGAAACTGGTGGGCTGGTATTTAACACATTCTAAACATGAGATCTCTGTGGTCAGACAAACTAGAGCTGAGAAAAACACATCTAAGGAGACGTTTTGTTGGAAAAAATATATAAGCTATACAGCGTACTTTAACACAGGTAGTGACAACGAGTAGGTTTGAGGTCTGTAATGTAAAATGCCTTTACACCATCCTCAGTTCAAAGAAATGACAACTGTTAAGCTAGTTTCTAGCAACACCTTTGTTATTTGGCCTAATATATACTATAGGTTGAGAAATAAAGTGTGAAATTCGAGGACTAATACATAAAAATAAAAAAAATATATTCATGTTGGAACATGCTTCTGGCAGCTATTAAAACTTGAGGTATAGCTATTACTGCAAGTTAATGCTGCATATACAGACAGACAGATATAGTGTAGCTATTGCCCAATACAATTTTGTATATGAATGAATGGATCAAGAGATAGATGGATAGATAAATAGAGGGATATATATATATATATATATATATATATATACAATTTTTTTTTGTATTTTGACAAATCAAACTGATATATTGAAACTGTATATTCATACTTCCGTATATACTTAGTTATTTTATACATACACATTATTATAGCACCTAGAATAGCTCCGGAGCACCACATACATTTACTGCATTAAATATTGTATATACCTAAAGACAATTAATTCCCAAAGCCACCACTTATCAACATTAATTTTGTAGAATGGTTTATAGGAAGAAATTTAAAGCTGTTACTTTTACAATATACAGGTTATTATTATCATACTTCCCAAGAAGATGTGACCTCAGCCGTAAACTTCTGTTTCATAAAATTGTTCTTTTGATCCATGTTTTCATTTTTTAATATCACACACAGCAATAAAAGAGTTAAAAATGTTTTAATGGAATAAGAATTGAATGGAATAAAGAAATAAAAAATGAGAACACTGCAATAACCCTCCACCAGTCAGTACAGTTTCTGTTCAGCAGTGCACCAATATTATAGTCAACATAACTTTCTTATTACACCTATTATCAAAGCTTTCTAAAAGTTCCATAAGCACATTCAGTATTCAGTTTGTGCACTACAATGAAATTAAAGAGATAAAAAAAATGGGATACAAAATTGAGAACACTTCAAGAACCCTTCCACCTGTCTGATATAGAATACAGATTCTACTCATCAGTGCACAAATATTATAGTCTAAATTACTTTTTTATGCCAACTATTATTGTAGCATTTCAAAAGCTTTGTGGGAAAGGCATAATGTATTTTTAGTATAGCACTAATTCAGATACCAACCAAATTTAAAAGTAATATCGCAATGCAGGTAAAGATCCCCTGACAAAAAAGAAGCAATAGCTTGATACCCAGCCCAAACAATGAGTAGTGACACATACGTTTTCTGAGTCTCCCTTGTTCCTATGTACTGACACAGAAAAGGCATTTTGACAGGATTGGCTGGATCTTTTTTAACTGCTAATTCTAGGACAATTAGGCATTTTACTCACTTTCAATTCCCACCAGAAGATAATGGGTTTATATTACTGAGGGTGTATAGACTGTTTACCTAACAAAGTGATCTCTTTTAATACCCAATCTTGTGTAAGGGAAAAAAAGAATCTTTGCTTGCACATGATTGGGTGATTGAAGTGAACATGCTTTAATCCTTTGGCAAATCAACCACAATACCTCTCTAGTTAGACTCTTCTGTGAAAATCTAAATAAGTGAACTCCTCTATAATACCACAATATTGTTTTGAGACTTTAAAGTAGCCCACAGACATGAGATAACAGTTTCTTGATCTGCTAGATACTCATACTATTCCAGCCTTCGAGGATAACATCAATTGTGTGGGTTAGAAAATGTGTCCCGATCACTATTGGGATGTCACCTTCTCTCCTTCATCTCTCCTCCGTCTTTGCATATCTATTGCTCTGCAGCACTCGGAAGATTTTCTGCCTGAGAGAAGTTAGATCAGACCTCTACATCCAACCATCCTCTTATCTATGGGTAGATTTTTTTTAGATGTTTTGTCTGACTAACACCCAGCCATAGCTGGTTAACAAAATGTGGATGTACAAATATAAACTGGAACACTGAGCGTGAAATCTTTGCCAACAACCTGATACTTTATGTTACATATTCTAAGGGTCCATGCACACTGGGCTTAAAATAATACCAGTTCTGTTGACATAAAAAAATATCTCATATAGAGCATTTTTGTACAGGTGTTTAGGAGAGTTTAGCATTTTTTCTGGCAAAAAACGCCTCTCAAAAATGAAACCAGAAGTTTTTTTTTTCTCTGCCTCTAAATGCTGAGTTTAAAATATGCCTCTAAATGCCCCAATTTGCATGGACACATAGTTGGTTCTACAAGCAAAATACAAAACTCCCGTAAAAAAGCAGCGTTTTTAGGCCCAGTGTTTGTGGACCCTTAAAGTGCACTTCCAAACATAGATCGTTTAAGAACCTCAGAATGTTAATTGTAAAGTAAACTACGGTATCATATGTATTGGATGCATCTACAGAGCAAAAGAACCCAACTCAAATATGATATTCTTGAGCATGAAGAGGTAAAATTATTATATACCTTCTAGGCTCAGATACCTTCTAATACTTCTTAAATATTTAGTATGTATTGTGAACCATTAAGCCATAACTTTAAAATGTCTACTTTTATAGGATAAACACATGTTTTTATAGAATGATGCAAGGTTTATTTACTAGGGGGGAAATAGGCTGTTCACTTTGTAGGGGGATTTTCCCTTAGCTTAGAGAATGATAATTTATGAGCAAAGAAAAGGAAAAAATATATTTCTGTTTGCATGAGATTGGATGATGGAAGTCAGTAGAGCTCCACCTCATTCACTAATCTAAGGGAAATTCCCCTTGCAAAACAAAACAAAGCAAACAGACTATTTTCCCTTAGTAAATTAACACCATAGTTCATGTCCAGAGTATAACTGGTAATACACTCACACCACCAAAAAATATCGAAGCAGTTGATTCATGTATATGCACCTGTAGATCTGTATTGAGCACTATTGGTTATTTGATAAACCCACATATAGGTTTTAGTAAAATAAATGTCAGCGGGTGAATTCTTAGCATCTAGTTTTTAATAATCCCTGAATGTAACCACAAGTTAGGAAATCAGGTTTGGGGAATATGTCCTCAATAACCCACACAGTCTTGGGACACTTTAGTAATTCAAAATCACTTTTCATTAAACCCTAAAATGGTCACATGTCATCTGTTTTTGAATTACCAAAGTTTCCAGCTAGGGGTTTCCATTAATAATGGTTTGGAAAGCATCCCTTTTTCAGGGCAGTCTAAATAAGAGATAGAACACAACAAAGAAAAATAAACTAAACCTTACTATCATGCCACAGATGTTATCTGAAAATCTACATGCTGCACATTGCAAATCCAAGGTAGCCAGGTTGGCCTATATATTTCTCACTTAAACTAAAAAAAAAATACAACCTACCACACCTACATCTATGGTATTTTTTATTATTATATAACATTTTATAGAATGAATGGCAGCACCCATAAGTTTAGGCAAAAACGTGAAAAAAAGTGTCAGGCAAAAACTTATTTAAAAGCTACAACCATACAGTTTCCAACAAGGAACAGAAAAGCTGCTATAAAATCATAACAAAAGAAAACAAAAAACTTTAGACCTCTGCCGGAGATGTTACTGTGATAAAAGGGCCTATGACTCATATTTGATGAGGAGGCCCGATGTAAAAACCATTCTGGCACTCACGTTAATGTTCAACTACTAACAAATGCTCATGCATAAAAATATACAGCTTTCTCAAAATGGTTTTAATGTCAAAGAACCCTGAACCCTATCCAAATCTCTATCCAGACATTTGTTCATGGCAGCAAAGCTAATTATTCCAAGTGCAAGTTACATGATTGTTCTCTTAATTTTAGATATAATTTTTTTTTTATTTATTTTTTTTAAGTAGAAGAAACAAAATATCTATGTTAGGGCAGGTGAATAGAAATAATTTTAGCAACTAATATTCTTAGGCTACCCCATCTCTATCTAAGACAATGCTTAATGCATTGTCAATGTAGAAAATACCAGAAGAAGGAGGAATCAGAAAAACCTTTGAATAAACGTTTAATATACAAGATGGTTTTTAAGGGTTTAAACAAGAGCCATTCTTCCAGTTAAACTATGTATACCCTTTAATTGGAAACATGATATTAACACATCATGTAATAAATATGTTATTTTAATAATTTTGTTTTTCTTCTAGCAACCAATCAGTGTTTACCGCATATGTTCTAACCTACCCTATTAACAGGAAGGGGGAAGATGATTGGTTGTCAGGAGAAAAATGGAAAATGCACTTCTGTCAATCACTGCATGCAGGATACCCTGGATACCCTGCATTCCTGGTAAATTAACTTACAAGGATGTCTAAGGAAAGGTATCTTGCTTTACCCTCCAACGGTTATCCTTTTTCCCTCCAATTGGCCAATCTTTTTCATCTTATTCTTTGCTTCCAATGCACACTACACACTTAAGGAGTACCTGCATTTTCCTATTTCATTTATTTAAAATCTCAATCAAAATGTATTGAAAATGAAGAACTTCTGATATATACAGTACCTTATGTCAATGAATGTTATACATAGATAAACTTTATAGATTTTTATGAATATTATTGCTTATAATTAAGATTGGAAGCTGCTCAAGCATACACATGCTTTATAACAAAAAAGGGGCGTGTAAGAACTGTATATGACAGATGACAAGACAAAGTAGGATTAAGATAAATGCATGATATATTGAACATATTTAAACCTATACACGTAATAAGAGTAAAGAAAGCTAATGCAAGTCATTGAAAAGAGAATGCTAATAATGTTATTTTAATAGACATAATAATATGGTGTATCAATTTAAAAAACCCAGGATATCACAAGATGTGTTATAATATTTGTAGATCTAAAAGCAGACATATGTTTAGCATTTAAAGATTATGATTATTTCCATATAATATAAATTATGAATACTTTAGGATCTGGGGTATTTGTCTATCCAGATTATTTCTCACATGAGCGAATTTATCATTAGTGCTAGGTCACACCGGGAATTACACAGGAACATGCTCGTGTTCCTGTGTGACTCCTGTGTGATTTGAGTGCTTTGTGTTTTCAGTCCATTCATTTGAATGGGCTAAAAAGTTACTGCATTGCAACAAAAGTAGTGCATGCACTAATTTTAAAAACACACTGCAACTGGATTGCATGATATTTTGGTATCATGCAATCCAGTGCAGGCAAAAGCACTGCGCTTGCTACTAGCATTTAGGGCGTGGCTAACTTTTCACTGACACTCTCAACAGATCATACATACTTTTTGGTTGATTTACTAAAATTGGAGGGTGCAAAATCTGGCACAGCCCTTCATAGAAACCAATCGGCTTCGAGGCTTTTTTTTCTCAAAGCTTAACTGATCAAGCTGAAGTTAGAACCTGATTAGCTATCATTCATAGTTGCACTAGATTTTGCACTCTCCAGTTTTAGTAAATCAACCCTATTGTGTTTTGAATGTGGTGCAGGAAACACACACACAGAGGCCTCGTACACATGACCATTTTCCTCTGCAAAATACATCAAGAAAAATGCTGGCAGAGCATTTTTTGCAGAGAAAAACGGTTGTGTGTATGTTTTTCCTCGAGAAAACTGTTGTGGATCTCGACGAGAAAAAAAGAGAACATGCTCTCTTTTTTCTCGTCGGGAGTCTCAATTTCCTTGTCGTGTTTCTCGTCAGGCTGGTTTATGACGAGAAACACGTTCGTGTGTATCCTTAGAAACCCACGCATGCTCAGAATAAAGTATGAGACGGGAGCGCACCTTCGGTAAAAGTAGCATTCGTAATGGAGATAGCACATTCATCATGCTGTAACAGACTGAAAAGCACAAATCGTCTCTCACCAAACTTTTACTAACACGAGGTAACATGAGATTAGCAAAAGCAGCCCCAAGGTTGGCGCCAGTGGAATCGAACTTCCCCTTTGTAGTGCCGTCGTACGTGTTGTATGTCACCGCGTTTGAGAACGACGAGATTTTGTCTTGACAGTGCGTATGCAAGGAAAGCTTGACAAGATTCTCGTCAAGCCTGACAAGAACCTCGTCGAGGAAAACGATGTTTCTTTTACGACGAGATTCTCGGTCATGTGTACAAGGCCAGAGAGTGGTTTTCCCGCACTCCATTAAAGTATGAACCGACATTTAAAGTGATGCACTACCTTAAATCAACCAAAAAACACAAATCAGGGCAAATCAAATGTAGCATATGAGGAAAAAATGCCAAACAAGCCGGTAAAATAGCATAGCAAAACAAACAGTTGATCCAGAGGTATGCTCAGATAAATTTAGATACAAATTGTGAGCAACCTTACCTGTAGTTCAAGCTTGACCTTGCTTCATCCCACTCCTGGCTTTAATATAGATCAGCAAGGTCATTCGTCACATTGTAAAGCAGACCATACACTAGTAAATTTTCGAACGAATGTCCATTACGAAAAATTGTATGAAAATTCTCAGTACATTCGATGACTTAACGAATGTTGTTCTCTTAACATTTGATTATGGAATGAATGTAATTTACCAAATATAAACCACATACAGTTTTAGAAGTTCATACATTAGAGAAAAAATTTCCATCTTGCGCCTTCAAATTTTCTCGGCAAACGTTCTTAAAGCAAATTATTTGGTGGTGGAAGGGGATGAAGCCAAGGAAAAGTTGAGCTAAACCTCTAAATACAATTATATCTCCGGATCTATTGGTTGTTGTAACAACATTTTTGTATGATATGCTTAGTTTGAATTGCTTAAATTTGAAACATCTTTACTCTATAGAAATATCAAGTATGTTGGATTAAGATAAAAATGCAATTTGCTGTGTCTAATGCTCATTGTACCCATTTCATCTATGAACATTTTCTTAATTAAACTGCATAGGAGACTGACTTTCAGGGATGTTCCTTACCTATTAAAATGTGATTATTTGCCTTTGTGAAGTTTGCTCACAAAACACCAGAATATTATATTGCTCATTTAATTATATACAGTAGTGCAGCAGAAAATCTTTGATGATCATATCAGTGTTTAGGTGAAAATGTTAATGATTATAGCTGTGTTCAAGTAAATGACTGTCTGCTTTAGAACTTTAAGACTAAAAGTACCAGGGCCCACTCATACCTAGAGTGTTGCAGTAAAGACCACACAGTATTGTGCAGTTTGTGTGGGTTACTGTGTGTCCCATTAAAGCCCCATACACACTATTAGATTTTCTGCAGATTTTTGTCTTCAGATTTACCAAAACCATATAATATCAAACCTTAAGAGTTTCAATTTGTATGCAATCAGGCAGGCTCTTGCACTACATGGTTTTGCTAAATCTAAAGACAAAAATCTGCAGAAAATCTAATAGTGTGTATGGGGTCTAACACAGATCATTTAAATGACACACAGCAACACAATGAAAATTGGATATGCACTATTTTTTATGTGGTGCACCACATTGCAGGATACTCACATATTCGAGTTGTGGCGGATTACAAAGCAAATACATTGTGCTGCACTGCCTAGGTACATTGGGTTGCCATTTAAAATGAATGGCCCCAAAATACACAGCACTGCATGTTATGCCATATTGTGCAGGAATGTGTGGGAAAAGGTGCATTTTTCATCACAATACTGCAATGCCTTAGTGTTAATGGACCCTTATTGCTCCAGTTTATTTTCTTTTTTTAATTACAGGTATGGGTTCACTAATTATATTTGCTTTAAAGAAATACTTAAATCAAGGAAATATGGAGTCTGCCATTGTGGCTTTTTTTTTCTTCAAAATGCCTGACTTCCATGCTGATTCAATAGCTTCTATATTTTTACATCCTTATTTCACTTGCTACATACCTATTGGGTCAATATTAAAAAGAAAGACAGTCAGACAAATAGCATTTTCAAAGGGAAGCCTTTATGTTTGTCAGAACAGGTGTACTTTAAAGACCACTGGCCCGGATTCAGAAACGAGATACGACGACGTATCTCCGGATACGCCGTCGTATCTCTGAGTGCGGGCCATCGTATCTATGCGCCTGATTCAGAGAATCAGTTACGCATAAATTTCCCTAAGATCCGACCGGCGTAAGTGTCTTACACCGTCGTATCTTAGGCTGCATATTTACGCTGGCCGCTAGGTGGCGCTTCCGTATAGTTACGCGATGAATATGCTAATTAGGCAGATACGCCGATTCAGAAATGTACGTCCGGCCGGCGCATTTTTTTACGTCGTTTACGTTAGGCTTTTTTCGGTGTAAAGTTACCCCTGCTATAAGAGGCGTAGCTAATGTTAAGTATGGACGTCGTTCCCGCGCCGAGGTTTGAAAATTTTACGTTGTTTGCGTAAGTCGTTCGCGAATAGGGCTGTACGTAAGTTACGTTCACGTCTAAAGCAATGACGACTTGCGGCGCAATTTCGAGCATGCGCACTGGGATTTTTTCACGAACGTCAAATACGTGGGGTCACAGTGAATTAACATAAAACACGCCCATAGCATCCTCATTTGAATTAGGCGGGCTTACGCCGCCACACATACGTTACGCCACCGTAACTAAGGGCGCAAGTTCTTTCTGCATACGGAACTTGCGCCCTAAGTTACGGCGGCGTACCTTATCTGACCTTATCTGACATACGTTACGCCACGCCGGCAGATACTGCAATGTATCTGAATCCGGCCCATTGTTTTTAAAATGACAACACACATAGGCTACTTTGTAGTTTGGCATGGCAAACTACAGCTGAGCTATGTTCATACATTAATCCAAACTGTCCACACATAAATGTCCTAGGGCTTAATCACTCTTCTACATGTTTCTGTGTTAAACTCAGTTTTTTTTTTCAGAGAATATATGCAGGTACTTCCTCCTTCCAAGTAACACCTTTTCCCCCTTCTCTACCCACCTCTAAGCATTGCTACTTGTCACCCCTATCCACCTCCCAGTACTGCCCCTTTGTAGGAATACAGAACCTAAGTATCATTGTTTGATGCTAACAAATGTGTATGAAATTTGTCTTCCCAGCAATAATTGACACCACAGTAATCTACCACCCCCCAACAAAAATAGATCCTCCTTCCACAACAATAAATCCACCCATCAGCCAGCATTAATAGATTACTCCAGCACACCCCAGCCCCACTTCACTATTACATACATTCAGTGCTGGAGTTGTCCGAACTGTGTTTCCCTGCATCCCTGCTAAAGAAAAAAATCCATGCTTTTAGAAAAGAAAAAGCTGAATTGCAGCACTTTACATATATATACTGTATATTGTATTTTGTGTGTGATTGTTGCGTATTTGCTCCTGCTGTCATTCTGAAACACCTTACACAGTTTACTAACTGCTGGAGAAAAATTGCATGGTATATTGAATTTTTTTTTTTTTAATGATATACCTGTAATAGGTCTCAATCACCTTTGATTCACATGTGCTATGGCCAAATGACAGCCATTTTGAATTGGGAAAGCTATGATCCTTGCAAGTTGCCAGTTCCCTGTTAAATTCCACATTTCTTTGGGCACATCACTAAAATGCGCTTCATCACTGGCCAATATAAATGGGCCGAAGGCAGAAAGGGGCAGACAAGCTCCATCTGCAAAGTAGTGTCAGAGATTTGCCAGTTCAGAAAAGTTGTCATTTTGTTTAGTATGAAAGTTGCTAAAGGCACAATATATGCAGGTACCACTGGGTGCCTGTACTTTTTATAGCTGTTAGCAGCATTTTATTTTTTTTATATAAATAAATTATCAAGTCATGGGTTTTAAGTACATGTGAAAGCAGACATAAGGATGCTGGTATACTAAGGGAGTTGAGAATCTTCACTCAATAAATCAAATTCATTAATTGACAAATACCCAGTCATGTACAAATTCCTGTTTATTTATGTAATCTGCATTATGTGATGAAGTGTGATTAACTCCTTTAGTAAATAAACTCCAATGACATATA
Source organism: Rana temporaria (assembly GCF_905171775.1). Classification (NCBI taxonomy): domain Eukaryota; kingdom Metazoa; phylum Chordata; class Amphibia; order Anura; family Ranidae; genus Rana; species Rana temporaria. The sequence continues at coordinate 284,366,156 of NC_053490.1, forward strand.
GTAAAAGCACACACTGCTGCATGCTCATCAGCCTTCAAGGGACTTTGCATCATGCTCTGACTGAAGCTGTAAACCCTGGTGTAAGGTAAACTATAAATAATACATTTCTATAAGGATAGTGAATCATATTTTTTCCTATCTTCAGGTTGTAGCGCTGGGTGAGGTCTCAGATGGGACAGTTGTGACGGTCATGGCTGGAAATGATGAGAACTATTCAGCTGAGCTAAGGAATGCCTCTGCTGTCATGAAAAACCAAGTAGCCCGATTCAATGACCTCCGTTTTGTAGGAAGAAGCGGAAGAGGTGGGTTACCCTCTTGACTTTGATTATTTCCAAATGTAAACAGCCTTTAATTTCATGATGTTAACGCATAATTAACCCTATGTTTAAAATATGACAAATAGGTGTTTGTATAGGAGGATTATTTTCACATCATGATGTTCATGTCTGGAATAGCATAACCCTTAAATAAACTTCCCAAGCCAAGTTTCTCAGTGAAGCAAAAAACAAATATACTGTAGATTTCATCTAGAGTGAACCTTTTTAATTATAGGTACCTAAATCCCAACACCACTGAAAACAGATAGTAAAGTTAGGTGTTATTATTAACAAGTCAAAACTTCGAGTTTGGCCAAACTGCCATGGAAAGCTAAATAAGGGTTTCATGTGCCACTAATTGGTTTCCCATGTTATGAAATAGCGAATGAGATGAAACTTTGTTTTTTTCAAACAAGTTATCATCTGAAAGGATGAAGTTTGTGGCAATGTGATCCGCACAATTTGCAAACTGAAAACTTTTTGGTGAAACTTTCTAGGTTTGATACCAGAAAAAAAGGACAAGCTATAATGTAGTGCATTGTCTTTGACCCCCAATAGATGAGTCACAAGATACCACAAATTGAATTTATATATATATATGTATAGGAATTTGTATACATATATTATAATTACATATTTGTTTAAACCTATAAATGAAAGCATATAAGTTATTATTTACAAAGTCTACCTAGCATAAAATTATATTTTAATTAGTGGCATTTTCATTACATATGGTGGAATCCAAACAAGTTCACAATTTAAATGCATTCACTGTTCATATGCGAGAATTCACCCATGCAACTTGCAGGTTTTATAAATGCAGCACCACATGCAGAGGATGTGCTGTGACCCGACGTGATTGATGTTTTGCACTTACGGCGCATGCGCCGTCCGTGGAATATCCCAGTGTGCTTTGCGTCAAAGTACGCCGCAAGGACGTATTGGTTTCGACGTGTACCTAAATGACGTCCAGCCCCATTCACGGACGACTTACGCAAACGACGTAACATTTTCAAATTTCGACGCGTGAACGATGGCCATACTTAACATTGGTACGCGGCAGTTATGCCTCATATAGCAGGGGCAACATTACGCCGGGAAAAGCCTAACGTAAACGGCGTATCTTTACTGCGTCGGCTGCGCGTACGTTCGGGAATTCACGTATCTAGCTAATTTCCATATTTCGACGCGTAAATCAGCTTACACGCCCCTAGCGGGCAGCGTAAAAATGCAGTTAGGCTCTGACGGCGTAAGAGTCTTACGCCAGTCGGATGTAATAGAAATTTATGCGTAACTGATTCTAAGAATCAGGCGCATAGATACGACAGCTCGGTTTCGGACTTACGACGGCGTACATGGCGCTACGCCATCGTAAGTCCTCTGAGAATCCGGGCCAAAGTGTGTGTATAACCAAAACTTTTTTTTTCAGTTTTGGATAGAGTAATGAAAGGTTTACAATCAATATTTTACTATTCCTTTTGTCCCTGCTAAGTATATTCTCTCCACTCTAATTGTCATGGTGACCAGTGTCACCTAGAGAAAAAGTGATGGGAAATCCAAAATGATTAGATGTGTCACCAGAATAAGAGATAAGGGTAAATCTTCCAATAGGGATATATAAATATATATATATATATATATATATATATATATATATATATATATATATATATATATATATATATATATATAAAGGCATATCCCACTTTTAAGTACACAATAGGGTTTATTTACTAAAGCTGGAAAGTGCAAAATCAGGCTCATTTCTGCATTGAAACTAATGAGCTTCTAACCCCAGCTTGTTCAATTAAGTTCTGGTAATAAAACCTGGAAGCTCATTGGTTTCTATGCAGAAGTGAGCCTAAGGCCTCGTACACACGGCCGAGGAACTCGACGTGCCAAACACATCGAGTTCCTCGGCCAGTTCAGCACTGAAGCCGCCGAGGAGCTCGGCGGGACGAGAGCTCCCATAGAACAACGAGGAAATAGAGAACATGTTCTCTATTTCCTCGCCGAGCTCCTCGTCGGCTTCCTCGGCCGAAAGTGTACACACGGCCGGGTTTCTCGGCAGAATTCAGCGAGAAACTCGGTCGGAAGCTGAATTCTGCCGAGGAAACTGGTCGTGTGTACGGGGCCTAAGGCCTCGTACACACGACCGAGTTTCTCTGCAAAAACCAACAAGAAACTTGCTTGCTTGATATTTTTTTGCAGAGGAAACCGGTCGTGTGTACATTTTCGTCGAGGAAACTGTCGAGAAACTCAACGAGCCAAAAAGAGAGCATGTTCTCTATTTCCTTGACGGGAATGGAGAAAATTGGCTTGTCGAGTTCCTCGACAGCCTAACAAGGAACTTGACGAGGAAAACGATGTGTTTCGCCCGCCGAGTTTCTCGGTCGTGTACAAGGCTTGATTTTTCACTTTCCAGCTTTAGTAAATAAACCTCATTGTGTACTTAAAAGTGGGGTATGCCTGTGTATATATATATATATATATATATATATATATTTATATGCTTTAAAATTCAAAGAACTTCATTACCTTCATTGTGAAATGACTACCATTAAAGGTACATATTTTCAGGGTGTGGTGTGCATTTGCTCTGTCATGTTCTGTCAGCTGCAGTAATGCATTGAATAAATGTTGAAAATCCCTTCACAGCTTTCTAAAAGCAAGAATGCTGCCAGAACCTATAACAGCAGTACATTTAGGACCAACTTAATTTCCTGCCATAGGCTGGAAGCTATAAACAAAAAAAAAAATGTTTTTCTTCTGTACAGTGCATTCAAAGTAATAAAAAAAAGTCACCTTTAAACTGATTTGCATTTAGCTTAAATAATCTGTGCTCGTTCCAGTCATGTTCAACAAAATTATTATTTTTTTTTTTTTTTTTTAACATCCTCAAGACATTATTGTCTTGAAAGTGAACACAAGTGCACCTGGCATGCCTATTTGCCAAAGACTTGGGCCATGGACCAAAATCCTAAAGAAGGCTTGTTATTTTGACAGATACAAATGTTCACTGTTATGTTTCTTTTAAATTCATATATTGTTTTATAGCCTAATTGTCATTTACTTGTTTTATGTCACTAACCCCAGATTGCTTACATTTCTGTAACATTTCCGTTTTCTTGTTTGAGTTTCTAAAAGATGTGTATTATTATTTTCTTCTCTTTCAAACTCAGCACTTAACTGGCTGCACATTGGCAAATGGAAAAATCTCTCCTTTTATGAATTAAGCTCTTATTTCTGCACTCAATTATCCTGTTAGAGTTTGTTCATGCTTCCAAAACAAATTTCCAATCCGGAATGCTTTATAATTCCAAGTCTTTTCTTTGAACTGATTCATCTTGTGCGTCTTGCTGTAATTTCAAAAACTGCAGAATAAGAGCTCTTTATAGACATATATCTATCACAAGCTTTTGTATACTGCTACTACTACCAAAACGTCAGGCAGTGAATATATTTGTATAATTCTAAACATTAGATAAGATAAAATAGGCTGTTTTGGGTACAAGTGGTTGGTAATTTAGGGAAAGGCCTTCTGTCATACGCAGGATTGTTATTGCATGTCAGAGTAAATTGGCCCTGAACTTGGCTGGCTACCAGGGCTCATTGAAGTGTGATAGGATGCCACAGGACCCTACATGCATGCAGTACCACTGTTTATACTCTTGAGGAGGCTTGAGCAGAAGCTAAAACAAGAAAATAGACCATGAATGTGATGATAGTGAGGTCTGATAAACCCCAAAGAAAGTGACACATTTGACATAACAGATAAGAAAGAAAGTAGGGATATCATAAACCTCCACTAGCCAGAGTCCTCAAAAGGCTTCTAATAAAGCTTGTTGTAAACAGTCTAAAGCAATACACATCTTTGAGTCTGTTTTTTTACTTAAATTGTAACTGTCAGGCCTCATACACACGACCGTTTTCATCTGCAAAATCCATCAAGAAAAATGTTGGCAGAGCATTTTTGCCAAGAAAAATGGTCGTGTGTGTTTTTCGTCGAGAAAACTGTCGTGGATCTCGACGAGAAAAAAAGAGAACATGCTCTCTTTTTTCTCGTCGGGAGTCTCAATTTCCTCGTTGTGTTTCTCGTCGGGCTAGTTTACGACGAGAAACACGTTCGTGTGTATGCTTAGAATGCTTAGAAGTATGAGACGGGAGCGCGCCTTCTGTAAAAGTAGCGTTCGTACTTGGAATCAAACTTCCCCTTTATAGTGCCGTTGTACGTGTTGTACGTCACCGCGTTCGAGAACGACGAGATTTTGTCTTGACAGTGTGTATGTGTCAAGCCTGACAAGAACCTCGTCGAGGAAAACAATGTTTCTTTTACGACGAGATTCTCGGTCGTGTGTACGAAGCCTCAGCCATCTGAACTTCTCAATTTTAAACATATTCTAAAATACCTGTTGTAATAGAGTGACCTACATAAAAAGTTGCACTAATGTATAATATATCAATCAGAAATACAACAAACAACAAACATGACTAATCTGCAAGGTCCAGAAAGCTAATAGGACACATTAGACCTCCTAAGAAGAAATACCTGAAGAGAAAAACCTGCAGGAAAACTGATAGTGTGTATGGGGCTTTACAATCAAAACTACTAGGAATACTATGGCCCCGTACACACGACCAGTTTCCTTGGCAGAATTCAGCTTCCGACCGAGTTTCTGGCTAAATTCTGCCGAGAAACCCGGCCGTGTGTACAATTTCGCCGAGGAAGCCGACGAGGAGCTCGACGAGGAAATAGAGAACATGTTCTCTATTTCCTCGTTGTTCTATGGGAGCTCTCGGCCCGCCGAGCTCCTCGGCGGCTTCAGGGCTGAACTGGCCGAGGAACTCGATGTGTTTGGCACGTCGAGTTCCTCGGCCGTGTGTACGGGGCCTAAGTCATTAAAATGGGCCTTAGGAGTTGATTTACTAAAATTGGACAGTGCAAAATCTGGCTCAGCTGTTTAAAAAAATATGACATATGTCAGCAATGTCCAAAATATTGTGGGTATGAGAGCTTTAAATGTATTTCCACCTTTGCAGCAAAATTTAAGAAACCCCCCCACTAAATATTTATTATGTGTTCCCATTCACACAGCATACATTATTTTTCTATTATTGTTTCTCAACTTTCTAGTTGTTTCTTTGGAAATAAATCATAAACAGAACTCTATAGTCAGCTTGTACTGTTCAGAATAGCTTACAATGTGCTTATTTAGGGACATTTCAGGGACAGATTGGAATAAAATTACATCAACAATGCAAAACCTATAGACAGGGTTAATTATTGTAAACATATAGTACTTCCTCAGCCCCCTCTTATGAACACTACCTAGAAGAGAGCTAAGTAGGTTGTTTTCAGTTTTGAGGTTTTCAGAAAAGACCAAGTAAAAAAAAAGAAAAGTTAACAGCAATTTTTATATTTATTTAAATTTTACTGTGTGAATAGGAACATATAACACATACTGTATAAAGTACTGTAGGTGTTATCCCAATTTGTCTGCAAATATGGAAATACATTAAAGTGTAGGTAAATACAAAACTTTTTTTTAGTTTTGGATAGAGTGGGCAAGGCTTAGAACCTTTGCCAAGTTTTTATTGCACCATTGCAGTGAAAGAATATGGGGGATGGAAATTTTAGTTACTAAGATGGAAATTTCCTTTGCTTTGGAGAGATTTCCTCTCATTTCTTGATATTAATAGGATAGGAAATCTCCCTAGCAGGACACAGACAGCAAAAAAATAACCTATGATGGGTTTAATTGTTCCCTACTCTATGAAAAAAAAAAGGCTTTGGCCTCGTACACACGGCCGAGGAACTCGACGTGCCAAACACATCGAGTTCCTCGGCCAGTTCAGCACTGAAGCCGCCGAGGAGCTCGGCGGGACGAGAGCTCCCATAGAACAACGAGGAAATAGAGAACATGTTCTCTATTTCCTCGTCGAGCTCCTCGTCGGCTTCCTCGGCCGAAAGTGTACACACGACCAGTTTCCTCGGCAGAATTCAGCCAGAAACTCGGTCGGAAGCTGAATTCTGCCGAGGAAACTGGTCGTGTGTACGGGGCCTCAGGCTTTACATAGACTTCAAAATATTTTTCGACATAAGTTATTGGTCAAAAAGGAAAGCACACCTAAATCCCAGTCTTTTTTATGTCAAACAATTTTTGCATGAAAATACTTATTTATACCTCCAGCAGCAAACAATTTCATGCAGAGGGGAAGCAGGTGCAGATTTATCTTGAGGAAACAATAGTGATTAGCAGGACCGGATTTTCCTTAATGGAGCCTTTGCAAAACACTCTTTGTTGCCCAAAGCCACATCCCCCCACAAGGATCACTTCTCTAAGGGATTGTTCACACTTAAATTTCCCACTATTAACAAACGCTTAGACTCGCTTTAATGCACTTTATTATAGGCGTTAGACTTTCATTAATGTGCTTTAGTATGGTCGTCAGACCATACTAACTGGTATTTTACAGGCATTAATGATGCTTTAAAAATGCTTCCCAAACGCCCTATGCACAGTTTTGGCACTTTTAATGCGTGTTAAGGCACGTTAAAACCGCTCCACAAATGCCTTTTTTTTTTATAAAAGGAAGTGACATTACAGGAAATAAATCATTTGAGGTGTGGCTTGTCATGGTAAATGCTTCTTGTGCTTACAACATTAGCAGGGAAGGCAGCAGCAAAGATTCCTTTACGATGCTTTATCTCATGTTTGGCCTCCTGCAGATGATGTTGACGTATGAGAAATTAGCTGAGCAGAGGAAGAGGAGAAGGGCATCCAGGCGCTATTGGGTACATCCTATTGTCTCTCTAAGAGATGTGCTAAAGGGCACTTTCATGCCCTGCATTATGATCTACACACCTACCCTCAGAAGTTGATGTCAGCCATCTTCAAGCAGCACAAACAGAAAGTGCATAGAAGTAAGGGACTGCAGGACACTCTATGCTCTCCCCTATCATTACAGGGAAATGTGGGATGTTATATTCCTCCTGCGTAAATTTTTAAACCTTTATTTTATAGGGCCGCAGACACCTACCAGCGCATTTGCAGAGCATTACCATAGACTTGACTGGCAGGTGTTGAAAGGCTTCAAACTCTTCCAGACTCCAAATGAGGCTTTAATGTTGAAGCGAAGCGATGAAACGCTAACACTTTATGTTTTGTTAATGTGAACAGCACTGTGTGCTGTCCACAGTATCAGATGCATAGGTGTTTGAGGAGCTTTTCAAACGCCCTTCAAACGCCTGCTTTCAATGCCAGTGTAAACTTAGCCTAACAAAGAACATTTTCTTGGTTTGATTGTTCTAGTCTGTCCTAAAATATGCTAACAATACACAAATGAGCTAACATTAGATGACTGTATTTTTGCTGATGATGGAAAAAAAATGTGTTCTAGCTGGCCACACATGTTACAATCTGATTCTACAAACTCCTGTAGATCTACCAATAGACTACATGATTCACACACATTGTTGTTAGTAAAGCTAAAGGAAATTGCACTGGGACTGTACAATCAAATTATACTGTGTGTCGCTGATTTACAATAACATGTGTGATTAACCACTTATGGACCGCCCGCCGCAGGAATACGTCGCTACTTTGAAGAGGACTACCATTGTTATGGTAGCAGCTAGCTACCATAACCCCGGTACGCTCTTCAAGAGCGGGCTATCCGCTTTCAGATAAACGTGGTCTCTGTGGCGGATTCGCCGCAAGATCACTTCTATTGGTCACTTTTATCTGTGCTGTTGGCAACGGCAGGGGCGATTGGGTCCTGTCCCTGGGCTGACATGGAGACGAGAGAGGGGAAGATGGCCCCCACCCATCTCCATATCATTGCAAGATGGAAGCGACGTCAAAATGTCACTTACGCCCAATGCTCTGAAAGGGACATTTTTATATATTTTTTAAATGACATTAAAAAAGTATCGCATTTTAGTCTAAATATGAGATCTGAGGTCTTTTTGACCCCAGATCTCATATTTAGGAGGACCTGTCATGCTTTTTTCTATTACAAGGAATGTTTACATTTCTTGTAAAAGGAATAAAAGTGACCCCATTTATTTATTTTTTAAAACAGTGTCAATATAAAAAAATGAAAGTAAAATAAATAAGCACACTGTCCCAATGAGCTTGCGCGCAGAAGCGAACGCATATGTGAGCAGCACCCGCATATGAAAAACCCCCACATGTGAGGTATTGCCGCGATTGTTAGAGCAAGAGCATTAATTCTAGCCCTAGACCTCCTCTGTAACTCAAAATATGCAACCTGTAGAATTTTGTAAATGTCGCCTATGGAGATTTTTAAGGGTGAAAGTTTGTCGCCATTCCACGAGCGGGTGCAAATTTGAAGCGTGACATGTTGGGTATCAATTTAACATTATCTTTCACAATATAAAAAAAATTGGGTTAAATTTAATGTTTTATTTTTAATTTAAAAAATAAAATGTTCCCCCCAAAAGGTGCGCTTGTAGGACCACTGCGCATATATGGTGTGACAAAAAGTATAGCAACGACCGTTAATTTTATTCTCTAGGGTGTTAGAAAAAATATATATCATGTTTGGGGGTTTTAAGTAATTTTCGAGCAAAACATTTTTTTATCTTGTAAACACCAAATCTAAGAAAGAGGCTTGGGGCCTAATCCACAAAAGGGATACGCCGGCGTATCTACTGATACGCTGTCGTATCCCTGTTTCTATCTATGGAACTGATCCACAGAATCAGTTTCACATAGATAGGCAGAAGATCCGACATGTGTAAGGGACTTACACTGTCGGATCTTATGATGCAGTACCGCAGCCGCCGCTGGGGGCATTTCTCGTTGAAATGCCGCTTCGGGTATGCAAATTAGCACTTACGGAGATCCACGAAGCTTTTAAGCTTCGTCTTTTCTCCGTAAGTATTAGTTTGCCGTCGCAATATTAGGGCTGCTTTTACAAGGCCTAAACTGTTTACACCTTGTAAAAGTAGACCCTTCTATCCCGCGTCGCTGTCATTTATTTATTTTTTTTCCCGCCGCAACTCGTTTTTTTTTTACGCCCATCGCGATTCTCAAAACCCGGCACAACGTAAAACCACCGCAAAGCACATTGGGAAAATTACGTCGGGAGCATGCGCAGTACGTCTGGCGCGGGAGCGCGCCTAATTTAAATGGGACTCGCCCCATTAAATTAGGAACGCCTTGCGCCGGACGGATTCAAGTTACACCGCTCAAAATTTCTAGGTAAGTGCTTTGTGGATCGGGCACTTAGGTAGAGATTTTGCGGCGGTGTAACTTAAACGGGAAAAATTACGTTGCGCCGGGTTTTTGTGGATTAGGCCCTTGGTCTCTTAATTTATCTAATTGGGTGAAGGGAAAATTCCTTTTCACTTTGAATGTACAGATGAAAAAAAATAACAGAAATGTCCTTATAATATGAATAGATAATTGATTTGAATATGTTTGTAATTTATTCTGTGAATATTCTCAAATCCCTTAGCAAATCAGCCTCAATGACCTTTACTCTGTCAAACTAAAATCAGCTGAATTGGATTAATCCAATCCAGCTAACCTTTGGCTGTTTCACTGAAAACACAGTTGGCTAAAGGATAGATATCACAGCCTGTTCACAAATCACTTTCTCCTTTTATGGGACTACCTCAAAACCCCTTTTGCACTTCAGTCACCTCGTAATCTACTTCTAGTCTTTATTAAGAAACTGTTGTTCTACACAGCTTTCGCCTTTTCTGCCTCCTTCCACGTCTAGTAGGCTGTGAACTTAACTAGGCTACACAAGCTGACTAACGCTGCAGCCTTCAAGTTATTTCATACTTCCAGTAATCACATGGCCTTCCTAACTTACATCTTATACATTTTTACTCCTCCTATCTTACACTACGATCCTCTCTAAACCAGCTGACTTAGTTTGAAAATGTGTGCAAATGAGACCCTTACACCCCAGGTCTCATTTCCCACCTCTACCTTCAAAACCTGATTCTAAACCCCTCAGGTACATGAGCAACTAGGAACAAGACCTCAGGTTCTCCTCAGAAGCAATTGATTAGATGATGTCTGGGCCACAACCAAATCTTTGGTACAAAACATTAAAGCATTGGAAGCTAACTATAAAGTCTTGACCCGCTGGTACTTCGTTTCTGCTAGAATTTCTAAATTCGCTCCAAACCACCTGCCAACCTGTTTTTTTTCGAGGTTGTAAAGATAGAAGTATTCATTTACATATCTGGTGGTCCTTCCCAATAGCTAGCCAGTTTTGGGAGGAGATATTTTAAATCATTTCTACACTGTCATTTCTACAGTGTTTTCTGCCATAGCCCCTCTCAACCCCCTTCTGGCACTGCTTTATGCTCACCCGAACATAACTCAAATTGAATTCAAACTGTTCCTTCAAATAACCACAGCTGCCAAACAAACCATATTAAAGGCTTGGAAGACTAACACCCTAGATATAGTAGAGCCCAAACACAGGATCATTAGGTCTATGATCCATGACAAAATTGATGCAGTTCTCCAAGATAGGATAGAATATTACACAAAACTTTGGCAACCCTGAGTGTGCCATTTCCTACCTCATTTTGATGACTCTTTATTGCTTCCTTAGCATTTTCAACTTGACTCTACTACATGTTACCCCCTCTGGAGCCCTTCTTCTCTTTTTCTATCAAATTAGACTTAAAGGATAAATTCGCCTTTTAAAAAATTTGCAAATGTGCATTTATTATTGTTTTTATTGGGAGCCTGTAAAGCATTGCACCCACGAACACTAGATTGTGGGTGCAATGCAGGGCTCTTGCAGACTCTGTGTGTAAGCTGTCTGGCCGTACAGCAGTTACACACTAACAGGAAGCATCAATGAACTACCACCGCGCTCAACAGCGCCGTGGTAGTTCATTGAGAACTACAGGCCGACAGCCACAAAGGGCGCCGGACCTTTAAGTTTTCTATTCACAGAGCTCTGTGAATGAATGGGGTTGCCAGGTGGGTGGAGCCCCACACACAGCCACATTCCTTGCAGAGTGTGACAGAGAGTGGGGATAGAAGATCCCCCACCATCTGTCACAACAGGGAATCGGGGATTGTGAGTGTGTAACATGTTACAAAAAGTGAACTTATGCTTCAACTTCTTGTACGCTTCCACCTCATAGACTTAGATGCTCATCATCGCATTAGAAATATTGCCTGATACAAACTATTAGCCCATGGTTAAATATTTTTCTTTTACTGCCTTTAAATTACCAACTCGAGTTTAAGCCAAGGTTTTACATAAAAGCTTGCCTGTTTTATTTTTGCTGTTTGATTGATCTCAATGGTAATTTTGTTCTATATGATTGTCATGTACTCTGAGACCTCATGTTATCACTTTTTGTATTCCAAAAAACGATGTCTTATACTGAGCCAATAAAAATATTCAACAAGAAAGGAGAGGTATTAGAGTATGGTTGTAAATGGGTTTTTGTTCTATTTAATCTGTTTGTAATTGATATAACTGAAGGTTTGGTTGGCAAGGTATGTCTTTTTGCTGATGACACAAAGTTGTGTAATAGGGTTGATATCCCTGGGGGTGTCTGTAACATGGAACATGATTTTCCATGGCTGGAAAAAATGTGAAAACAGTGGAAACTGCAGTTTAAATTTCCTAATCGTAAAATAATGCATTTAGAGAAAAGATCCTCTGACAGAGTATAGTCGTAGGAGCACCGTGTCAGGTAGAAGATTTGGGGGTGGGTGTGAGCAGGCTTTGGGAAAAGCAAATTGAATTCTGGGGAGTATCACTAGAGGAATCATTAGCGTGGGAACAAGCTTCTGATTCCCCGATATAGATCTTTAGTTATAACTAGAGAGATTACAAACAGGAACAAAGAGGTCCTGATTCTCCTATATGGATATTAGGTTATCACTAGGTGGATCACCAGCAGGGGAAAGGAGGTCCTGATTACTCTATATAGATATTTAGTTATCCCTCGAAGATTTTCCAGCAGGAGAAAGGAGATCCTGTTTCCCCCTAAATAGATGTTTAGTTGTTACTAGAGGGATTATCAGCAGGAGGAAGGAGGTCCTGATCCCCTATATAGATCTTTAGTTTTCACTAGAGGGATCCCCAGCAGGGAAAGGAGGTCCTGATTACTCTATATAGATTTTTAGTTACCACTAAAGGGATCTCCAGCAGGAGCAAGAAGGTCCAGATTCCTTTATATATCCTTAACAAGTGTTAAAAGGTTTCATTCCATGCATTAAGATAAAACAAAATTACTTTAGAACCAGTTTAAATGATCTGACTACCATACTTATTTTCCTTACCTGTTTTTAATGCAGGAGAACTATTCTCAGGCCTGCCCAATGCAGACTTCTTGCCATCTGTCACTTACAGACTGTCTGATGTATTGTATTGTCAATACTAAAACTGGTCATATATCATATATCAAGCAGAGACAAAAAGAGATAGATAGATTGAAGGAAAGTTGCATGATGTAGATCTACCCACAGTACTTTGAAATATGGTTTCAGTGCAATGTGTAGCATTCAAATTAACTTAAGGTGGGTGGACAGAGGTTAGCACCATTTTAAGTGTTTTACTAGACAGCATTAGCAATTCAATTACTTTTTTCCAATGACTGTTTTTATTTGCTCCCTAAAATTGCTGTTGAGAACTATGCTTATACAAATTTAAAGAGCTGTCAAAGACCCTTTAGCATACCCAGAATGCAAGCACACTCATAATGGTTTATTTTACTAAAGGCACATAGACTGCAATTGCTCCAGAGCTTAGTAAATTACTTCCATCACCCAATCATGTGCAAGCAAAAATGCATTTTTTCCTTGCACATGATTGGGTATTCTTTGCAAAGTGAAGCTTTACCTCATTCACTAAGCTCTGGAGCAACTGCTGCAATTGCACTTTGCAAAGTTCACAGTCAATTTGCCTTTAGTAAATCAACCCCATAGTTCCTTGAACAGAGAAAATTTTAGTTGCAAAAAACTGACCGACATTTCCACTGCTTGTAATCACTACATACCACAAATAAGCTACTGATATCTGCTTTTAATTGGTGCCAACCACAAATGGTCATATAGTGAAAGGAAAGAAAACATTTCTGCTTAACAGGATGGGAGTGGTACATGACAACTAATAGATCTTATATATAGTGCTATATTGTGTTGTACATCAAAACAGCTTACTCCCATTATCAAATATACTATTACTGTACAACCATTTGTAGTGCCAGTAATGCTGGAAGAATTAAAGGAGACCTGTACTGTGGAATATGTGCTCAAAAAGATGAGCAGAGGACAAAGGACTAGTCACCAATATTGCCTGTAGGCTAAGTGGAGAACATTTAGTGCACTGGCCTTGTGAAGTATGTACTAACGTGATTATATACAAAACCAAAAAGTTGTACCCTCACAAACGTGAAATAAAAATTTGCATTTGCATATAAAAAATGGCTGACCAATGAAAATGACAAGTATTTGACATCCTTAAAGCAACCCCAGGGTGTCATGGTGAGCATTAATGGAAACATGGGTGGCTTTGGAAAAAAATCAATATCCAATTCTTTTAGAAGCAACCAGATGAAGTGCCACTGTTTAAACAATAGAAAGCTGGCACTGAAAAGGTTCTGATAAAAGGGGGGCAGGGCCCAGAAAAACTTCAGCAATTTTCAGTCCTTATATTCAGTACAGTACATTATTGTTTTTCACTTGTAGAGAACTGGTGTTGTTTTTTTTGTATGTCATATTTTCGTCATGTTCTTTGGTTAGCAGATGTCAGCAAGCTTTTATTTTATGTTTGTGAGTATCATTCCTCTGTAAAATATTATAAATGTGAATGCACACAATACAATGGCAATGCTCTCCGTATTCTATACTTTGTTTGCTATATCAGATCTCCCTACTTATTACAAGAGCTGTGTGCCATGATGTAAAATTTTGAAAAATATTGCCTGTTTAAGTGGAAACTACAGACACTTAGGCCCCATACTCACGAGCAAACATGTCTGCTGAAACTGGCCCGCAGGCCAGTTTCAGCAGACATGTTTGCTCGTGTGTGGGCGCGAGCGGGCCGAATTCCAGCAAACATTTGCCCGCCGGGCCTTTTCCCAGCGGGCAAATATTCCTGGACTTGTTTTAAAACAGCCCGCTGGAATTCAGCCCGCTCGGACATGTACGGTCGTCAGTACAGACCTACCGTACATGTCCAGGCGCCCGCCGTCCCTCGCATGCGTCGAATGACTTCGACGCATGCGTGGAAGCATTTTAAAGGCGGGCCGCCCACGTCGCCGCGTCATTGTCGCGGCGACACCGCGTCATCGACGCGGCGACACCGCGGACACGCCCCGCGTATTGTTTACGCGCGGACTTCTGTACGATGGTGTGTACAACCATCGTACAGAAGCCCTCTGGCAGACATGTATGGTGAAAACGGTCCGACGGACCGCTTTCACCATACATGTTTGTCCGTGTGTACCCGGCCTTACAGTGATTGAGCTCCTGGCTCCTCCCCTCTGTCCAATGCCCCATGGGAAGCCGCTTCCCATTGGGGCACTCGTGCATGCTCTCTCCCGAGCCCTGCTGCTGTGTCCATTGAAATAGACAGTGGGAATCGGCACCGCCCCCGCTCTTTGGTCACTCGCTTTGATTGACAGCGATGGGAACTAATGGCTGCTGGCTCTCCCCAGCTAAGCCATCAAGCCCTGGAAGTGAAGGGAGAGAAGAACTGCAGACGTGCATGGCACTGGATCAAATGAGGGCTCAGGTAAGTAAAAGGGGGGGGGTGAGGGGGGATGCTGACACCTAAACATTTTTTACCTTAATGTAAGGAATGCAATAATTTAAAAAAATGTTTAGGCTTTACAGCCACTTTAATCATGCTTAAAGCACACTAGAGTATTAACTATATTGCCTGTAGGGTCCTTGCAATTGCTTAGTTCCCTATTGCCATGCCTTATTCTACACTGTGTCTCTATTTGGGAGTAGACTTAGAAGCTTTGTTTCTTCAGAGCTGCCCCTCAGTGACCAGGTATCTGCTAACAGTTGGAGTAATATTCCAAAGGCAGAAGCATTTGTGGAGGAAGCACAGATCCACAGAATGATTGAAGCAGAAGCATGGAGATGCTTGTCTGCAGCTCTTTAGATACAGCTTTCTCTTCAGCAAGGAGAACAGTGAGCAGCACAGTAATTACATCTCCAAATCTCACTCCAAATCTTAAAAGACTATCAGTCTAAGGCTGCTATGCCTTAGATGATCTCACACTTCAGCTGTAAAGCTATTAGGCTTAGAGTGGTAATAAAACCAAATTCAAAAATGTAATTCTTAGATGCGATGATTGCATTTGTTTTCTTTTTTTTTTTAGGATTTTTCCGTCTGTTTTCACCTGGGGATCTGACCATAAACACACCTCCTGTATTAGTGTGCCCCTAGTCAGGATGAAAGAACACAAGGGGCACCTTTGAACAGTAGCATTGTCAGTCTGGGGGGAGGGGAGTATTAGATATTCTAGCAGATTTAAATACACTAACAAATAGAAGCCAAGCTCTAGATAATACTTTATAAGCAGTTACAGCAACAGTTGTTTTCCTTCTGAAATAATGTTTTACATAAATGTATAAAAATGGATCACTGTAAACACCCCTGCCAGTAACTGATACATTCTGATGAAGAGCTTTTTCTTTTGAAAAACGACAGAATTACTTGAAATTGAAAAAAAATGACTAAAAAAAGAAAACAAACAAATGCAGCCATGAAATTTAAGAAATGGTAAACTGCACTATAATAAATGTTTGCTTTTGGGTTTAATACCACTTTAAGGCACATGGGTGATCAGGCACAGGAGGGATTCAAGACAAACGATAGATTTTCTGTTTAGGCCAAATTTACATTTCTACTATTCCCTATTACATTGTATATGGCAAATCTTGACTTTTTAAAGTTAGGTCCACTTTAATATCTAATTTTCCATATTATGAGCACTGCAATGAGAAAACTAACATTACATAATTTATTAACAAAAATAAGTTGCTAAATTTTTAGTGCGCACTGTGCAAATCAGTAGAGGCCTAAAATGACTTATGCCCTGTACACACGATCGGACTTTTGTCTGACCAAATTCACATTGGAAACCCGACGGAATTCCATCGGAGGAAAATAGAACATGTTCTCTATGTGGGGCATACACACGGTCGGAATTTCCAATGGAAAAATTCCGTCTGACTTTTTCCATCGGAAATTCCGATCGTGTGTATGAGGCATTACAGTGCTGCCCCTTATTCTCTCAGTGCTGTTGCACAAGTGATTACAGGGAGCCGATACAAAGAAAGACGCATGTACTTTTACCAGTTTTATGTAACATTTATTTGTTTCTAACCCATTGCTGGATTTAAAAGCAGTTTTTATATGTGTTTCAAATTTAGCTTAAAGCTAATTTATATACTCTTATTTGTTCCACTGAATATACATGCACATCCCTCCCAGGTTTATAAAATCAGTACATTTTGTGCTCAAGCAAGCTGTACTTACCTCTTTCACTCTATGTATAATTTATGTTGAACTGTGCAAGAAACTGTCCTAGCTAACATTAGTGTGACACTAGTATTTTCCATTAATTAGACATGCATTTAAGGGGTTTTAAGTTTTAAGAATTCAATGCATTTAAGTTCTAGATGGCTGACCAATTGGGAACTCATAACTTCCCCACAGCTGTATTATATCCACTTTATTAGATACCGCTAATACAGAGGAAAATGCTTATGGGGAGGTTTGTAGTATCAGATACACTGTTCTTTACACTGGGATGTACGTCTTTTTTTCTGTGGTTTCAGAACCCTAGGAACCTCATAGCTCTTGACGTCCAAGCCTAAAGAGGCCACTACTGTAATATACATAAAGTAAGCAGTGTTCACTTATTATGTATCTTTTTCTTTTGGTCGGCAGGCAAGAGTTTCACTTTGACAATCACCGTTTTCACCAGCCCTACGCAAGTTGCTACATACCACAGAGCCATCAAAGTGACTGTGGATGGTCCACGAGAACCAAGAAGTAAGTTCTAAGCATGATAATTGAAGTAAAAATAAGCCTAATTTACTTTATTTACACCGGCTTTCATAACTTGTTACTATAAATTTAATTTAGCAGTTTTCAGTTTATGATAAAAAGAGAAAATGATGCTCCCAATTAGAGATGTGAAACATCACTTTCATAAATTGCATATAATGTTCAGATTTTCTCAGAAATATTCAGTTAACCAAACTATCTAATAAAACAGTATCAACCATACAAATGTAATCAGTTTATTTTCTTTTGCATAATACAAACCCACTTTCTATTTCCATTTGTAATTTATAGCTTACTTTGTCACGTAAAAGACAGAGATGTACCATCTACCCTTCAGTGAACAGATTAGGGAATACTCATCATTCCAAACTGTAGAATGAGCACAGTGCAAACTGGGCTGTATTGGCCAACAGAGCAACAACAATCTATATATACTCCATCATCAGTTTTCAATTTTACAGTGCTATAATAGTTTGGCTGACATCTGCACTGTACCCAAATTTATTTTATATAATTTATTTTTAGACACATGATCTTTATGGTGGTATTTAATAACTGCTGGGTTTTTACATATTTTATTAAACAAAGGAAAGAAAAACAGTAATAGAACAAAGCAAATAAAAATACAAGGACAGCATGAACACCCTTGAAATAATCCCTTTATGGAAAGTAGACATCTTAAGGTGGACTTTTTGTGCCACAATTTTTTGGAAATGAAGAGACAAGTTTGTATTAAGGTTGAAAAAAAAACACGGATTTTGGCTATTGTACCCTAGATACAGCAACATCATAAGTCATACACAGAGGAAGGAGGAAGTGAAAGGGGTTATTGTACAGGTTGCATCCAGTGAGAGGATGGAGATGAAAAGGATAATGTTCAGATGAGCAGGATAAAGACAGGGAAGGGTAATATACAGGTCACTAGAGACAGGATGGAGCTAAGATGTACAGGGAAAGAAGGGGAGGTCAAAGGGTTAAAAACAATCCCACAAACAAACTACCCTGAATCTGCTGCTTGTGTCCTGGAAATAATGAATGATCATTCAGATATACGTTTCTGAAGTGACATTTGTGTCAATCATCTTAAAGAGGCGCTTTAGTCAGTAAAAAATAAATAAAAAGTCAGCAGCTACAAATACTGTAGCTGCTGACTTTTAATATAAGGACACTTACCTGTCCAGGGATCCAGCGATGCCAGCACCCTCAAGCTGATTCTTCAATCGGCTTTGGGGGCAGGCTCCGGCTTCTTCGCTAAAGGAAACAGGCAGTGAAGTCATCAGGCTTCACAGCCGATTTCCTGCTGTGCATGCGTGAGTCAAGCTACGCTTACTAAATGGTCTCTCCATCTTCTGGGGCCCAGAAGGCAGCAGGGGAAAGTAGGAGGGTCTGGAAATACTCAGAGATTGCTGCAGCAATCTTACCTGAAGGTGGGAGCAGGTACCTGTCAAAACTAGGTACCCGCTTAACCCCAAAGTGCCAAAATGTGGTAGTGGAGGGGGGGGGGGAACGACCAAGCAGAGCATCTCCTTTTGGGTGGAGCTCCACTTTAAAAATGTATGGGTTTGGTCAACCAATGACCTAAAAATACTCATAGTGCAGAGCAATAGAGAAAAAAGAGGAAGCAAGATATATTAGAGGCAGGGGAGTCAACAGCAGACTTACTGTGCTTTTAAACAAAGACATTAGCAGTTCACATGTTTGTAGTCCAGTGAATAACTATAGGAAGTTCATCTACTGCAAGGCCCTTAAGTGCAGAAAAAGAAACATAACTGCAGGAGGCGCATTTAGTCCTAGTCACCTTATCTCAGAGGGCATAAGCTTAACTACAGGAGATAAATGTACTCTACTTTGCTAATTTATTTTATTTTATACCACCAAAACAAATTATTCATTATATCATGACACAGTTCCTTTTCTGCAAATATACGTTGTTCCACATTTGGTAGGCTCAGAATGCTAACACCTTAATGCTGAGCTGCTCTCAGCCGTGATCAAGCTACTGACAGAAGAAGTCCCACCATGAGAGCAGAGGACATAATAATATGTTACGTGATTTAAAGACAGGTGTACAGTAATTTATTTAGACCAAGGAAATTGTAATCAATTTGCAAAGCTTTAAAGCAGCATTTAAACACAGCTAATATTTTGTGATATGCTGGTATATCGGTGTATGTGTATGCTTGTCTGACAATATATGGGCAGATGTCACCCACTTACATGGTGGTTGGCATATTTTCATATTACATTTGCAAGACCCCAAATAGATTCACAGCTAATTACAGCTACAGCCTTCAGGGTGTGTTCAAGTAAGTAAGGTATGGATTCAGGAATGGCTCAAAGGGGTTCATTTCTAATACCTGAGTGGGCAGGTATTAGAACACTTGACAACTCCTATAGCTGCCTGTGCCCCCGTTAGTTAGATTCACCCTCTCTATTTGTCCTGTTACCATTATCATTGAAAGTAAAAGAAAATAAAAAATTTTGGGTTGACATCAGAACATTATTAGAGGGAAAACCTTCCAATGGGGACACCAGTTCTGGTGACTCTGGTGGCACCCCGGGAATGCCTCACTTTCTGTTTTGGCTATGGGGCAGGAAGTGAAGGGAATACTCACCAGTGGGACAAAGATGGGGAAAAAATCCATCCCTTACTCTACCAAAATGGCAAAAAAGGTACATTTTAACCACTCAATGACCGGGCCATTTTTTTGCGATTCGACACTGCGTCGCTTTAACTGACAATTGCGTGGTCGTGTGACGCTGTACCCAAACAAAATTGACGTCCTTTTTTCCCCACAAATAGAGCTTTCTTTTTGTGGTATTTGATCATCTTTGCGGTTAAATTTTCTGGCACTATAAACAAAAAAAGGGACAATTTTGAAAAAAACACAATATTTTGTACTTTTTGCTATAATAAATATCCCCAATTTTTTTTTACTTAGGCTGATATATTCTTCTACATATTTTTGGTAATAAAAATTGCAATAAGCGTATATTGATTGGTTTGCGCAAAAGTTATAGCGTCTACAAAATAGGGGATAGATTTATAGCATTTATTATTATTATTATTATTATTATTATTTTTTTTTACTAGTAATGGCAGAAATCTGTGATTTTTAGCGGGGGCTACTACATTATGGCGGACACATCAGACACTTTTGACACATTTTTGGGACCATTTGGGACCATTTGCCTCTCGTGCCCGCGAACGCTCACGGCCGGTGGTCATCACGACTGCCAGTCACGAGCATTGGCTAAAAGCGGCCGACGTACAACTATGACGGTTCACACAGCGGAGCCAACCTGCCGCAGTATAACTGGGGCGGCTGGTCCGTAAGCGGTTAAAGAGGTTGATTTATACTGACCAGTCAATTAGCAAAGTAAAAGCTTACTTAGCCTAAAAATATGCTGTGTTCACTTTGTCCCATCTTGTCCAAGCAAAAATCCTGCTTTTTATTAGGTATTAAAAGTAAAAACTTCAACCACTAAGCTAAGTGAACATTCACTTTATACTGTATGTCAATTAAGCCCACGTTCACATCAGGCCATTTTGACATGTCAAATCACCGGCTGTTGCCCGCAACCACATCGCCTGAATCGGTGCGACCCCGCACCGATTCCCAAAAATAGTTTCTGCACTACTTTTGGCGACTTCAGGGGCGATTTCAATAGACATCTGTACAGAAACCCACACAGATGCATTAAGGTGAAAAAACATGAACCTTTACAACCCCTTTAATAGCTGATAACTGTAACCTACATTGAAGATTGACTCAGTGTACACTTTGGTTCACTAGCATACTTCTCATTTTTGCATTGCAAATATATAATAATAAGACATGACCAAATCCACCATTTTAAGCCCTGGAATGCCCTTCTGTATGTTTGTAACTGTATATACAAAAATAATCACTCAACATATCTGTATTTATCAGTGATAATATTCTTTCAAGCTCATGAAAGCTGTCTGTTTTATTTTATATATATATATATATATATATATATATATATATATATATATATATATATATATATATATATATATCCTGTACAACAACCAATACTTTTTAAAACAGGAAATATACTACTGTACTTTTTTGACTATCAACACTTATTCTGATAGGAAATAAAAACTATGAAAATATGCTCACACATTTTATGCTGAGTGTTAAAGATAAACAAACAGGAAGAGAAAAAAAAGCATGAATTTCCTGTAAAATTTTGATCGTTATATGGAATACTCTGTATATATCTTTTAACCATCGTGAATACCATCAAAATCTAAAAATATATGTATATGTATATGTAATAGAAAATGTTTATACTTTATAGAAGCAAGTGCCAGAGTCCTATGAGAAATATGGTCAAAGATACAGTATTCAGTAATATTACAGGTCATCAGGCTATGGGCACTTGGTGATTTTATTTAATGATGATTGTTAGCTACACAGACAGTTACAAATTAGTCGTGAGCAGGGATGGACTGGCCATAGGGAGTACCGGGAGATTCCCGGTGGGCTGGTCCATAAATGGGCCGATTTTGAGTGACAGCCCAGAGTTTCTGCGCTCTGCTTATGAGAGTACTGTGTATTAGCGAGGACTTGCTCATCCCACACATCCACAGCCAGTCAGCAGGCAGCGTAACCCTCCCCCCTCCAGCCCGCCACATTTGACTACCCGGGTGCTGGAGTGGGGCTGAATGGGGGCGCAAGGAAGGAGAAACACAATGCTGACGAGATACAAGAACGATAGCATGTCCTGCAGCACACAGATCGGCAGGACTCGGGAGAAATGTCACATCACAGTCTCACATGTACACTGGCTGCAGTGTCTTCCAGAAATCGAGGCAGTGTGCAGGTCAGTCCCCTCTCCCCCTCTCTCTCCCTCCCTCTTGTCTCTCGCTCCCTACTTTTTTGTATAGCTGTTTATCCTGCACACTGATAAGACCTGCTGGCATTCTGTGTCCAGTGACTGTGTGACACATGGCTGGCTGTTAACCATTTCAGTTATTTAGCCAGAGCTCTGTGTGTGCTGCACGGTTTTTGGGATGTTTTTTGGAAGGATTAACTGCTAGTTCAGGCTAGAACTTCACAGACCAATTAACTGTTTACTGTCCTCCACTAATCCTGACCAGATCACTGTTTGTAAGAACATTTGTATTTTGGAAATTGGATGTGCAGTTGTCACATGGGTGTACTTTCAAAGGAAGATTACCAACTTGATCTTTACAGAGATGGTTTAAATGGAGTGGAGCAATCCTGTGATACTATATACTGTTACACTGGGTTCAGCCATGAACGCAGTCTCTGACCATCTCCTGTAGTATGTCTGCAGTCTCTGATCATCTCCTGTAGTATGTCCGCAGTCTCTGACCATCTCCTGTAGTATGTCCGCAGTCTCTGATCATCTCCTGTAGTATGTCCGCAGTCTCTGACCATCTCCTGTAGTATGTCCGCAGTCTCTGATCATCTCCTGTAGTATGTCCGCAGTCTCTGATCATCTCCTGTAGTATGTCCGCAGTCTCTGATCATCTCCTGTAGTATGTCCGCAGTCTCTGATCATCTCCTGTAGTATGTCCGCAGTCTCTGACCATCTCCTGTAGTATGTCTGCAGTCTCTGATCATCTCCTGTAGTATGTCCGCAGTCTCTGATCATCTCCTGTAGTATGTCCGCAGTCTCTGACCATCTCCTGTAGTATGTCCGCAGTCTCTGATCATCTCCTGTAGTATGTCCGCAGTCTCTGACCATCTCCTGTAGTATGTCTGCAGTCTCTGATCATCTCCTGTAGTATGTCCGCAGTCTCTGATCATCTCCTGTAGTATGTCCGCAGTCTCTGACCATCTCCTGTAGTATGTCCGCAGTCTCTGATCATCTCCTGTAGTATGTCCGCAGTCTCTGACCATCTCCTGTAGTATGTCCGCAGTCGCTGATCATCTCCTGTAGTATGTCCGCAGTCTCTGACCATCTCCTGTAGTATGTCCGCAGTCTCTGACCATCTCCTGTAGTATGTCCGCAGTCTCTGATCATCTCCTGTAGTATGTCCGCAGTCTCTGATCATCTCCTGTAGTATGTCCGCAGTCTCTGACCATCTCCTGTAGTATGTCCGCAGTCTCTGATCATCTCCTGTAGTATGTCCGCAGTCTCTGACCATCTCCTGTAGTATGTCCGCAGTCTCTGATCATCTCCTGTAGTATGTCCGCAGTCTCTGACCATCTCCTGTAGTATGTCCGCAGTCTCTGACCATCTCCTGTAGTATGTCCGCAGTCTCTGATCATCTCCTGTAGTATGTCCGCAGTCTCTGATCATCTCCTGTACTATGTCTGCAGTCTCTGACCATCTCCTGTACCGTGTCTAGTTTATAAACTGTTTTTGTGCGTGTTCGCAAAATTAAAGTGGGCCAGTCTGGATGAAGTCCAGGGCCAAATTTTTGTCCCAGTCCATCCCTGGTCGTGAGTACCTTCACTACATGGTGTAAATCCATTTACAACAGCTGAAAGATTCTACTGTCTGGTAAACTGAAGGAGAGGGTTTGAATAGAACTGCATTTAAAGACTAGTTGGGGGTCAAGAACTCATAGAAATATATAGTTGGAGAAGGCGTATTTACAACAACAAGATTGTAAGGAACCAATGGTTCCCACTATCCTACAATGGGAAATTATTAGTCTTTTATCTCTGTTATTTACATCTGACAGGTTTATGAAATTCCCAGAGGAAACACTTGGGTCCATGAGAGGAGAGAAATACACACAGCAGCTATGCCCGCCCCTCCCCACTGCTGTCCAATCGGAGAAGCCTTTGTATTTTGTGAATGAGTTCACATAATATAAAGACTTGATTGGTCAGGGGCAGGGGATGGCCAGGACAAGCATAGCAGCTGCATCTACTCTACACTTGAAGGAAATGAGACCAGAAGGTCTGGCAGAAACTATCTTCCCCGGGAGCATAGCAAACCTTTCAGATGTAAATGAAAAATAAGCTCATTAGGTGGCAGGCACCTTGTTCCACTTAAAGTGGATGTAAACCCGAGAATTTTTTTTCTTTGCTGTCACAATGTACAGTATAATATTTCCTATGATCTGTGCCCGGTCTTGCCACACAGAGTTAATCCAGCTCTGAGCAATCCTCTTTTATTGTTTAGTGAAATAAAATAGACTTATAGAGAAAAACCTTAGTCTGTTCCGCCCCCTTGCTGTGAGTGACAGGTTATTTACATATCTCATGCACTAGCCTGGAGACAGGCATTATTTTTTAATTCCCACCCCCACTTTTCTGAAGTCATGTGGTTACTTTTCTGGATTTTGACTGGATGTTAGTGATCATAGCAGAATTTAGTGTAAGGGAAGTGTAGAGGTGGGCGGGGAGTCTACTGACATCACGACTCCACCCACAGAGCTCCAGACAACAGACCCACCCACAGAATCTGCAGTTTTTCAGTTCTTATAACAGACAGAGGGGAGACATTTGACAGGTAAGGATACATGCAGGAGGCATGTATATCATTATAGATCAGCACTATGGCAGTAGTTTAGAAAGGATGAGAGTGGGTTTACATCCACTTTAAAGCAGAGGTCCACCCTAAAAATAAAAAAAATCTATCTAAAAAGGCTACAAAAAAATAGATTTTTTTTTTATATATACTTACCAGAAGTGGCTGTTACTAGGCAGATCTCCAAATCTGCCTCTTCCTTGTCCGCGGTGGGTCTTCTTTCTTCTACTCGTCGCGCTGCCTCCTGGGAAATGGGGAGCGGTATCTTCTGACATCCGCCCATTCACACGGCTCTCGCATGCGCAGTAGGGAATCGGGCACTGAAGCCGCAACGCTTCACTTTCTGTTTTTCTCACCGAGGATGGCGGCGGGGCAGCCGAGACCCGAGCGATTGATCGGCTTCTGTTGCCAACATCGCGTGTCCTTATTAACCACTTGCTTACTGGGCACATATACCCCCCTCCTGCCCAGGTGAAATTTCAGCTTCCGGCACTGCGTCGCTTTAACTGACAATTGCGTAATTGTGCGACGTGGCTCCCAAACAAAATTGACGTCCTTTTTTCCCCACAAGTAGAGCTTTCTTTTGGTGGTATTTGATCACCTCTGCGGTTTTTATTTTTTGCGCTATAAACAAAAAAGTGCGACAATTTTGAAAAAAAATACAATATTTTTTACTTGTTGCTATAATAAATAGCCCAATTTAAAAAAAAAAAAAAAACATTTTTTTTCTCAGTCTAGGCCGATACGTATTTTTCTACATATTTTTGGTAAAAATAAATAAATCAATAAGCGACTGGTTTGCGCAAAAGTTATAGCGCCTACAAGATAGGGGACAGAATTATTATTTTTTATTATTTTTTTTTTACTAGTAATGGCGGCGATCTGCGATTTTTATTGGGACTGCGACATTATGGCGGACACTATCGGACACTTTTGACACATTTTTGGCACCATTCACATTTATACTGCGATCAGTGCTATAAATATGCACTAATTACTGTATAAATGTGACTGACATTGAATGGGTTAACACTAGGGGGTGAGGAAGGGGTTAAATGTGTACCCTGAATAGTGTTCTAACTGTGGGGGAAGGGGACTGACTGAGGGAGGTGACCGATCTGTGTCCCTATGTACAAGGGACACAGATCGGTCTCCTCTCTCCCTGACAGGACGCTGTCTCTGTGTGAGCCGGCAATGAGAGATGATCTCATATGTTTACATTTGAGATCATCTCTCATTGGCCGCACAAATCGCATACCAAACGGCCACTCCGATTGGCCGTTCACAGCAATCTGGCACGGCCACGGCCAGCACAGAATTTCCCCACTGTCCGCTCAGGGGAACGAGGAAAGGGGAGGACGTCAAATGACGTCCTCCTGGATTTTCCGGTCTGCGCTGAAGCCGTCTTTCGGCTATAGCGTGGGCTTCAAGTAGTTAAAAGTCAGCAACTACAGTGTTTGTAGCTGCTGACTTTTAATTATTTTATTTTTTAAGCCGGACCTCCGCTTTAACTCATAGTATGCCTGCTGAATTCCTGGAGTTCAGCTTCAATTTGTATTTAGTAAATTAAAACATAGTCGTCTATTTTATTCCCTCCTACAGGTTTTAAAAATCTGCCCCTTCACTCCTCTGATCTCTATTATTGAATTTTCCAAAGCACTGTTATCCTGTTAACTATAGATCAGTGGCAGCGACATTTTGTAGACACATGGCATGGTTGACAGGTGGTATATACCCTAGCCAAACTGTCTATAATTGCAAACATGCTAGCTGATGTTTTAATGTGAAAGATCAGTAAATGAAGCCAAATAAATATGAGGCTGGGTTTAAAATGGATTGTTTCTACTTAATAAATAATTTCACATTGTAATTTACAGTAATTGCTGGTGAGTATAAATCAGACTTTGCTTTCTATGCACCACTGAAAATGTTAAACAAGAATTTCAAAGCAAAAATGTGATGGCTTGCAGTCAGATTAATTTAATGTATTTAATTAATTTTTTTAATGGATGTGTATAAAATCCTTGGTATTTAAATAAATATGTAATATCCCTGACACGGGTGTCCTAGAGCATAATAGGTTTTCCAGAGAGTTTGACTGAAACTTTTTGGTTACCGCCTTTAAAGGCAGGCAGGTAGGAAAAGGGATAAGTCATTGATCAGGCTCATTACTGTGGTTTACTAAAGGGGCAGAGACTGCTCACTCATTTCTATGCACT
This sequence comes from Rana temporaria, assembly GCF_905171775.1. Taxonomy (NCBI): domain Eukaryota; kingdom Metazoa; phylum Chordata; class Amphibia; order Anura; family Ranidae; genus Rana; species Rana temporaria. Next base: position 284,393,232 of record NC_053490.1, read on the forward strand.
GCTGCAAAAGCTAAACAAGAACTTCAAAAGAAATGTGATTGTTTGCAGTCAGATTTATTTAATGTATTTAGTCTATTTTTTTAATGGATGTTTATAAAATCCTTGGTAATACTTATGGCACTGGTGTCCCAGAGCATTTAACGTTTTTCCCTTTGAGTTTGACTTTAAGATTCTCTCCTTGACTATAACTTTTTGGGCACGACCTTAAAAGGCAGACAGGTAGAGAAGGGGATAAGTCATGGTTCATGCTCATTATGGTTACTTACTAAGGCCCAGATTCACAAAGGAGATACGACGGAGTATCTCAGATACTTCGTCGTATCTCTCAGAGTATCTATGCGACTGATTCATAGAACCAGTTACGCATAGATATTCCTAAGATCCGACAGGTGTAATTGTTTTACACTGTCGGATCTTAGGATGCAGTACCACGGCCGCCGCTGGAGGGAGTTTGCGTCGTAAACCAGCGTCGGGTATGCAAATTAGGAGTTACGGCGATCCACGACGGTTTTTCGTGTTCGCTACGTCTCCGCTAGTCTAGTTTCCCGTCGCAAAGTTAGTCGTCGTTTTGGGTGCCTTAACTTTACACAGCACACGTATGTGCTGTATAAAGTATGGCCGTCGTTCCCGCGTCGAAATTTTAAAATTCACGTAGTTTGCGTAAGCGTCCGGGAATACGGAATTACGCTACGCGCGTCGGCGTTCGAAAAAATGACGTCACTTCGCGCAAAGCACGGCGGGTAATTCAAAAGGGAGCATGCGCAGTAGGTCCGGCGTGGGAGCGCGCCTACGCCCCTTTGAATTACGCGGGCTTACGCCGGAGGCCGCCGGCGTAGGTTTTCATTGCAAGTGCTCTGTGAATTAGGCACTTGCAATGAAAACCTGCGGCGGTGTAAAGTATCTACGATACGTTACGCCGCCGCACTTCTACCTGAATCTGGCCCTAAATGAGTAGAGACTGTTCACTCACCAAATTGAATGTTTACTTAAAAACCAAATTATGTTTACTCACCTTAGTGAATAAAAGGTTAACATTAATATCATTTTGTTCACCTAAATCATCCAATTACTGCTAACTAAAATCCTGTTTTTTATTTTTCCTTTGCACATAACTGGGTAGTCAAGGTGAACTTATCTTCATCTTATTCACTAGGCTAAGTAAACACCCACTGTGGTAAGTGAACAGTCTCCGCTCTCTACTGTAAATTAACTCAATTTAGTGGTGTGTGTGTGTGTGTGTCAATAGCTCCAATAAGTTGTGCGCTGTTGAGCTATTGAGCTCTGTAAATAACATACTTTTTCTGCAAAACAGATAAGGATACTGTGATAAAAATGTAACCAGGATATTACAGCACTGGCAGCTGGTTGGATATGAGAATACAACATTTTCATATGCAATATTTTAAAAAGAACAAGAACATTTTTTTATTATTATTTTTTAGTCCTGGTCAGTAAAAATAAAAAGAACAAATGTATACAAAACCGTTTTACAATCCCTTTAAGTAACTGTCTATTAGCATGCAAGAACTCCCTTGGTGTAAATGCAAATATTAAACATTACATTTAATTTGGCTACAATATGCTGACACTTTGCAGCTCTTTGAGGTTAAACGCTACTGATATGTCCATTCATATATCCAGCCTCAAAGAGCACATGTTGAGAGCATAACAGAAATTATATTAACCAAGCACATCTGTGACTATTCTTAACAGACATGTTGACATCACTTTCAGTTAGTTTACTGATTTATGATACTTATCGCTCACAGAAGTTCTAAGCTCAAAAATATAGGTCTCTCTATACTTCATGTAACAACATTTGAAGCGGTCTTTTTTTTGGTTTTGTATTGACATTTTTTTTTTTTATTTATTTGTTTTACTAAACATACAGGCGCAGATACTCAAAGGCATTATGCCGGCGTATCTGTTGATACGCCGCGTAATTTCAAATTTTGCGCGTCGTATCTTTTGGTTGGTATCCACCAAACAGATACGACGGCATCTGTCTTAGATCCGACAGGCATACGCCTTAGTACGCAGTCGGATCTAAGATGCAATTTTCCGGCGGCCGCTGGGTGGCGTTTCAGTAGTTTTCCGCGTCGAGTATGCAAATTAGCTATTTCCGACGATCCACGAACGTACGAGCATCCGTCGCATTTTCTTACGCCGTTTTTTTCGTCTTTTTCCGGCGTATAGTTAAAGCTGCTATTTGGAGTTCTTGTTTGCGTAAGTCGTCCGTGAATGGGGCTGGACGCCATTTACGTTCACGTCAAACCAATGACGTCCTTGCGACGTCATTTAGCGCAATGCACGGTGGGAAATTTAGGGACGGCGCATGCGCAGTTTGTTCGGCGCGGGGACGCGCTCCATTTAAATGAAACACGCCCCCTACTCGCCGCATTTGAATTCCGCGCCATTATGCCGCGAGAGATACACTACGGAGCGAATTCTTTCTGGATTCGAACCAAAGCCAGGTAAGGTACGGCGGCGTAGCGTATCTCAGATACGCTGCGCCGGGGCAGATCTTTGTGGATCTGACCCACATTGTAGAAGCTGATTTATGATGGCTGCTGTGAACTATAGCTTACTGCTTTTTAAATAAGCTCTAAAAAGACTTCCTAGCCAGAATGGTCTCAGAGGTAAAACTTTACCATCGCCAAACTTACCAAACTTTACCATTAACATCCCTAGGATCTTGAGAAGGACAGTTGATAGCATTTACTTCCTGGAATCTGTCCTTAGCTCAGACATGCAGACGAGGACAGTGTTCTTAGATGATAAAACCCATTCTCCCCTCCTGAAGACTCCTGGGATGTATGCCATCATTTGCCTATGCATGAAACTAGGAAGTAACAGTAGAAATGTAAAAAAAGGTTCAAAACAAGTAAATATGATATATTTTCCTATTTGTTTACTAATTCTAGCAGAATAAGGACTAAAAATAGTCAGTGTTGATTGAGACGTTGATTGAGAGAGTGAAGTTCAACTTTAATAAAGTTTGTGGTCTAAAAAGTGCATACAATTAAATACAGTGTGTAAGGCAGTGTCTGGAGAGGTAGACGTATAGAAAATTTTAAAGAAATTTGTTTCAAGGAAACATTTTAAATGTAAGAGCAAGTCTGAAAAGCGAGGAAGACAATCTTAGATAATCCATTCTCACCAAGGGCTTGTTCACAAAAATAAAGTGATCCATGGTGGAACACGTTCTAGAGGGCAGTAGAGCAGTAGCTGCCAGGCATTCATTAATATCATAGTGCTGCTTCCTAAATGCCCTTTTCTTTGAAAGCTGAATAGGGATTTTGTATGTAAATGCCATGCAGCAACCGTGAACCAAGCGTTTGGCCTACATTTGGGGCACAGCTCTATTCAGGTGGCCCACTACTGCCAACTGAACATGACAGAGGGGGTATCATTTATGGAAAAATAACCACTAGGAGTGGGATTTTTAAGGCACTACCAAAAAGACAGTAACATAGAAAACAAATAATTATGATGAGAAGCAATCTGCACATCCCTGAGTAGCTAAATGCTAACAGTCAGGTGGCCAGCCCACCCCTGTCTCTGCTTACTTGAACTAGGCCCAGCAGCTTCTAAAGGAATATTCAGGGAATTGGCTTAGGCCATTTGCGTATATATCCCTAAGCCCTCGTTCACACTGAATGCAGGTTTGAAATCTTGCAAGTTCAGCTGAACTCAGGCGATTTCAAACCCTCATTTCAGTGCGAGTTCAGGGGCGATTTGAAAGACATCTGTGTGGATTCATGCACATATGTCTATTGAAATCACCCCTGAAGTCACCAAAAGTATTGCAGGAACTACTTTTGGAGACTGGTGCGGAGCCACAAAGCAGGCCTCGTACCGATTGGGACGACAGTGCCATTGCCGGCAATAGGCTGCGATTTGGCATGCAATTTGACATGTCAAATTGCATGTCAAATCACGCCGATGTTGCAACATGGGGCTTACTGTTACAACAGTATCTGAATCACAAGCTGCAATGAGAAGTAATTAGAAAGCCAACTCTCAGGCCCCGTACACACGACCAGTTTCCTCGGCAGAATTCAGCTTCCGACCGAGTTTCTGGCTGAATTCTGCCGAGAAACCCGGCCGTGTGTACACTTTCGGCCGAGGAAGCCGACGAGGACCTCGGCGAGGATATAGAGAACATGTTCTCTATTTCCTTGTTGTTCTATGGGAGCTCACGGCCCGCCGAGGTCCTCGGCGGCTTCAGGGCTGAACTGGCCGAGGAACTCGATGTGTTTGGCACGTCGAGTTCCTCGGCCGTGTGTACGGGGCCTTAGTATTACTAGTAGGTCTAAACTGTCACTGATGCCACTGCAGAAAAGGGAAGAAATATCTCAGTTACACCCATGCTGTGAAGGAAGACAATACTGTTTCATTGTTGTATAATTGCCAAATTAACGAAATTATGCTATTTTTGGAGAAAAGTTGACTGACTAAGCTTGTTGTCATAAATCCTTGCCTCCCTGTAGCGGTACCTAATATCATTGCCAAAATATTTGTTTTCTAAGGGCAGCCTATACTGAAAAACATGGCGTTGGTGTTATTGTATCTCTACTAATCATTTTTCCTTCTCTGGCAGCGTTAAAGAGATTTTGAATGGTTACAGATTTTTGGCACCAATAAGATACTTGCGCTTGGTACACAGATGTATAAAAAGGATGAATTGATTCACTGGGAAATGTAGAGCACGACATATGTTTTGAATTGCATAAAAATTATAATCTAACTTCCTCTTGTTGCAGTATCTGACACAATGCAAAAGCGACCCGAGTTCAGTATTTGACCCACTCATACCCATTTGTGTTGCTTTAAAGTGAAACTCCAAGCAAACGAAACAAAATACAGTTGCAACAAATACATGTTTACCTTCTAAACGGTTTCTAATTTTGGCCAACCATTCTTGTGATACCTGTTTAGCTACCACAGCTTTATTCAAAGTGGTTGTAAACTCTTTTACACCACTTGTACCCAATAGTGTATTTAGGTTTTGTGCTGCCCTAGGCCTGACTAAACTTGTGCACCCCTGTAATTTAAATATGACCCACCCCTTCCTGTCATGGCCACACCCTGTGTTGTTTAAGACCCGCCCTGAAATTTTCGAGTGAGGACACTAGTTCTGAGGGCCTGGGGGGAAATGGATTCCCTTAATTTACTTCGATTTCCTCTTACTTCCTGGTTGCCCATAGAGCAGGAAGTGAAGGGAAATCTTTGCAATGGAACAGGGAAGGAAAAAAAATAAACTGACAGGGGCTATAACCCTCCTTTACTCTATCCAAAATGAAAAAAAAAAGTGTTGCCTATAGTTCTACTTTAAGTAAATGGTGCAGCAGAAACACATACCACAGTGAGAAAGGATTGTGGTCCAGGATGATAAAACAGTCAAATTTGGAAGCACTCCCCCCCCCCCCCCCCCCCCACAGTTGCGGAATGCCGGCCGCCCACATACCAGAAGCAGCGCGGGCGCTTTATGGGGGCGCTAGACTAATTTTCCTAACAGTGTAGCGCAAGCCGGCGGGGACTCTTTTTGTGCTGCCCACCTGCAAAGTGCTGCCCTAGGCCTGGGCCTTGTTGGCCTAGGCCAGGATACAGCTCGGCTTGTACCTACAGGTAAGCCTATAGTAAGGGTTACCTCTAGGTACTGTAAATATCTCCTAAACTTGCACAGTTTAGAAAATTTTCACTATATACGCTGCTACAGACGTCATTGGCGCCTGCGCACTAAAGAAACGGCCTGCTGGTGCCATTTTTTCAGAGCCTGCGACATCATTCGGCCGATTACAGCGAACCACAGAGAACCTTCTTCCCTCAGCCAGAACACTAAAGATGTGTCGTGGATGGGTCTTCCAGTATGACAATGACCCAAAACATACCACCAAGGCAACAAAGTAGTGGCTGTAGAAGAAGAACATTAAGGTCATTTAGTGGCCTAGTCAGTCTCCAGACCTTAATCCTATAGAAATTTGTGGAGGGAGCTGAAACTTTGAGGTGCCAAGCAACAGCCAAGAAACCTTAAGGATTTAGAGAAGATCTGTAAAGAAGAGTGAACCAAAATCCCTCCTGAGTTGTCTGCAAACCTGGTCATCAACTACAAGAAATGCCTGACCTCTGTGCTTGCCAACAAGGGTTTACAACCCCTTTAAGACGGAACTAAGGCAAATAGCTAAATACACAGATGCAATACATACTGTATACTGTAAAGCATATGCACTACCTTAGTGTGTTGGGATGTGTCAATGCATTTAACATTTGATGTGGTAACTGCATGTTAACACATGTGTTGCTGCAACACATAGATGTAAATTGGCCATAAGCGTTAGCACACTTTTTAATTTGATACACCTGGAATTTATTTATCTGATTTAACCACTTGCCGACCAGCCGCCACAGTTTTACTGTGGCAGGTTGGCTCGGCTGGGCAAATCGACGTTACCTTACGTTGCTTTTTCTTTTGGCCACTAGCGGCGCATGCGTGCCGCCAGAGACATGTGCGGCCGCAGCGTGTGCCCGGGTGCGATGACTGCTGGAGAGAGAGAACCGTAATATGTGTGTGTAAACACAAAAATCCTGGTTCTTTCAGGGGAGTAGAGACAGATTGTGTGTTCATAATAAGTATGAACACCGATCTATCTCTCCTCCTAGACATTCCCATCCCCCCTACAGTTAGAACACACCTAGGGAACACAGTTAACCCCTTGATCGCACCTATGTTTTAACCCCTTCCCTGCCAATTACATTTATACAGCAATCAGTGCATTTTTATAGCACTGATCGCTCTATAAATGTCAATGGTCCCAAAAATGTGTCAAAAGTGTCCAATTTGTCCGCCGCAACATCGCAGTCCCGATAAAAATTGCAGATTGCCACCATTACTAATAAGAAAAATAATAATAATAAAAATGCCATAAATCTATCCCCTATTTTGTAGACACTATAACTTTTGTGCAAACCAATCAATATACGCTTATTGCGATTTTTCTTACCAAATATATGTAGAAGATAACATATCGGCCTAAACTGAGGAAAAAAAAAAAAAATTTTTTAAAAATATGGGATATTTATTATAGCAAAAAGTTAAAAATATTGGGGGTTATTTACGAAAGGCAAATCCACTTTGCACTACAAGTGCACTGCAAGTGCACTTGAAAGTTCAGTCGCTGTAGATCTGAGGGGAAGATATGAAATGAGGGGAAGCTCTGCTGATTTGCATTGCAGTGCACTTGCAGTGCAAAGTGGATTTGCCTTTCGTAACTAAACCCCATTGTATTTTTTTTCCAAATTGTCGCTCTTCTTTTGTTTATAGCACCAAAAATAAAAACCACAGAGGTGATCATATACCACCAAAAGAAAGCTATATTTGTGGGGGAAAAAATACATCAATTTTATTTGGGTACATCGTCGCACGACCGTGTAATTGTCAGTTAAAGCGACGCAGTGCCGTATCGCAAAAAATGGCCTGGTCATTGAGCAGCCAAATCTTCCGGGGCTGCAGTGGTTAACACATGTTTTGACGTAAATTGAGGTATTTACCTTAAAGTACATTTTTATGTGACTTTAACTATTTTTTTTGCACCGAATTTTAAGAACATACCATCGGCACAACTGAAATTGGCTCACATTTTCTCTCCCAGCTAAGTAAGCTGCCTGATGCCTTCATTCTGTTCAAAGCCAAATTTGCGACCAGAATAATTTGTATGGTCTGAATATTTGTATAACAGTCCTTTTTAGCCTAATTCCCTGCACATGATAGTGAAACACTGATCAGAATAAAAGATTTCCCTCTATAGACAACTCTCAGTTTTTTTTTTTATAAATGTCCCTAGTGCTCCAGGCAAGGACTGAAAGATTCCCACTGTACAGTCCTAACAAACAAAGGAATGTAGTGTGACCATCTCATTTCACCCTTCTGGCGTGTGTCTTCCCACTTCAGAGCTGGGAATGTTCAACTTTCTGCAGGCAGTCTTTTTTACACTGACCCTGAGAAAACATCAAAATCATTATAAGGGATAAAGTAGGTCCATTTATAGTTATTTATCATATGCAAATTAACCCCCACCCCGATAGGTTTAGCTAAGTATATGAGTACATGCACACTGCAATTGGATAGTCTTTTTGTCATTTGCATTGTGTTTGTATTCAGGTGCTTTGGTAATGGTTCTCCTTAGGGAAAGAGAAAAGGAAGGTGCATTACAAACAACCATAATTAACGTGTGTTAATAGGACACACCTCTTTGAGTGCACAGCAGAAATTATCTGCAAAGCAATCCATTGTAGACATGTGTAAATGCAACGAAAGGTAAACACACAACTTAAAGCGGTTGTAAACCAGCGATTAATTATTTTTAATTATTTTTTCACCTGAAAGGCAAAAGCCATAATGAGCTAGTATGCACTGCATGTTAGCTGATTATGAAATACTTACCTCGGAACGAGGTGAGAGGAACTTACCTGGTCCACGCTGAGCGAGATGTCATCTTGACTCGGCGTGTCTTCCGGGTATCGCCGCTCCAGCGCTGTGATTGGCTGGAGCGGCGATGATGTCAATCCCACGCATGCACGCGGGAGACTTCAATTCGGCAAGGTCCGGCAGCTGCCGGTCCTTTAGCCGAGGATCCCCACTGCGCATGCGCCGCTGCAATCAGCGGCGCATTGCGGGGGGAATATCTCCTAAACCGTACAGGTTTAGGAGATATTCTTTATACCTACAGGTATGCCTTATTATAGGCTTACCTGTAGGTAAAAGTCAAAAATGTGGGTTTACAACCACTTTAAGTCTCTGATGGGCCATATTTAAAAACTGCATAATGGAAATGTGCTTGTCATACAGCTTCATTGCCTAAGCTGCAGTAAACACATGGCAACTACGATCTGATTGGTTAACACTTTCAACATATTCATTTCACAGACTTTTGCTCCTTTCTCATGTCCTTCATAGAATAGCATAACTACACTTCGCTTTAGATTTCTTCTATTGCAGAGATTTATGTCCTAGCATATCATAGAAACCTTTTCATTTTGCCTTCCTAATCTCTATATAATATGCATAGTAATATGTGTGGTAATGCATGTGTAGTACTACCCCCGAAGGAGCTGCTGGTTTAGATTTGGGCTTGACGTTACTTTACTGTTCCATGCACTCGTCTCAGGGGTTCTCCTTGAAGAGGTAGTTAAAGAAAGAAATGTCTGCGCCAAACACCTAGTCTCTTTCTCTCCCTCCTACAGAGAGGGTTTTTAATAAACTTCAGAAAAGAGGGATGGAGGTTTAGGGGAGATTCAGGCATCTTACTTGCAAATCACGGATATTCTCCTAGGTCCAGAGCAACAACTGTCTCCACACTGGACTCAGCGACCACCGGATAGGCCCACTCTCACTGGCCTAACAGCCGGTGCGAAGCTTGATCAAAAGATAGTCTCTGCCACAGACTTGGTGAAAGTAGAATTGGTTCAATAGTCTCTGCCACAGACTTGTGTAACCACGATCTGGGTTAAATTCTGAAGAAAAGAGCACAACTCACAGTGCCAGAATCTCTCAACCCTTCCAGCAGCACTGTGAGGTAGATTTTAGTGCGGATGCATCCTCCAATTGAGTCCTCAATTGTTCGGTCCCTTCCAGCAGGCAAGGCGACACAGGACCATCCCTGGATCAGTAGGCCTCAGCAGCTCCTGGGCCTACATCTCAGTAAAGGATCCTCAGGCCAATGTGGCCCAGAGGCGGGAACCGCCAATACATCCCTGAGTCCAGCAGGGCCCTTAGGTCCGGATCAGGAAAAGCCGACCCCACAAAATGGTGTCTGCCCCTTAAGTACCCTCTCCCAGAACGCACATTGGGTTGACCACGCCCCCTGAGCCACTTCTGAAAAAGGAGTACCCAATACATTCAATCTTTTGCATTTCCAATCTTGACCAGTGGTGACAGTGACACCTACTGTCAGGTGTTAAAACGTGCAACCCAGCTGAACTGAAACAGAACCACAATTTGAATACAATCTTTCTGAGCCAAACTATTGCTCAGACAACTATAATTTTAACATATAGCACCCACTCATTGGGAGCAGGGTGCTACACATGAATAATGTTTATGATGGTAAATATCAAAAACCTGATAATAATGACTGCATATTGCAGCTGTAAAATGTATAATTGCATTTGGCTAATAATTGTAAATTTTTGTCCCGAACTGAAAAATTGCCAGTGATGGTTGTTTTTACTATGAAGAAGTCTTGTTTCCAGCAATTTTACCTACAATCGCCTGGCTCTAAGTACTTCTTGCTCTGAAAATTGACGTGTATTTTTTGCATTGGGTTCCCATTAAAAATCCCCACTAGCCCTTTATGTAGAACAAGGTTTTGATATGGAATTTGGGGGGGGGGGGTCATTTTGTTTTTTTCTTTTGCCTGTATTGATTAAATTCATTCCACAGACTTCTGCTCCCTTCTCAAGTCCTTCGTGGAATAGCATAACTACATGTTATAATGCTATGTCCTGTATTAAATCAATATAGGACATAGCATTTTACTTTCAAATCTGGGGCGATTCCATATTACGTGGGATAGGTGAGTTGTACACCAACTTAAAGCCACTTCTTAGACTAATTATGATATGCTGCATACTTTATTTTATTTCCACTTTTTTTGCAGAGGAAGTGTTTCAGTAAACCAAATAAAGGGCATTCCACCTAAAATTATTGTTCCTCATACTTACCTATGTACCTATGTTTTTGTTTGCACTGCAGCAGAACATACAAAAATGAATCCACTGTGTGGGTTTGCCATTTGGTTGGCATCCTTTTTTAGATTTTTATTTATGTAACCTTTCTCCAACCACTTTTCCTCCAATAATTTGATAGATCTGAAATCATAGAGAATTAAAATAATTAATAAATCTAAAAACATCCAACGATACAATCTATATAAAGGCATTCTACACAATTCTGAATGTGATCTGTCATATGGAAACATGTATGAAAATACAGCATCGTATATCTCCCAAAGGCATTATTTAATTTCAAGATCGGGACACAATTTAATTTGCTAGCTGCTAATTCAGTAAATTTCTCAAGTTACTTTCTGCAGTGCAGAATTTCACCCAGCTGATTCCTGGAAAACACCCCAATCTTTTTTCCTGTGTATTGACGTTACTGTCTGTTATTCAGTGTGCAGAATATTTGATGTGAGATGATTATTGATTTAGTATTATATTAATAAATCCTATGCCTTACTATTTACTATAAACAATGTGTCCTATGTACCAGCAATAGAATGGTATTATTTAGAATGTGACTAAATCATGACGAGCTGAAAAGCAGGATATTTTATATATTTAATAATTATATTGACAGTACTCAATTATCAAAATGACAATTTAGTGATAATGTAAATCTATTCCAATGCATTTTAAGTAGGATTGCATTTAACAGTAAGCACTTTTGTTATTTTATGGGATCGGGTATCTTTTTTTTTTTTTTTTATAAAAAGTCTACAATTTACATTTAATAATGAATTTAGCTGGCAATTATGAAACTACACTTTGAATGCTGTATATGTATTTTTAATGTATTTTTTTTAGTTGCCTTATTAACTTCAGAAAAAAAGTATATTTTCAAGAATTTGGAAAAAAAGCATTTCCTAGTTTTTTTTTTTTTTTTTTTAATAAAGTGTGGTTTCACACATGGCAATCATCCAAAGTGTGGATTAATTCGCTAATGTGCACTTCGAAAATAGTATACACATATCTGTAACAGCTTTCAGTACCCCTTGCTTTGCCCCCATTCTTGGCCAGTCTGACAAAACTCCAAAACCTTCAGACAGTACCAGAGCTAAATAGATCCCCCCCACACCCCACATCTCCATTCCTATTAGTCTGCCAATATGAAGTGTCTATCAGTAAGATGGACTGCCACACCAGGCATTAGGAATGTGCAGGAGGCAGGAAGCAGTGGGCAAACGTTAGTACCATCAGGACGTGCCAAAGCTTTACCAATCAGAACAGTCCAACATTCTGGTGAAGCAGGGGTGTTCTGAAAATGCTAGGGTGGCATTTCATACCCAATAGAAACATTTGTTTTTTTTCTTAAAAATATAGGGCCAGATTCACCAAAGAGATACGACGGTGTTTCTCCTGATACGCCGTCGTATCTCTGTTTTCATCTATGCGACTGATTCATAGAATCAGTTACGCATAGATATCCATAAGATCCGACAGGTGTAATTGTTTTACACTGTCGGATCTTAGGATGCAATACCGCGGCCGCCGCTGGGTGGAGTTTGCGTCGTAAACCAGCGTCAGGTATGCAAATTAGCAGTTACGGCGGATCCCCGACGGATTTTTTGCGTTCGCTACATCACTGCTAGTCTAGTTTCCCGTTGCAAAGTTAGTCGTCGTTTGACCTGCCCTAACTTTAGTCAGCAATCGTATTGCTGTCTAAAGTATGGCCGTCGTTCCCGCGGCGAAATTTAAAATTTAATGTCGTTTGCGTAACACGTCCGGTAATACGGAAGTACGCTACACGCATCGCCGTTCGAAAAAATTACGTCACGGCGCGCAAAGCACGGCGGGAGTTAGGAAACGGAGCATGCGCAGTAGGTCTGGTGCGGGAGCGCGCCTAATTTAAATGGCACACGCCCATTTGAATTGGCCCGCCTTGCGCCAGAGGCCGCCGGCGTAGTTTTCATCGCAAGTGCTTTGTGAATCAGGCACTTGCGATGAAAACTTGCGGCGGTGTAACGTATCTACGATACGTTACGCCGCCGCAGTTCTATGTGAATCTGGCCCATAGAGTCTCTTAAAATTCAACAACATACATAACAGGACATCACTCTACCCGCCTTCACTGTAATTTCTCCTGTTTTTGTCCTGGCACTTTTACTTAGTTCTTTAATTTATAAATATTATACTTACACTCGTGTAATGTTTTCAATCATACTTTTTCTTCTTACACTATCATAGACCCAAACAGATAGTGTAAGTTGATAATATATTTACCTAATTTTTCCAGCATCATGCATAAAATTTGATTAGTTGTTGACCTATTTTTCCAAAAACCACATTGATAGCCTCCCAAGACCTTTTCAACATAAGCTTCTAATCTATTGATACGTGTTTTGTTGTTCCTTTATATGAGAGATTTAGTAGGGAGTTTGTGAGAAAATCTTTACATGTTGTTTTAATGTTCTTTCTTTTAGATTGGGCAAGTTACTTCCATTTTCAGCTTTTCTAACATTTGTGCCTCCTTCCAAAGCTCAGCTACTAGTAGTTCATATATACCTCCATACCTTATACCTCGACCTCCATAAAATCAGCCCTCCATGTTTTGTCAATTCTGAATTTATGCCATCAACACTTCGTGTTTTACTGAATTTCCGTTTTTCAATGGCTGGGCTAAAAAAAAGCTTCTCAATTTTCATTTTGAGATTCTACATTTCTTTGATAGTTCTTCAAAGTTCTCAGCCCAATATTTAAGTACTGTCTTCTCTTTCCCAATTAGGTTTTCATATTTATCATTATTTTTGGTCAAAGCTTTTTCTTAACTCTAAAGAATTGCACTGAGCTGATTTCTATCTTGATTATCTCTTCTGTTTTTTCACTCTTCTTCTGCGTATATTATTACTTTTCTTTCTTGTTTGTTTTTTCATTTAATTTATGTATTCCTTTTTCTATTGTCTTTTTTATCCTGTATATGAAAACCAGTTTTCTTCCTTTCTTCTCGTTGGTAGCCAAGAACATTTTTGTTGAGTCTCTTAATACTTTTGTACTTTCCTCTATTTCTTATTTATTTTCTACTTTGTCTGTTTTAGTAGTTTTAAATTATTTCCATATTGCTACTTTATACTTCCATCTGTACTCAGTTTAATAAAATCAAGTTACTTTACCTTTGTTATTTTTCTTATGTTCATACATGACATTTTTTGTCTATCAGGCCCCGTACACACGTCCGAGGAACTCGACGGGCAAAACTCATCGTTTTGCTCGTCGAGTTCTGTGTGAAGCCGCCGAGGATCTCGGCGAGCCAACTTTCCTCATAGAACAATGAGGAAATAGAGAACATGTTCTCTATTTGGCTCAACGAGGAACTCGTCGGCTTCCTCGGCCGAAAGTGTACAAAATTAACCAGTGTTTTGTCCATGAAGGCTAAGCAACAGTTCCATTCCAATGTCAGCCTTACCAGCTGCACATATTTACCTTCCATTTGTTCCCCTGATGCTCCATTTAGGCTTCAGAAGTGAAAGAGGCAATTCAGTGTAAACTTCAGCAGTGACCAATCCCCAGACATTATTACTATCACACGGGAGGCATTTTCATCACTGCCAGTGGCTGAAAAACGTGGATGGGGGAGCAAAAGGAAAGACAGTACATGCTGCTGATGTGGTTGCTATTAAAATAAACCTGTTGCTTTGCCCTGGACAAAGCACAAGTTTGCTTTAAAGTATATAATCTTACATGTGTAAATCTAGTTACAGCTTGTTTTATTCTCCTTATAACAACAAATTATGTTTCTAATGTGTTATTTCAAGGTCCCTATAGAAAACGAAATAGCTGTTAGAATCTATGGACTCACAACCTTTCCATATTATTTCCTTAATAGCTATTGCTCTTTTTCTACAGTGAAGCTATAGATGGTTTTGACAAAATTATGTGCCGGATATTATTTGCGATTATATTTTCACTCAGATGTTTCCTTTCACTTAAGGCATTACCTAGCAAAAAATAAGTCATAAATTGTAACTTGGAGGTGCAGGATAATAAAGAATTTAAAAGATGTGAGGTTTTACACTTCACAAAAATTACAGGATGAAAGGTCCTATTCCTAACCCTCCCACTAGATGACCAGGCTGTGCATTTTGGTTGGGGTCAGGCTTCGAGCCTGAGTGGTCATAATAGGATATAATATAATAAGTTATCTGAGCGATGACCCAGCATTATTTAGTAAATTACATTAGAATTATTTTTAATGTGGTCATAAATATAAATAAAGTGTAAACTAATATCTTGCCTCATCTGCAGACCAGATGCCTATGTGCAAGCTTTGCTTGATAAACCCACTATGAATCTGTTCTAATTTCACACATAAACATGGTTTCAACTGTGGCCAAAAGAACGGTAATTTATCATTAGGTACCTATCTTGCAAAATTGAAAATTGCTATGCCTTTGTCCCCTAGCCCCCTCCCCCTCCCCCATTTATATCACAGCCTCTTGTATCTGATTAAATTGCTATTTACTTCTGGTTATTTCAGGGCATCGGCAGAAACTTGAAGAACAGGGGAAGCATTTCACAGAACGCTATAGTGATTTAGAACTTATACGTCGGCAAAGTATAAGGGTTCAGCCAAACCCAAATCCAAGACCATCACTGGCTAACCCAAACCCATTCAGCAGCCAAGCTCAATCTCAATTACAAGGTAAGATGAAACATCCATTGTTGCAGTTATCTACATGATCTAAAATTAATTAAGTGATTTTATGATCTATTTTGTCTTACATCGTCATAAAGTATTTTAAAGTGAAACCGTGCTTTACTCTTGTAATGAAACACAATAAGCTCACTCAATTTAGCCCTCCTCAGCAACATAAATTCGTCTTCTTTTCGTTCCCACACCGCTTTGTTCAGGAGAGTTAGTCCTACGTTAGCTATGAGTTGAAGAAGTCATAATTTATACAGGGCTAGGGACTCCCCATATGACAATGCTGATTGTCCCAGCTCTGTCCCAAGGAGTAGATCTCATTCTCTTCCATGTTCCTGGTGCTGAACAGAGCAAAGCAGGAAAAAAGGATTGGCAAGAATTTACGGGGGAGGAGTGATAGAATAACACCCTACCACCTACACTTTGTACATTAAAGTTCCTCTGCCCAATGCTGATAGAACCTTAATCTTTGTTCCCCCTGCTGACAGGTCACAGCTGCTACCTGTCAGATCCATATGTTACTGAAAGCTACTGATTACTGACACTAAAGATTGGGAACCAATTAAGAGTGTCAGCTATGACATTGTGATCAAATGCAGGCTGAAGGTTTCATTTAAATATAATAAGCCTTAGGTTGTCAAATGGAACTGCAGCTTAAGATGGCAGTGTGCTTCCATTTAATACTGTAATTGTCACATCCAATTACACTATTCTAAAAAAAGTGAAAAATTGTCAGCCTACAATAGAAAAAGGCAAAGCTGGGTTAAGATTAAAGCCCATCTACAAGCAAAAAAAAGTTTTCCTATGCAGTGGGGATGTACCCGCACTGCATGGGTTAACAGCTCATTTTTGTTTAGGGGAGAGAAGAAGAGACATATACTTACCTAATCCGCCGATCCTCCTAGCACAAGACTAGTCAGGCACCCCACACTTGAATTGTGGAATATTCATGATGTCATCAAGCCGAGAGAAGGGTCCATAGACCAGGAACAGTCCACAGCTGAACCATGGAGTTGAACGAAGAATCGGGTGAGTATAAGCTTTCTCCTCACCCCTAGTCAAAATGAGTAGTTGACATTTGCAGTGCGGGCACCGCATGGGAAAACTTTTTTTTTGCCCGGACTTGGGCTTTAAATCGTTGTTCCAAAGAAAAGCTTTATATTTTCTTAAACATAATAACTATTTAGGAATGCAAATGAATTATAGAGTTATAGTTCAGTTAATAAGTTAAGCAGACTATAGGCTTCAGGGCAGGGCATCCAGGGCATCTAGGTTTATGTGACCTCTGGGCATGAAGGGGTTAAAAAGTCAGAAACAGTCAAGCAGCTAACATTTCCAATGGAGATCCGCACAAATTACAATAGGGTATCCATTCTGTGTGAGCTGACATTCTAATCTTTTGTGAGACACAATGACAGTTCCTGCACTTGCTCCATATCATGACTTCCATACTTGCTACTGGATATTTTAGTAAAGACGTTAAGGCTTAAAGAAAAAAGACTGAGATTTATGATGCACTAGATTTGGTGCATGGATCAAATCTTGACTTTTAAAATATGTGTTTTTCCCTCATCGCTGTTGCTGCCTGACAGAAATTTTACAAACTTCACCTGCATCTTGTCCCTTCACCACACAAATCTTAATAAGAGACACTGATATATTTGAATAAACACATTGTTTTATGCAACAGATTCATCATCTCCCTTTTACCGCTAAACCGGTAGAATACCAAATTTTTATTTTGCTGAAAAAATAAGAGGTTAGTTTTGTGCACATTGATATAAATAATACACAGACTTTAGGAAGACTGAGTTCTCTTTATTGGTAAGAGCTTTAAAACATGTCATCACTAAGTTTATGATTAAAATTATGATTAGGTGACTTGCTAAATTCTGGATGTTTTAGAACAGTTATCCTTCACTGTTTCCTCCTAACCAAGTTGTCAGCATAACCGTTTACAATATTTTGGGACTGGAAACAAGGGCTTTTTCATCTCCATGGGAAATGCCCCTAAGCAAGAGGTATTTGGCATGCAATTAAACAGAACACTGCCGAGTTGTCATTGCAAGTGCCAGCACTACTAAAAGGCAAGCACGTGAATGTGTGTGTGTGTGTGTGTGTGTGTGTATATAAGAGCACATGTATTTATATGTGTAAGCGTTCTGCTTATGTGATCATGCTAGGGGCAGTGAAGAATACCATATTTTGTTAAGTAGCTTCCACAAAGTTTCTCCTGTGGGAAGGCAGCACTTCATTTGGTCAGAGGCAGTGAATAAGGTATTGATCGTCTTGTCGGCCTCCCATGAGAACAAACTATGTTCTGTATTTGTATCATTATTTTAACCTACAGAAAAGGCCATCTAATTGATTTAACATCAAATCTGGAGTAAATCATAGTAACCAGTTAATAATCATCCTTCGTTGTTCTGGATGCTCAAAATAATGACTGGTGCAATAGTTTGCTATAGGTTACTACATTGCTTTAGTATGTAAGTGAGGTTGATTTACTAAAACTGGAGAGTGCAAAATCTGGAGCAGCTCCACATAGAAACCTATCAGCCTCCAGTTTTTTGTTAAAGTTTACATGAATTAGCTGTAGTTAGAAGCTGATTGGCTACCATGCACAGCTACACCAGATTTAGCATTCTCAAGTTTTGGTAAATCAACCTCATTGTGTCTAGAACTGTCAAAGTAACAAAATGTAATGTGTAAATAAGGTGGCATGATGTATGATTGGTACTGGCATGAAAAATAGAAGCAGATTTCCTTTTAAGATGTTTAACCACTTAAGACCTGGACCAATATGCAGGTTAAGGACCTTGCCCCCTTTTGCGATTCGGCACTGCATCGCTTTAACTGACAATTGGGCGGTCGTGCGACGTGGCTCCCAAACAAAATTGGCGTCCTTTTTTTACCCACAAATAGAGCTTTCTTTTGGTGGTATTTAATCACCTCTGGGGTTTTTATTTTTTGCGCTATAAACAAAAATAGAGCAACAATTTTGAAAAAAATTCAATATATTTTACTTTTTGCTATAATAAATATCCCCAAAAAGCATGATGAGCACTCATAGCTGGCACTGATGGTACTTATGAGTGGCACTGATAGGTGGCATGGACGGGCACTGATAGGTGGGCACTGATGGGCACAGATGGGCACGGATAAGCACTAATAGGTGGCACTGATGGACACTGGTGGGTGGCACTGATGACACTGGTGGGTGGCATTGCTGGGCATCACAAATTTGTTTGTGCCATGCTGGTGCAGACGCGAGTGAGGAAGAGCCGATCAACGGCTTTTCCTGTTTACATCGTGATTGGACACGACTGATCACGTGGTAAAGAGCCTCCGGGCGTGCATCGGCTGTTATCCTGCTGGACGTCAATAAACGTCCAGTCAGGATAACACAACCACGTCCCGGACGTCAATATGCTATTGACCGGGCGGGAAGTGGTCAAAGGGACACTTGTTACACTTTATCCTTGACTAGAACAAAACTAAATGTTTTTTCTTGAAATGGCCATTGTCTGACATGCAAGCAGCATAGTGATTTCCAAGAACATCAGCCAGAGGGAACCTAATTCTGTCTCTTTAGACTTTTCTTTCACTGTGGGTGCAACAAGGGCCGATCCTAGAGTCACAGACACCTGGGTGCAGAAATATTTCTGGTGCCCCCACATGGACGTGGTTATCTTACTAACCCCTCCCCTTTACAAATGTTTCTATGGCAAGGACTCAAACACAGAGATGCTCCCCTAAGGAGTCTTAGTTGCCCATGATCTCTTAACAATAAACAAAATACAGAAAGAGAAGCAGAGTACTATAATGGTACCTGGAGGGGGTTCCCTCTAATGTACACAGAGAGGGCCTCGGTTAGAGTCTGTTAGAAAGAGCCCCCAGACATACTACAGGAAATGGTTAGAGACTGCAGACATGATACAAGAGATGGTCAAAGACTGCGGACATGATACAAGAGATGGTCAGAGACTGCAGACATACTACAGGAGATGGTCAGAGATTGCAGATATACTACAGGAGATGGTCAGAGATTGCAGACATGATACAAAAGATGATCAGAGATTACAGATAAGATCATGACTGATGATACCCTGGACCCTTGGCACCCCCTCTCTGCGGCGTCTGGGTGCGGTGCACCCTGAGCACCTGCCCAGGATCAGCCCTGGGTGCAACTTAGGCCTCGTACACACGACAGAGGAACTCGATGGGTGAAACACATCGTTTTCCTCGTTGAGTTCCTTGTGAGGCTGTCGAGGAACTCGACAAGGCAAGTTTCTCCATTTCCGTAGAGGAAATAGAGAACTTGCTCTCTTTTTGGCTCGTCGAGTTTCTCGACAGTTTCCTCGATAAAAATGTACACATGACCGGTTTCCTCGGCAAAAAAATAACTCCCCGCAAGTTTCTATGCTACCTAATTGTTGCTGGTGAGGTTCAAATGTGTCACATCATTGGGAAAGGTCTAGTAATGTATGACTACAGTATATTTTGTTGCTGTAATACTTTTAGACATAGAAATTCCAAATGTTTAATATTGAGTGACTTCCAATGCACAAAAGGTATTTTTAACCAAAACATACTTTTTTTTATATTTCCTAAAAAAAATAATAGTAGCGAGGCTACCCCACTAACACAGCCCAACCCTCACATACTGTAAATGCACTACTTCTCCATCTAGCTTCAATTATTGTAAATGTTTTTCTTGTTTGAGCTAAGCTTAAGGAAAACATATAAAACCTTGTCCTATTTGGAATAAAAGAGACCTGAACATTATACAGCTGCTGTACCATAATTGTGTCTGACATCTAGTAGCAAACATAGGAATTTCCTGTTCCCCACAAGAATCCAGCTATGAGAGAAACAACATATACTGTTATTGTAGGGCCAATATCTAATGTCAGCAGGAGTTGGAAGTTTCCATATTCTAAATCTAAATTCTTGGCAAACCATTCTAACTATTCTGAAACTGATTAGGTGGCATGTATAGCAGAGAGAGAGATATAAACCAAAAAAATGATCCTGTTGGAATACATATACTTGTCATACAATAAGGTATTTTGTTCCACATTGGTCTACTTTACCATGTGCTTTCATGAAGATATATACATATATACTATATCAGGGCTCAAAATTTCAAGTCCTGAGCTACTAGCCAGGCCTCAAGGCATACTCGCCCCCAGTTGCCCCGCCCAACCCCTACCATGTCCTGCCCCTAATCCCACCCCCAGACACGCCCTCATAAATCTCATGAAATTACACTTAAATGTTTTATGTAGAATTAAGTAATAAATATTAACAACAACTTAATCCGTGCCCAAAAATGCAGCCTGCCCATGTCTACCAATGCAGCAAAATTTCCCCATTTTCCAGCCAGAGTCCCCTCACCCACATTGCAGCCAGAGTCCCCTCACCCACATATATTGCAGCCAGAGTCCCCCCCACACATATTGCAGCCAGAGTCCCCCCCCACACATATTGCAGCCAGAGCCCCCCCCCCCCCCACATATTAGCCAGAGTCCCATCCCCCACACATATTAGCCAGAGTTCTCCCCCCCCACACACATATTAGCCAGAGTTCTCCCCCCCCCCACACACATATTAGCCAGAGTTCTCCCCCACACACACATATTAGCCAGAGTTCTTCCCCCCACACACATATTAGCCAGAGTTCTCCCCCCCCCACACATATTAGCCAGAGTTCTCCCCCCCCACACACATATTAACCAGAGTCCCCCCCACACATATTAACCAGAGTTCTCCCCCCCACACACATATTAGCCAGAGTTCTCCCCCCCACACACACATATTAGCCAGAGTTCTCCCCCCACACACATATTAGCCAGAGTTCTCCCCCCCCCACACACATATTAGCCAGAGTTCTTCCCCCCCACACACACATATTAGCCAGAGTTCCCCCCCACACACATATTAGCCAGAGTTCTCCCCCCCCACACACACATATTAGCCAGATTTCTCCCCCCCCCCCGCATCCTACCTGTGCTGGGTAGGAGAGGAGGAGCCGCCGCCGAATGGTTCAAACCATGGTTCAAACCCTCTTGTCCGGGAAACTTTGAAAGACAGATCACCCATCCAATCCTGGGATGGGTGATCTGCCTATCAGTTTCCCGGAGGGAAGGGGCTATATAAGACGCGCGCTGCGGGGAACACAGCTATTGAATTGAAAGCTGTAATGTTCCCCGTGGTTTGAACGCCGCAGCCGTGGCGGCTCCTCCTCTCCTCGCTCGCCCCACTGCTCCCAAGCAGCCAGCCAGACACTCACCAGTCCTCAAAATTTACTCGCAAAATGAGAGCGGCGAGTGTAAATTTTGAGGGCTGTACTATATTGTCAAAAGTATTGGGACGCTTGCCTTTAAACACATGAACTTTAATGGCTTCCCAGTCTTAGGCTGGGTTCACACTGATACTACACGACAGTGATACGACTTTCATCCTACTTTGCTCTGCGACATCAGTCCTACATTGATCCTACATTGGTCCGACATCCATCCAACTTTCATGAACAGGATACTACTTTGATCCGACTTTGTGATAGTCTGACTTGTTCTTTGACCAATCAAAACAATCCCAGTGTGAGATCAATTCCTTTTACTGCTGCTGTAATCACCATGTCGAATGCCACAAGTCGGATGGTTAGGACAAGGATCCTACTTTGATCCGACTTCAATGATATTCAATGACCTGAAGTAGGATCAAAGTCGGACTAAAGTAGTGCAGGAACTTTTTTCGAAGTCGGACCGACTTGTGTCGGACCAGTTAAGATGGCTCTCATAGGGAAACATTGATTTTCATAGGTCATGCGACATTAGCTTCTAATGTCGGAGCGTTTGTCGGACCAGTGTGAACCCGGCCTCAGTCCGTAGATTTCAATATTGAGTTGGCCCACCCAGAGCTTCAACTCTTCTAAAAAGGCTGTCCACAAGGTTTAGGAGTGTGTCTATTGGAATGTTTGACCATTCTTCCAGAAGCACATTTGTGAGGTCAGGCACTGATGTTGGACGAGAAGGCCTGGCTCACAGTCTCCGCTCTAATTAATCCTAAAGGCGTTCTTTCGGGTTATGGTCAGAACTCTGTTCAGGCCAGTCATGTTCCTCCACCCCAAACTCGCTCACTCATGTCTTTATCGACATGGATTCCATCTGCCCACAGGTTCTTCATAGAGAAATCCAAATTTCCATAACATTCGCTATATACATTGTATAATACACGTACTTTTAGTGGCTGCTATTGCTTTGAAACACTGGATGTGTTTGTAAATGACTCATTATTAATTCTAGCTTTAAATTCTCATTTGTATTTGCTGGCATTCATCCTCTGCACTTGCCTCCAGTAAACTGGCCTGAAAAATCCATTTATTTTTTTAAATGTGGATGAATTTCCCTTTATGTCTAAATGTTCTCTGAAACAGATGAAAATATATTACATAAAAATACCTGTAATGTGGACGGGACACTAGTCTCTGGGCACTTGCATAATCCTTAAGCTGTCTCTCAGTATAAACGTCAACAATTAATGAAATATTTTCTTACTTTACAGATTTCTTATCATTAATTAACTTAATAACATAGGCAAGACAGTCTTTCACATGGCAGAATTCCTAGAGGTTAGAGAAGACACATTATTAGCAAAGCATAAGCAATGACACCATAAACCATAAACACGGACACAACTAATCAGCAGTTCTGACCTCTATATGGCTTCTAATTTATATACATACCACACCTCGCCGCTTTCTCAATCCAAAACATTGACATTTCCGTAGATATATCAAGTCAGATTTGGAAGCTCTTGGTCCCTGGGCTCAACCTTACAATGGGCAAATTCTTAGGGATAAATGGGCTCATTCACTTGGTGAAGCAGCTGGTGTGATTTTGAGAAGAAAATAAACATATCCTTGAAATATTTTGATTGGCAAAGTCAAAGTGCACTTCAACACTCTAGCCAGTCGGCTGTGCCACATAGGACAATATAAGAGTGGACAACGCATATTATGAGTATAAATGCGTCATACAAATACACACACACACATATATACATTTTGTTTATATAACTATATACAGTAAATGCATATATACAGTACAAACTGCAGTGCATCTGAGAAATGCATTAAATAGTAAACTCGTCCCATGTGTAAATTCTTCAGATTATGTGTGACATGGGGATGCACGCAATGAAGTAAACAGTTTATGCTGTGCAATTAACAAGGCATCTTCCTTTGGGTTAACCGTTTTAATCCTTTACATGGCGTGGTAGCTAAAATTCCCTTCTTATTGATGGGGAATTTGTGTAAACTTCAATGTATCAATGTATCTGTAAAATTACAATAGTAATTAGTAGTGTTAGTGGAAGATTTACATCCTTCACTATGTCTGTACAATTTACTACTGCTGCTGTCTACAGGTTTTATTATTGGTTATAATTTGTATAGTTTATTATATGACACAAAAATGAAATGGTTAGGCTGCAGACAGAAAATTTGGTTTCTTTTTTTTTTTGGGACTCACAAAGAGTTTGTGCGTAAAAGCAGTTATTATAGTTGCAGAACTTACCTGGTAATATGAAAGACAAAGACAGATCTACAGCAGAACTTCAGGCTGGGTTGGGCTGTTTTTATTGCTGTTACTTTCTACCTTTACAATATTTCCCTTCACTTCTTGCTTGGGGAAAGTGAGAGTTAAAGTAGTAGTAAACTCTGTTACACCACTTATACCTACAGGTAAGGTACTGTGAATATCTCCTATTTTTTTTTACTGTTTAAGAGATATTCAGAATGCATGCAGCCATTCACATTACCGGCGTATGCGCTCTGCATACCATGCTGGACCTTCAGAGCCGGTGCCGTAAAAATGGCAGGTCCCATGCACATGCAAAGGGAGTGACGTCATCGTTCCCCTGGCCACTCGTCTAGCCAGAGGCTGCGAACCCAGAAGAAAGACCGGGGGAAGATGTTTTGCATAATGTGCTAGAATGCAATGCATACTAGCACATTATGACATTGCCTTGCAGGGAATTTTTTTTTCTCCAACTGCGGTTTACTACTGCTTTAAATTACTCTATTAACAGTTGCAGCTGGAACAGGTATTGAAAAAGGGGGATTTCCCCTCACTTCCAGTTAGGCGAACAATTGTCACACTTTGGACAAACATCAGAGAAACCCACAATAGTGTAATCCCCTTTATTAAAAATAATATAAAACATACAAAGTGTACTTACATAAAAGGTGTCTACTATCGGCACTAGAAAACTCTCCTCGCTGTGTGCTCAGAAGGCTTCTCTTTGCCCCACTTCCTTACTGACCATGGGAGTGTGTTCAGCAGAAGTGGCATCAAGGATGTGAAGCCCCACCTGTAATAACATTATTTTGTAGCACAAAAAGATTTATGTAAATGTTTATGCAGATACAGCCTTGATTGCATTGATTGGTTGCGTTTAGTAGTTTGTCATTCACAGTTAACTGAGCTTTGTTTATTATTTTACCTGCAGCACAAGATCTAAGCCCTTTCTCAGATCCACGAACATTTGATCGTTCCTTTTCTACTTTGCCATCTCTCTCAGAGACAAGATTTTCAGATGCCCGAGTGCACTATCCTGGAGCAATGTCTTCTGCTTTTTCCTACACAGCTTCTCCTTCAACAACTGGAATAGGAGGCATTAGTGTGACAGGTATGCCTACCACAACACGTTTTCATCCCACATACCTTCCGCCACCATATCCTGGTTCATCTCAAAACCAAACTGGACCATTCCAAGCCAATGCTTCTCCTTATCATTTATACTATGGCACATCTTCTGGATCATATCATTTCTCCATGGTTGCTGGAGAACGTTCTCCTTCACGAATGCTTTCTTCTTGCACTAGTGTGGCAGCTGGAAACAACTTGATGAATCACAACCTGGCCAACCAGAGTGATGGAGTGGATGCAGATGGAAGCCATAGTAATTCTCCCACAAGTTTGGCCAGCAGCGGGAGAATGGATGAGCCTGTCTGGAGACCATACTAAGTACAGTATAGCAAAAAAAAATAAAGACATCTGAAGTTACTGGAATGTGCAAAGCAGATGCAATTATAATCACTTGATG
This sequence comes from Rana temporaria, assembly GCF_905171775.1. Lineage (NCBI taxonomy): Eukaryota > Metazoa > Chordata > Amphibia > Anura > Ranidae > Rana > Rana temporaria. Next base: position 284,418,766 of record NC_053490.1, read on the forward strand.
GTACATACTGTATTATAAGAGAGATATAAATGTATTAAGAACTATCACTGTATGTGCAGGTTTTTTAGATTTATAGTGTAGCAATCTTAGTACTTATGTAAGCATTATCATCTCAAATGAAAACCACATCACTCAATAAGTTTAGGGATATGACCAGAGTTGCAATACTCACTTGTTCTGCTGCCTACTTTGCTCTGTTGCAGAGCTATCATTGCCCAAAGAATCTTCTGTATCTGGATGCCCCATCCCCCTCTAGGCTCTGTGGTTCCTCCTCGACTTTTACTTCACTACTGGACACAGTATTGACGTAGTACCTGGTGGAAGGAACCACAATGCTCAGCGGGGGGACCAGGCACCCAGCATAATCAGCAGTGAATTACGTACTGAAGACTCAGTGGTGGTGGAAAGTGAACATAGGCAGTGCAGGCACTGCATTGATTATTTTTGGGGGGGAAAGTGACATTTAAAGCAGTTCAAGTGAAGCCTAATATTATAACTACTCTTAAAACTGTCTCCTCTCCCCTCCTAACACCTATACTTACTAACCTATGTAAGAAAAAAGGCCGCTCCAGTGATCACATTCCCCTGTATGAGCAACACCATTGCAGGAGGAGTAAGGATCGCTGATAATGAATGGGCCATTCAAGCCCATGGGTGACATCACCACACCAGGCTTCCAGGCTTTTCCTGGCTTTTTTACTGCTTTTCAATTATAAAATGTATATATATATATATATATATATATATATATATATATATATATATATATATATATATATATATATATATTTGTTGCTGTATGTTGACATGTCAGGAATTTATTCATGCAGACTTATACCCACACAGGTCAGTGTCTGGCATTTGACTCCCACCACCCATTGGAACACAAACTAGAGGTTATAAGACGTCTGTAATATTGGGCTAAAATGGTAACAACAAAAACTGAATTAACTAAAAACAAAAAAAGACATCTCAAGTTGACTGTTTGTAGCTACGTTTTAATAAAATATCCACAAGGGCAGGTAAAAACACAGGACCATCAAAAAGAGGGAAAATGCAGAACACACAGCGTAATATAGTCATCCTGAATGCAGCTGAAGTATCAGGAAGATCCTTGGGAAATATTACACCTCTGTGTCTTCCAAGTCCACAACACTGTGGAACAGAAGTCTGTGCATCTGAAAGACCCAGCTCTCCACCCCAAGCAAAGTAACTTGGTAAATGCAATTCAGTGGAAGTGATAAATAAGGGATGTGTGCATGGGGAAGACAAAACAACAACTCAACATATTAATGGCCCATCATAGGTGGGCAAATTCTACAGGTCAAGACATAGCGATTTTCCTGCACCTTAAGGAAAACAGACATTTTTTTGAGGACAGTGAGATGCCAATTTTGGACAGAGAGGACATCTGATGTGAAGGTAGCATGAAAGAGACCATCTATGTCAAACTGGAACAGCCATCCTTGAACAGTAATAAGGGCATTTGACACAATAGGCTTGATTTATTAAAGGCAAATAGGCTGTTTACATGCAACATGGAACAAAAAAAGCTTTGGGGGGGGGGGGGGGGAGGGAAAAGTCTATTTGCCCTTAGTACATTTTCACCCAGTCTCCCATGAATAGAGGTCACTCTCCAGACTACAGATGTGCTATGGTAAAAGTGTGTGAATTACAAGACTGGCTGAACAACCTTACAAGTATTTTGACAGCTAATTATCTTTGTCATCCTTGTCCCCTGTCAAGTACTTAGGAAACTATGACAAAAAAAATTCTTATCAATACAATCAATACATTTTTTTAAGCTCAGTATTGTGAAATCTATGTTAAAAAGGGCAGTATTGTATGGCCATGTCTCCCATTCTTAGCACTAAATAAAGATAACATATGATAATGTGCAGGAAAGTCTAAAATGTCAAATAATGATTATGTCTACTGTTGCAAAAAAAGAAAAATGATATGCTTTATTTCATGAAAGTTGGTTACAATATATATTTTTATTCTTGATTTATTATTTGCATTAATAGCTTTTATTTTTTAGTGAAGAATATTATGTGATCTTTTTGAAACAAGGGGCCATAAAATCTTGTCCAATGTCAAAATAATTTATTTGTAACTGACATTATTGAAACTCTAAGCAATCGTGTGTTAGTCTTTTATATCTTAGCAGGTAAAATCCAGCCAAAACAAAAATTTCAGTTTGGGTAGATGCTGGTGAGCTGAATCATCGATAATTTATTGTGTCTTGAGGTCTGCTACAGTACGATCTCTATAGTGATACTGAGGCTGATTTACTTAGGAAGTGTACAATGTTCTCTCAAAAAATTATATGAATATTTACTTTGATTGTTCAATCATGTGAAAAGCAAATTCCTGTTCTCTTGTATCCTTTGAACATTATTTTTATAATTTAAGTCAATATTCACACAATTTATTGAGTGAACATTCTCAGCCCCTTTAGTAAATCAATCACTTTGCCTTACCTTTGCAGTTGGATTTTAATATATTTTTTTTAAAACAGAATGGAAAGTTCCACTGAAAGAGATGGATACCATTCCTTATTATATTCACAGCAGGGGAGCCGAGAAATCTAGCATGAAAATCTTGTTGCCCCAGTTTTTGAGTGCTTCACAAAGCAAGTGGGTGACCAGTTTAAAGTGCTTTAAGCCTTTACAAACACCATGCAAAATAGTTGAAGAAATTAGCGTATCTGTGTTGAACATAAAAAACATTCTAATTTCAACTAGTTTTCACTAGTAGGTGTGAGAAAATAAATGAAGCAAAACAGACACTTCCTCCTATTTTTATACAAGATATTCTAATTATCAATGCACATGTGGTCTAGCTCAAATAAATTGTATCAATCGAGTGTTTCTCTGTCAATACACTGTATTAAATCTATTGAATTTTTTCTATTTGTACTATACTGTAGGTATTATTGAGCTTGATACAAGCCTGTGTGACTTACTTTATTTCAAAGTAATGCTAAAATGGTTTTCTTAAGAATTATATTAATATTATTTGCTTTGCACTATTTCCTGCTTATTTTGTATATGCATTATTTTAAAGAGATGGAATGGATATTTTTTAATTTATGCATTTGTATATATACTGTATATATATAAATATATATATATGAAATACTATTTTTCAAATTTATTTCATATTGCTTCGTAAAATGCAGGGACAATCATATGCATTATATATTTACAAGCCGTTTATTTATTTGGTGTGTTAAAATTATTACCTTGCATTTATCAAATGTTGTTAAGAACGAGTAAATAAATATGATTTATTGGTGTTTCATTGCAAAGTGAGTATCACATTTATAATACCTGTCAAAAATATTTGATGTCATATAAAAGTGTCGGTTTGCACAAATGAATAAAGCATTAGGGCCTGGACTGCTTTATGCAAATTTCAGATTACACATGACACATTACAGTGGCAGATGATACCAAAGATTTTGTAAAAAGGCACATCAAACCTGCCTAATGCTTACTTTGTGTCAACATAAGGTTACTCTTCAAAAGTTATTTTCAGTCAAAATGTAAAATAATGACTTCAGATATAGAGAGCCTACCCTCTTAATGCTTTTAGTATTTATCTAAAAACATCTGTAGTGCACCAGTCCATCCCATTTCCACTTGTTAGCCTGGTGATTTGGGAACCTCTTTTCTGTACCTGTTTGCAATGTGGGAAAAGCATTCCAAAACACACCCACTGGAGTCTCAATACACACTCACCAGTCATACATAAACCTGCTTCGGATTTTTAAATCTGACTGGTGATACATCAACTAGAAGAAGAGGGATTTACAAAGAACAAGCTTCAGGAAGCAAACTCAAGCCATATGTAAGGAGCTAGCGCTTTGAATTCTGCCCACATTGTCTTACAGATTAAGGTAAAATGAGAAGGATTTCTGTCTTTAGTACATTTGTGGGCATTGAAGGCATTAGTGATATCACTATGGCATAGAAGTTCTCCTTAATGTCTCTTGTGCCCGTATTTCAAGTTATAATTATTGCTAAAATATGTTCTAAAGCAGTGGTTCTCAACCTGGGGGTCGGGACCCCCTTGGGGGTCGAATGACAATTTGCCAGGGGTCACCGAATCCTGGGCTATTCCTGAATCCCGCACCGCTCTCCCAGCCTTTTCATGGCTACCCAGCAGGGCTGTCCCTGGAGCTTGCGGTGGCCCACTCAGCCTCTTCGCAGCCACCCATTCAGTTCACGGCATGGCTGGGGGGCAGAGACTAGATGTCAGCTGGCTGTGAGGAATGTGAAGTGGGAGGGGCTGGAGGAGACCCTATCTCCTAATTTTGGCATAGGTGTCACTGCTGCGGAGACACAGTGAGTACCATAAGGGGTTTTAATACTGTACGAGTGGAAGGGACTGAGGGAGTGCCAAGTATCCGTGGGTTAGGGGTGCAAATTACTTGTCTTGCCTTGGGTGCTGACAACCCACGCTACAAAAATAATTTTACTGTTAGGGGTCCCCACAACTTGGGAAATTTTATCAAGGGGTCACGGCACTAGAGGGTTGAGAACCACTGTTCTAAAGCAATTATGTGTGCCACAAAAGCACAATTACCACAGTTTAATTCCTCTGCACCTATTTCACCTATTTTGTCTAACTACAAACTGTGGAGATACTTTGACTTTGTACATTAACTGCCTATATTTTAGTTCAATGCTTGCTTTGTTGTTTCGGTTTAATGGGCTGAATGCATCTAGGTTTTTAGATGATTTTAATGACACCAGATAACATAAGTCGATCCAAAGACATGCATGTTTACCAATGCAAATACAAACATTCATCAACTATCATAATTATTGGCCTCTTTCTACTTCATATGCTTGGTCCACCACAAGCCAAAGAGAAGAGGAAAAAATTCAAACCTACACCCTAAAATCCTTATTTCTTATTCTAGCTTTCCATTCCTTCTGAAGTTTGGGAGCTGGCGACCTAAATAAGACTTTCATGCAGATTGAATGAATGATTTACTCCTATTTTGGGATCTCAAAAAGGTTGCGGTTTCCAAAATAAAATAAAAAAATTAACACCTATGGACAAAGATGTTGGTTCTCAATAAAACCCAGTAAAATATTATATGGATCCAGGAACCATTTTGGGGATCTCAAAATTCCTAAGAATTTCCCTGTGGTCCATACCGCATGCATCACAGGTATAATCAGCTTTTTTTTTTTTAATAGAGCAGTGTGTCTGTAAAGTCAGAATGAACATTGAAGTCATTGGGCTGGTCAAACAGTATTATACAACAGGTTTTACCATATTATACAATACAATTACAATTATTTTATCTGTATCTACTGTATTTATAAGGAACTTTTCTATAAAATAGAAAAAATAACTAGAATGCACAGAGTGTCTTTAAACTAATATCAGGGTACAATCAACAGGAAATATTCATGATGTAAATTTCTTTATGTCGAGGCAAGTTTTGTCTCAGCTTTGAAACAAAAATGTACATATTGATTGTTAATTATTAAATGCTGAAATAAATGTAAAAAGGCATTGTACGTGAAATAAATGTGATGTTAAAATAAATACATTTGCATAATTTCTTACAATAATGTCATCATGCTCAGAAAAGGGTGCATGTAAAATAAAAAAATGAATATATAGAATAAATATAAAAGTAAATAAAAAGAGGCCACTTGTAGATGTGTTGTTTTTAGTTCAATATCTCCATTCTTCTGCACTGTTCCTTCCTTGGTTCTCTTGCCTCCAGAAATATACTGAGTTTGGAATATAAATGGCTAAAGAAAGATGAGCTTAACCACTTCAGCCCCAGAAGGTTTTATCCCCTTAATGACCAGGCCATTTTTTGCGATACTGCATGGCGTTACTTTAACTGAAAATTGTGCGGTCATGCGGCTTTGTACCCCAACAAAATTTATGTCCTTTTTTTCCCACAAATAGAGATTTCTTTTGGTGGTATTTGATCACCTCAGCAGTTTGATTTTTTTGCACTATAAACAAAAAAAAGAGTGACAATTCTATAAAAAACAACAATATTTTTTACTTTCTGCTATAAAACGTACCCAATAAAAATATGTAAAAAATCAAATTTCTTCATCAATTTGGGCCAATAATTTTGGTAAAAAAAATCCCAATTAGCCAATAGTGATTGATTTGGGCAAAAGTTATTATGTCTATAAATGATAAGATATTTTTATTTTATTTTTATTTTTACTAGTAATGGCAGCAATCAGCGTTTTGTTAATGGAACTGTGACATTGCAATGGAGAAATCTGACATTAATGCTGCGTACACACGATCAGGCTTTTGCCCGGCCAAATCACATCGGAATTCCGACGGAATTCCATCGGAAAAATATAGAACATGTTCTTAATTTAAAGTCTGATAGAATTCATCAGAATTTCCAATGAAAAACCTCAGATGGGGCTACACACGATCAGAAAATCCGATGGAAAAAGTCCATCAGAAATTCCGATCGTGTGTACGGGGCATAAGTGACACTTTTTGGGGACCAGTGACACCAATACAGTGATCAGTGCTAAAAAAAAATGCATGCTCACTGTATAAATAACACTGGCAGGGAAGGGGTTAACACCAGGGGCGATCAAAGGGTTAAGTGTGCTCTATCTGTGTGAGGGGTGGACTGACTCTAGGAACAGACACATCTTGATTAGCAGGAACACAGGATCTCTCTCTTCCTGTTTGACAGAGCGACGATCTGCCTTGTTTATATAGGCAGACCGCCATTCTGTCTCTCCTCCAAACAATCGTGGGTGAACAGCATGTGCCCCAGATCCGGAAATCACAATCAACTTACAGATACGTTTTTTTCGCACAGGCAGGCTACCCTGCCACAGTATATGTGCGGTGGGCGGTCTGGAAGTAGTTAAAGTTGTCCTAATGTCTGAGTGTTTTTTTAACTAATGTATACTCTCCATTAAGATAACTCAGCCCCACCACCACCATCTTAAAACCTAAACACTTACCAGGTTCCATGTCACTTCAGCACTGCTCCCTCACTTTCCTGCTTTCACATAGGCTCCTGCTGTTGTCAGTAAAAACATCTGTTTGGAAGGAGCAGGAACATGGCTAACCAGCTTACACACAGCCCAGCTTGGTAGCGCACAGTACCTCCTTAGCATCAAGCTTGTTAAAGAGACACCCTGGAGCATGGAGAAGTGGATAAAGCAAAAGAGGGTGCTTTTTGTGCAATATCATTGCACACAGTAGGTAATTATAACTGCTTTTTTATTTTTAAAAAATTGACATTAGTATCACTTTAATTTACTCATTAATCCCATATGTTGGCATGTCTTAAAGTAGATGTAAGCCCTAAATAGAGGAAATATAAATTGCTAAAACAATTACCATAGATTTTTCTGTTATAAAATACAATGCTGTGAAAATGTATTTGCCCCCTTCCTGATTTTTTATTTTTTGGGGGATATTTGTCACACTTAAATTATTCAGATCATCAAACAAATTTTAATATTGTGCAAAATGCAGTTCTTAAATGATGATTTCATTTATTAAGGGAAAAACGTTGTACAAACCTGCCTGGCCCTATGTGAAAAAGTAATTACCCCCTTAACCTAAGTCTTTCACATCACTGTGGAAGAATCTTGGCCCACTCTTCTTTGCAGAATTGTTTTAACTCGGCCACATTGGAGGGTTCTCGAGCATAAACTGTCTGTTTAAGGCCACAGCATCTCAATCGAATTTAAGCCCAGACTTTGATTAGGCCACTCCAAAACCCTAATTTAGCTTTTTTGTGATCCAGTCAGAGGTGGACTTGCTGGTGTGTTTTGGGTCATTGTCCTGCTGCATAACCCAAGTGCTCTCGAGCTTTAGGTCATGAACTGATGTCCAGATATTAACTTCAGGATTTTCTGGCAGAGCGCAGAATTCATGGTTCCATCAAATATGCCAAGTTGTCCAGTTCCTAAAGCTGTAAAGCAGCCCCAGACCATCACACTACCACCACCATATTTGGCTGTTGGTATGATGTTCTTTTTATGAAATGCCGTGTTAGTTTTATGGTTAACATTCTTTGTTCCTTTATGACCTCCTGGATGAGTCATCATTGTGCTCATTGTGCTCTTGGAGTAATTTTGGTAGGTCGGCCACTCCTGGGAAGGTTCACCTCTGTTCCAAGTTTTCTCCGTTTGTGGATAATGATTCTCACTGTGGTTCGTTGGAGTCCCTAAGCCTTAGGCCCCGTACACACGACCAGTTTCCTCGGCAGAATTCAGCTTCCGACCGAGTTTCTGGCTGAATTCTGCCGAGGAAACTGGTCGTGTGTACACTTTCGGCTGAGGAAGCCGACGAGGACCTCGGCGAGGAAATAGAGAACATGTTCTCTATTTCCTCGTTGTTCTATGGGAGCTCTCGGCCCGCCGAGGTCCTCGGCGGCTTCAGGGCTGAACTGGCCGAGGAACTCGACGTGTTTGGCACGTCGAGTTCCTCGGCCGTGTGTACGAGGCCTTAGATATGGCTTTGTTACTCTTCCCAGACTTATACATGTCAATTACTTTGTTTCTCATCTGTTCTTGAATTTATTTAGATCGCAGCTCCTTTAAGTGATTTCTTGATTCAACAGGTCTGGCAGCAATCAGGTCTGGTTGTGAGAAGTCAAATTTAACTCAGCTTTCCAAAAAATGTGGTTCATCGTAGTTCATTCAAGATTTAGCAAGGGGGGATTACTTTTTTACATAAGGCCAGGTAGGTTTGGACAGTTTGTTTACCTTAATAGATAAAATCAATAATCATTTAAAAACTGCATTTTGTACTTGCATTATCTTTGTGTAATATCATTTATCATTTGTTTGGTGACCTGAATCATTTAAATGTGACAAACATGCAAAAAATTAAAAATAAACAGGAAGAGGGCAAATACTTTTTCACAGCACTGTGTATGTTTTTTCACCTTTTTTTTAATCCTTGAGTGGGTCTCCTGCAGCCTCCTTGCAGCCCTCTTATTTCTGCATGCATGTGCTCTAGCGATAGTTGCATGGCATTTCTCAGGGTGGATTTCCTAATGGCGACAAAGTCTGTGGTGTATGGGTACAGTCATACAGTATATTGCCCTCATCAAATGCCAATGTGACAATAGAGTGGTACAACTGGGAGACAGGGACAGGATCTATCACCCTAAAACAGGAAGCACCTGAACAGGGATTTTCATGACAGGATCACCAGGTATTATTTCAATGAAGGCTCGGGCAATAAAAATATTGATTCCTCTCCTTTGTTATAGACATATACACTTTTATTGAATTTTTAAGTAAAAGGTGTTTTAAGTAAAACAAATGCAGTTGAAATATATCTATCTCTTGTGTTATTGAGCAGAAAGTATATGCAGCCTTAATTAGAGCTGGTTTATCTTCTTCTAAACTGTCCTGTTGCTTTTTCTTTCAAAGTCTATCAACTGGCAAAATCTACAACTTCCCATAGACATGAAAATGTCACAAGATTCTTTACACAATGCTTTTTGTCTTGCTATATAAGCCTTTAAGTGGTAACGTGAGCAAGTCCCATGTTACAAAGTCCCATTTTTGTCCCATTAGAACAGGTATCTCACAAGCATTTATTGTATTCATCATATAGCATCAAAACTTTCTGTAGCTTTTCAATTAGAATCGTTACTGTAAGTACAAACATTAATCCATACACCACTTACAATATATCCATTACCACTTTTGGACTGAACAGACCTATTAGTATGTTTTTGAAGGACTGTTGAAGAAAACCTAGCAAACACTTAGGGGCATATTTATAAATTAGTGAAAGAGACTTTTACCCTGTGGCATAACTACGGGGTGCGGTCCTCATCGGGTACCACAATTTTGTGGTAGTCTGTGCTGGGGGATCGGTCTGTGCTGAGGGGTTTGTGCTGGGGAAGTTGGTCTGTGCTGGAGTTTATGCTGAGGGGTCTGAGATGAATAGTCAGACTGTGCTGGGGGGCCTGTGTTTGGGGGATCAGGCTACATTGGGGTTGGTCTATACTGGGAGGGGGGGGGTACTGAGTGGTTCTCAAGCCAAACACCTATTGCTCTTTAGAGACCAAGCCCTTACACTCTTGCTTGTGGCACCATCATTAAAGCTTTTATGTGTGGGTAAAATGACTGTGGTATGTAAGTAGTAAGTATAGGAGGAGTAGGCTCAGGTTTTATTTAACTAGGCCCCTTAAAGCCCCTCCCACTGTTATAACAATTTGACCATGCCTACAATTACTATTATTATTAAACAGGATTTATATAGCACCAACAGTTTGCGCAGGGCTTTACGAAATGAAGGCATACAGTATAGTTACAATACAATTCAACACAAGAGGAATCAGAGGGCCCTGCTCGTTAGAGCTTACAATTTAAGAGGGAGGTTCAAGTGATACAAAGGGTAATACCTGTGGGGGATGAGCTGTAATAAAAGTACAGTTTATTACACGCAGGGTAGACTTCTCTGGATTTTTGGGGATCGCAAAAAGGTGGATAGAGTATTAAATAGCCAGACAAATTGGAACAAGGCGTTCCAGAGGATAGGAGAGGTTTTGGAAAAGTCCTGAAGGTAAGCATGGGAGGAGGTGATGAGGAGAGCAGGAGGTCTTGTAAAGACCAAAGAGAAGTTTGGTTAGTATTTTGAGACAAGGTTAGTGATGTAGGGGCAGAGTTGTTAATGTTTTAGTAAGATATTGCTAGCATTTTGAATTTTATTTGTTCGGTGAGCGGAAGCCAATGGAGACTTTGCACTATGGGGGTTATTTATGAAAGGCAAATACACTTTGCACTACAAGTGCACTGCAAGTACACTTGAAAGTGCAATCGCTGTTGATCGCTGTAGATCTGAGGGGAAGCTCTGAAATGAGTGGAAGCTCTGCCGGTTTTATCAATCATGTGCAAGCTAAAATGCTGTTTTTTATTTCCCTTAGATCCACAGTGACTGCACTTTCAAGTGTACTTGCAGTGCACTTGTAGTGAAAAGTGGATTTGCCTTTTGTAAATAACCCCCAATATCACTTTATACCTATTCTTTATATCAATTTGGTGCTATGTTTCTTCATACCAGGTCTTTTTGGGTGTTAACAACGAACTGACACTGGGTGCCAGATGTGTTAGGTACACCACTGCTTTCATCAAACACCATGCTACCTTGTAAGATTAGGTTCCCACCACTGCATGTCCTGCGTGCTGTGTTTTTGCGGTCACAGCTGCCCATTCATTTGTATAGGCTGCTGTACCTGTGTTTCCTGCAGGGGAAAGGTCCAGACCAGTCCTACAGCAGCCACACAGAACCACATAATATACACACACTTCTGCAGCCACAATAGTGTAAACTTAGACTAAGACAGTTATTCAATTTAAGAAAGAATGTAATAACATGTAATTATATCTTGTTATGTTATGTCTTGTAGAAATTGAAATGTACATAAATTGAAAAGTATAACATACACATATACATGAATTAAGAAACTAAAATTGAGACACTTTCTCTGCTTTCTTGGGCAAGCTCTGAAGTTGACTTTTTTTTTCAGTACATTTTTACACATATGCAGAACACGCACAAATCTTCTCTCTGATAGCTATCCACATGTTGTCCCACAAAGCCCTATAATTAACAATGTTACAAAAGAAACACAAGGCTTGTTTTTAGTTATTTATGGCATATTAGAGATAATTATATCAGGAACGATATCAATCAGAGAGAAAAGCATGGATATATTTCAGGCCAAGTTGCAAAGCCATTCATGTATAAGTGCTGCTCTACCATAGGGCATCTGGAACCCATATGAAGGAAGCAGTGGAGTCCAGTGAAAACCTGAAGAGCATTAGGAAGGCGAAGGAAACGGAAGAGAATATAAATGAATCAACGGGAGAAATAGAGATTAACGCATGCAGTTTCATTCAAAGGCTGTCACCAATGGGTCCATGTTGTTTTTTGTTAGGAGTAACATAACTCAGTTTAAACCATAGATGCTTTAATGACCTACAATATCAAACCATAGAGTACCTTTTTAGAATTTGCTAAAATATACAAAACAGATATTAACCCTTTTGCTGCCAGGGTAGTTTTTGCGTTTTTTGCACATTTAAGAAATAATTTTAGGCCTGAAGATTACACAAAACCCACAAATATTATGGGCCAGATTCTCGTACGATCGCGTAACTTTGTGCGGGCGTAACGTATCTGATTTACGTTACGCCTCCGCAACTTAGACGGGCAAGTGCTGTATTCTTAAAGCACTTGCTCCGTAAGTTGCGGCGGCGTAGCGTTAATCGGCCGGCGTAAGCCCGCCTAATTCAAATTTCCAGCCCCATTCACGGACGGCTTACACAAACGACGTAACTTTTCAAATTTTGACACGGGAACGACGGCTATACTTAACATTGTTACGCCGCACTTCCGCCACCATATATCAGGGGTAACTATATGCTGGGAAAAGCCTAACGTAAACGGTGTAACTTTACTGCGTCGGCCGGGCGTACGTTCGGGAATTCGCGTATCTAGCTAATTTACATATTTTGATGCGTAAATCAGCGTACACGCCCCTAGCAGCCAGCGTAAAAATGCAGTTGCGAAACGACGGCGTAAGAGACTTACGCCTGTCGGATCTAACAGATATCTATGCGTAACTGATTCTAAGAATCAGGCGCATAGATACGACGGCACAACGCAGAGATACAACGGCGTATCTGGAGATACGCCGTCGTATCTCGGTTGTGAATCTGGGCCATTATATATTTTCTGAATGCAGACACCCTAGAGAATAAAATAGTGGTAGTTGCAATTTTTTATGTCACATGATATTACCTAAGGTCTAGGAAATGCAACATTTCAGTAACATTTCAGTAACAAACACACTAAGGTGAATATTGGGGCAAACAAACACAATAACTTGAGGTTGCACCGAGTAAATAGATACCCAACATGCCAAACCTTAAATTTACATGCGCCCGTGAAATAGCGACAAACTTTAGTACCCTATATTTTCTATAGGTGAGGCTTCAAAAGCCCCTATAGGTATAAGCTTAGTGCTATGCCTTGTACACACAACCGGGAAATCTGTCCGTCTGTATGGTTTTCCGACAGGCAGAAAACCGTGCATGCTCAGAATGAAGTATGAGACGGGAGCACTCTTTCTGGTAAAACTAGCGTTCGTAATGGAGATAGCACATTTATCACTCTGTAACGGACTGAAAAGCATGAAAACTGAAAAGCACGAAGAGTGAAAAGCGTGAATCGTCTCTCATCAAACTTTTACTAACACTGGGATCAGCAAAAGCAGCCCAAAGGGTGGTGCCATTGGAATTGAACTTCCCCTTTATAGTGCGGTTGTACGCGCTGTACGTCACCGCGCTTTGGACGGGCGGACTTTTGTCTGAGCATGTGTATGCAAGGCAGCCTAAGAGGAATTCTGTCAGGAAAACCGTTGTTTTTTTATCCAACATAAAAACCGCATGTGTGTACTAGGCATTACAGATGAGGTCTGGTGTTATAATTATTGCTCTTACTCCAGCGTACGTGGCGATATGCAGCGTGTTTTGCAATCAACGTTGTCACATGATGGTGCCCCTACGCATGTGTTTACGTTCATGCATATATATGTGTGGAGGTCCCCTATGTGACAAAAAAAGTTAAGTAAAACATTTTTTTTTTTTTTTTTGCAAAAAAAGAAAGTTACACCCAAGCAACTTTTTACATCACAGGTTCTCCTTATTGATATATGCAGGATCTAAAAGACCCTTCATCCGTACCCTGTACTCCACTGAATGTTTTGCAATGCAGATCACATTGCAAAACATATTTTCTCTGCAAATCGAGCCGGGGACACAGAGAGCTTGACCCGGAAGTGATGTCAGAGACGCTGCTTGACAGGTCACAAGAAGAAGGGGAGGAGAGCAGACGCGTGCCCGCTCTTCTCATTCCCCTCTACCCTCCGACACCTGCCATGGAGCAAGAAGAGCCCGATAAGCATGGCGGTAGCATGGCAGCAGGGGGAGCGCCGGTACCAGGGGTGTGTGAATGCTAACAGCATAAGAACCTAACGGCAGGGGGTATTACACACAATCCCGTATCTGCAGCCACCGGGATTGTGTGTGAAACTGCTCAAGCTCTCAGTCACCACTCATACCACTCATTTACCCGTTCATAGGCACCATGAGCTTCTGAAAATTCGACCTCCCCCTCGAGGTTCCTGCCTCAAGCTCTCAGTCGCCACTCATACCACTCATTTACCAGTTCATAGGCACCACGAGCTTCTGCAAATACAGCCTCCCCCTCAAGGTTCCTGCCACAAGCTCTCAGTTGCCATGCATACCATTAATTAGCCCATTCACAGGCATCACAAGCTTACCACTCATACCACTCATTTAACCATTCATAGGCACAACAAGAAAGTTACACCCAAGCAACTTTTTACATCACAGGTTCTCCTTATTGATATATGCAGGATCTAAAAGACCCTTCATCCGTACCCTGTACTCCACTGAATGTTTTGCAATGCAGATCACATTGCAAAACATATTTTCTCTGCAAATCGAGCCGGGGACACAGAGAGCTTGACCCGGAAGTGATGTCAGAGACGCTGCTTGACAGGTCACAAGAAGAAGGGGAGGAGAGCTTCTGCAGCACGTCCTCCCCATAGAGGTTCCTACCACAAGCTCTCAGTCGCAACTCATACCACTCATTTACCCTGTCATAGACACCATGAGCGTCTGCAAATACAGCCTCCCCCTTGAGGCTCCTGTCACAAGCTCAGTCGCCACATGTACCACTCATTTAACCAGTCACACTTACAACTTCCTATCCCAGCTTGGTCGCAGCTAACGATGGGCTAAGAGACCACCTTCACAACGCTACGCTGCTCATAAGACGGTCACTATCGCACCAACACGCTGAAGGTCTACAGCAACGCCTACGGCAGATTCCTAGCCACATGCCCCGGGACGGGCACAGGTCACATCAAGCACGTCCTGGCCTTCATGTCTTACTGCCACACTCATCTGAGCCTGTCCCACAACACTCTCAGACTGTACCCAGCTGGCATTCAGCATTTCCTCTCCCTACAAGCCCCTGGGAAACCCTAGTTGTTTGGGACCCATGCAGTCAAAGCCTTTCTGCGTGACATCCAGAAACATCAGCCCGTAGCCAGTAGCAAAAGCTTGCCCATGTCAAGTTCCACATTCTGGGACATGTCAGGCATCCTGTCACAGTCCCCTTTTGGGTTGCTCCCCAGCCTGGTCATCCAAGCAGCCATCTACCTGCCCTACCTGCCAGGTGCTACGCAGGTGCCATTTGGCCCGCTTTCAAGATTATTTTGTCCTACATCTCGCAGTGTCCAAAACTCATTAGTCCGGCTCTGGGTTGACATCAAATTCTTCCAGACCCATCAGCAGCAGCAGGATGGGTTTGTGTTGTTGCTGCTGAGGTGGGGGAGGAGCATGACCGTGGTGCCAGACTGAGCGGATGAGGAAGGCTCCAGGTGGACAAGCTGCAGCCAGCGGCGTGTGGCAGAGCTGAAAGCCCACTGCACCCCCAGAACATCACAAGGACAGCGGGTGCTCGAATCAGCAGCCGCCTTGATGTTGGATGAGGAGGAGAAACAGCAGCCCTGAGCTCAGGAGAAAACACGGAGCGACACACCTGGAGGACCCCCTCCTACACCCCCCCCTTGAGACTTGGAAGGAACATTCAGGGGGAGAGGTGA
This sequence comes from Rana temporaria, assembly GCF_905171775.1. NCBI lineage: Eukaryota > Metazoa > Chordata > Amphibia > Anura > Ranidae > Rana > Rana temporaria. Next base: position 284,434,472 of record NC_053490.1, read on the forward strand.
GCAGACAGTTATGAGCTTTGTATGCGATCAGCCTATGCACTGCTAACTGAACATGAAACTTTGTTGAAAGAAAGAAATTTTGCATTTGCATTTGAAAACCTAATTGACTGTGAAGCCTGGCATGTGAATCCTCCTGTCTGCACGTGTGTTACTCTAATAGGGAATATTGTAGCACTACCCCTGGAGGAGCTGCTGGTTGTTTTGGGTGGCACATTTACCTTGTGGCTCTTCCGAATTCCTAGGGGTGTATGGTGCATATAGCAATAGTAAAAGAATGTCCACAACAAGTGTCTTTTCTGTGCTCTTTATTACCCAGCCGGGTAAAAACAATGAACTGGTGATGAAAGGGATAGAGTTTTCAGGAAGACGGAGAACAGCAGATTCAGGCGTAGTATTTGGAACAATCCTGTTCCCATATGTAACACTTTCCGTACCACTCCTGCCTGAGTGGGTTTAGTGTACCCAGACAGGCCCCTCTCACTGACCTGGCAGCCGGAGTATCACTCAAACATTTGTAGGATAAAGTCTCTGCCACAGACCCTCCTGAATGGACCTCAGGGAGACACCTCTGCCACAGGCCCTCTCTGGTTGCAGTTACGGAGGTAATCCTCTTTAAGTGAATTACGCCTGGATCTCCTTCTCAATGTCGCCCAGGTACCGAATGACAGGTTATCAATCCTTCAGTGTCCGGCTACCTTGATCCCCGGTAGTTTGTCAAAATCCTTTTGGATCGCCAGCCTCTCATTGGCGCTCCTCAGACGGACTCCCCACCGAACAGCAATACCGCTTGGGATCCTCAAAGCTGGGAACCCAGTCGCTCACTGGGTCCCCGTCACTGCTCAGATGTTCCGGGCCAACATGGCCAGGGAACCAGGAACACTGTGTGGCACTCACGCCCTGGCCAAGTAGGCCATAACGCTGGGGCGCCGTGATGTGGCCACCCTAAAGGTGGGTGCCACACTGGACGAAGAAGACCCAGAACCAATGGTGTCTGCCCCATAAATACCCTCCCCCAGCATGCACAGCGAGGCTACACCCTCCTGATTGGCTGCTGGGGAAGAGCACCCAAACCTTGACTCCACTGCTGCCATCTACTGCACAGGGGTGGGAAGAACACCCCAGTACAACAGAATGAGCCCACAGCACAGCCAAGCTGAGACAGAAACCCTGTTTTAAGCATAACAATTTGGATCAGAGTTTAACTACACTCTGATCTCCCTTTAAATTTAAATAGCACTGGTACTTCAAAGTAACCAGGCGCTACACACTCCTCCCACCTGAATAGATGCTGTCCTCAGTGTCTCAACAATAAGGTATTCAAGCCTGAATACCTGACCTGAATCTGCATTACAATGTAAAAGGATAGCAGAAAAAGAAAATAGAAAATGATCAACATTTTGTAAAATATTGTCCATGTGTGCATTTATGTAAAGTGATACATAGAAAATTTTCACACTCCTGACTATCTATTCTGCCCATTTCTCCGACAGTTTTTGATAGTTGGTCACCTCCTGTAAAACAAAAAGTGGAAGAGAAAAGCATGTACAAATATACATTAATTACTATGCATATACAGTTACTAAGGTTGGAACTGTAACTGCACCTTCCTCCCAGTCAAAAGGCGAAATCTCCTTTCCTCCCAAAGAGACACACTCAAAGTAAGTGCTAAGGCATATAAAGCAATAATCATATATTTTGTTTGGACTGCAAGGTTAAGTAAAAATAACTAAATACAATAGTCTCTCTGCGCTGGAAGAAGTTGCAGAACACTGCCCCTAGCAGTCAGTGCGCTGGTACTACCAGAATAAAGCAGTCCATGGCTCTATTAGAGCAAACAGCAAAAGAAAAACTTTTCTTCTTCTTACTGATGATGAATTGCTGATGATGAAGCCCTTGGGGGCCCTGTTCTTACTAACTATTATCCCCCCAAAGTTCTGCACAAATGTTCCGATGTAGATCCGGCAAGGATAAAAACACTACGCTAAAGTTAGTGGGGAATGGGAGAGTTACTTTGCTCCCATTCAAAATTTGCTAAAATTGGGACTCTGTCACTCCAGAAACTTCCACTGGGTCAGTCTGTGCTCCAGGGATGCAATACCATCCCTGGCCAGCAGTTGGCACCAGAGGGGTTCTGGCAGAGCAACTTTCCCCAGCAGCCAATCAGAGAAATTTCTCCCTCGCAAGGCATGCTGGGGAGGGGTATATCTGGGACAGGTGTCATGTGCTAAGAAAGTTTTGCAGGGTCCCGGTTCCAGGTGTGGCATCCACCTTCAGGTTGCGCGCATCCATGGACCCCGCCAGCGAGGCCCACCAGGCCATAATTGCAGTCTACATAAACCCTCACCTGGAGGTAAAAAGGTACTCCAGTGACTTACTGGATCCCCAGTTCTATTGAAAGGATCCCAGGCTGGGTGCCGTTCGATTGGGGGGTCGGCTTGAGGATAACCTGGAGGCAGGTTGTCCAACAGGGCTTGAACGAACCAATCGGGGATATGGTGACCGGAATGCTGATAGGTACGTTTTGCTGTCATCTGGTGACCTATGCTAAAACCTACTGGGAGGATTCGCTCCATTTATCCATCTAGCTCACCTAAAGTAATTGGCCTGTGGCAGAGGCCCTAGAGCCAGGTCTGTGAGAGAGATCTGTTCCTCCCAGAAAATCCTAAGTGACACTTCGGCTGCCAGGCTTGTGAGAGGGGTCTGTTCAGGGGCACTTTACCCACTCCGACTAGAGTGGCGACGAATAACAGTCTTCGAATAACAGTTTGGTACTCTATTGAGCAAGTACTGCTCAATTAATATCCGGGTCTGACACTGCTCAAATAAACAAAAGTGTAATCTGTGTCACGGGTAGCACTTGGTACATTTAAACGTTCCCAAATTGCATCCTTGTACCATTCCTCTCTCATCTTCTCAATTTGAGGCATGAGAGATGGAGGCACGTAGGGATATTCCCACCAATAGTCCATGGCCACCATGGCCACCCTTCTCATTAGGATGCGTTGCAGGCGGGCCAGTTTCGGCAAGGTACGAGGGGTTTCCAAGTCCTTGCAGGACAATAGTGTCAGGCGCTCTTTTTAACAGAGGCAAAAGAGCAGGCATGGGGTTAAACTCTGTAACACTGATGCTTGGCACCTCAACCCCCAATGTCAGCTGTGGGACACCCGCATGTGGTGCGGCATCCCTGGAGTGTCTTTTGTGTTTGCAGGGTTTGGCAGCCCGGGAGTTACCTTGTCATGACCTTGTCATGTTTTCAAAAGGGCAGGCCTCTACCACAGCCGTGGGACACCTGAGCGGGCCCATCTCTCCAATAGCATACCAAACAGAGACCACATTGGTAAGTGCTGTCTCCGTTGCGGCATCCGCTTCTACAACAGGCACACACAGATACGCTACGCCTGCCTAACGTTAGGCGCGTCTTTTTGAATCCAGGCAGCTATCTATGTTTGTGTGAACTTTAGAACCCTGTTAAAGTCTATGGGAAATCTAAAGTCTATGGGAAATCTAAAGTGCTAATTTTAAAGGCTAATATGCAAGTTATTGTCCTAAAAAGTGTTTGGGGACCTGGGTCCTGCCCCAGGGGACATGTATCAATGCAATTTTTTTTTAAAAAACTCAAGTTTTTTCGCTAGCAGTGAATTTAATAATGCTAAAAGGGAAACAATAAAAGTGAAATATTCCTTTAAATTTCGTACCTAGGGGGGTGTAAAGTTAGCATGTGAAATAGCGCATATTTCCAGTACTTAGAACTGTCACTGCATAAAGTGTAATTTCTAAAAGAAAAAAAGTCATTTAAAACCGGACTTGCGGCTATAATGAATTGTCGGCTCCCGGCAATTCAGAGAGGATTCATTCATAAAAATAAAAAAAAAAGCGTGGGGGTCCCCCCAAATTCAATTACCAGGCCATTCAGGTCTGGTATGGATATTAAGGGGAACCCTGCCGTCAATTTCAATTTATTTTTTTAAAAATGGCGTGGAGTTCCCCCAAAAATCCACACCAGACCCCTTTTCTGAGCACGTTAACCTGGCCGGCCGCAGAAAAGAGGGGGGACATGTACCCCATTACCAATTCACATAGGGTGGGCAGGATCTGTGTGTCCTCTTTGTTAAAGTGGTCTTCCAGATTCTGATAAGCCCCCCGCCCACAGACCCCCACAACCACCGGCAAGGGTTGTGGGAATGAGGCCCTTGTCCCCATCAACATGGGGACATCCTCCCCATGTTGAGGGCATGTGGCCTGGTACGGTTTAGGAGAGGGGGGGCCGCACTCTGTCCCCCCCCTCTTTTCTGCGGCCGGCCAGGTTAACGTGCTTGGATAAGGGGTCTGGTGTGGATTTTTGGGGGAACTCCGCGCCATTTTTTTTCTAAATTTGGGGTGGAGTTCCCCTTAAAATCCACACCAGACCTGAAGGGTCTGGAATGGATATTTGGGGGGAACCCCACGTCATTTTTTTTTTAATTGACGGCGGGGTTCCCCTTAATATTCATACCAGACCTGAAGGGCCTGGTAATTGAATTTGGGGGGACCCCCACGCTTTTTTTTTATTTTTTATGAATGAATCCTCTCTGAATTGCGGGGAGCCGACAATTCATTATAGCCGCGAGTCCGGTTTTAAATGTCTTTTTTTCTTTCAGAAATTACACTTTGTGCAGGGACAGTTCTAAGTACTGGAAACATGCGCTATTTCACATGCTTACTATACACCCCCCTAGGTACGAAATTTAAAGGAATATTTCACTTTTATTGTTTCACTTTTAGCATTATTAAATTCACTGCTAGCGAAAAAACGTGAGTTTTTAAAAAAAAATATTGCATTGATACATGTCCCCTGGGGCAGGACCCAGGTCCCCAAACACTTTTTAGGACAATAACTTGCATTTTAGCCTTTAAAATTAGCACTTTAGATTTCCCATAGACTTTAGCGGGGTTTTAAAGTTCACACAAACATAGATAGCTGCCTGGATTCAAAAAGACGCGCCTAACACTAGGCAGGCGTAGCGTATCTCATATACGCTACGCCGCTGTAAGTTAGAGAGGCAAGTGCTGTATTCACAAAGCACTTGCGTCCTAAGTTACGGTGGCGTAGTGTAAATGTGCTGGCGTAAGCGCGCCAAATTCAAATTGTGAAGAGGTGGGCGTGTTTTATGTAAATAAAGCATGACCCCACGTAAATGACGTTTTTAGCGAACGGCGCATGCTCCGTCCGTGGACGTATCCCAGTGCGCATGCTCCAAATTACGCCGCAAAGACTCATTGGTTTCGACGTGAACGTAAATTACGCCCAGCCCTATTCACGGACGACTTACGCAAACAACTTAAGAATTAAAAAATTTGACGCGAGACCGACGTCCATACTTAACATTGGCTGCGCCATCTTTTTGGTGGACTAACTTTAGGCCTGAAAACGCCTTACGTAAACGGCGTATCTTTACTGCGACGGGCAAGCGTACGTTCGTGAATAAGCGCATCTCGCTGATTTACGCATTCTAGGCGTAAATCAGCGTACACGCCCCTAGCGGCCGGCCTAAATAGACAGCTAAGATACAACGGCGCCCGCTGTCGTATCTTAGCTAGGTTTAAGTGTATCTCAATTTGAGAATACACTTAAATTTACGACGGCGCAGATTCAGAGTTACGACGGCGTATCTACTGATACGCCGGCGTAACTCTCTCTGAATCTGGCTATTAGTGTGTTCGCAAGTTCTGGTGCGAACTGAACAGGGGGGTGTTCGGCTCATCCCTACTGCTCTGTTGCAAGGCTAAGAAGAAACATGGCAATGCACAAGAGTTGTCTGCGATGGTAGAAGTTGCGGAACACTGCCCCTAGTGGTCAGTGCGCTGGTACTACCAGAATAAGGCAGTCCACTGTTTGCTCAGAACAATTATCAGGAAAAGAGAGATATAAAAAAAACTGTGTCTTCTCCTTTTTCCTTTCTCCTGGTGCTGTGAAGAAGCCAGCAAGATCTTTACCAACTTATCAAACCCCCCCGACGTTCTGCACAAACAACAAAGTGTGGATCCGGTGGAATAAAAAGAAAAACTGGAAAAGGGCGACAGTTTTTGTCCGTAACTTCTTTAAAGCAAACAGCAAAGGTGACAACGCAGGCATGGAGCCTACTTATAGAACCGTGGATCCGGCAGAGTGACAATGTCCCCTCGGTAATTTGTAGTGGAGAAAACTTGATCCACTCTCCTGGGACATTTGAGAACCACTCTATCGCTGAAGATGTACCGGCCAGGGCTCCAATCTCTCAAGCAATCTTCAAACTTGTGACTCAGATGAATAAAAATATAACCCGTGTCGCGGGCACACCTGGGCACATTCAAACGCTCCCCAGATTGCATCCTTGTACCAGTCCTCTCTCATCTTTTCAATTACTTGAGGTCTGGAGGCACGTATGGAAATTCCTACCCGTAATCAGCGGCCACCTTTCTCATGACAATGCGCTGCAAGCGGGCCAGTTTGGGCAAGGTACGGGGGTCTCCACGGCCTTGTAGCACGATAGCGTCAGAAGCTCTCTTCAGTACAGGTAGCAGAGCAGGCATAGAGTCAGCGACACTGGTACTTGGCACTCCAACTTCCCATGTTAACTGGGGAAGCCCTGCAAGTGGTATGGCATGGCCGGAGCGCTTCTTGCGCCTGCAGGACCTGTTGGCTCGGGAGCTTTTGCTGATTTGAGACTCAGGAAACTCTGATTCAAACCATTTGTCGTCCCCATCGTCAGACAAAGAGTCCAGATCTGATGACTCACATTCTTCCGCGGGCAGGCAGGTGCGCCCCCCAACAGGGACGTTGGTTAAATCACTTTGCATGCTGGTAGGCCTCGACCTCAGCCGCGGGAAGCCTGTGCGGGGCCCATTTTAGCAATAGCGTGCCACACGGAGACCACATTGGTTGTTGCTGCCTCCGGTGCGACATCCGCTTGCACACTAGGCACACATTCTTGCTCATCCACATCGCTTACCTTCGGTGATCTGGTTGGGGTAGCAGTCGATGGCAGGGTTAGCGTGGATGAGACGGTCACCACCTCCGGATCAGCGATTACTGTAGTTGGGGAGGGTTCCGGCAATGGGGCCTCCTCCTCTGCGGTCACAGTCCCAGTGATCCAATCCACCTTGTACTCCCGGGGAGACTCAGTCGGTGGTTTCACCTGGAATAAATAACTCCGGCATCTCTTGCATCTGGCAAAAGGCAGCAGACGGACGGCCAACTCCGAACATTGGGGGCAGGACAGTCCAAGGGCCTCCATGCTGCCACTGGAAAACAGGACGAACTTCCCCTGGGTCCGCATTCGAATTACGGTATCTGTCAGGGGTACTCCAGCGGCAGCAGACATTGTGTTGACTCCCGGGTTAGACATCGGGGGTCTCAGCTTTCTGAATGGCGTTGATGGCACAGACATGTTCGCACGACCTTCTCTCGTGGGCGGGCAATCACTCTGTCCTTTGGCGCCAAACTCAGCCTGCATCTCACGCAGGGGTGGATGACTCCTCCCACCTGAGTTATTTTCTTCACACGTGGCAGACGCACATGGCTTCGCCGCACGTGCTCCCAGCTTCAATGGCGACGTTAACTCTTTCCTCGCTCGGCACATATTAACACACGACAATTCCTTGAATCAATTATTGATTAAACTTCTGAATTCGGGTATTTTGAGGTAACAGCCAATCCCAGATGAGCCCCCACGTGTAGCATTAAGATTTGTGGGCTACACTTGTAATGACAGCTTCAAGACTGCCCATGTATGGAGAAACTAGTCGCGTGCATTGTGCATTGTTTGGGTGTGATTTTGGTCCATTCTTCCACACAAACAGTCTTTAAATCTTGAAGGTTCCGTGGGTCTCTTCTATGAACTCTGATCTTTAGTTAGCCACCTATGCCTTGCAGGGCATCAAGAGCTTCCTCAATTTGAGGTAGCGTGTATTGATCTGGGACCGTTTGCCAATTTAGAGTCCTATAATCAACAAATATTTGTACTCCACCATTTTTCTTTCTGACCACCAGTATTGGGGATGCATACAGGCTTTTAGACACAACAATTATGTTTTGATCTTTTATTTTGTGCATTTTATTGCCCGCCGCGTCGCTCAGGAGCCGGTCCACGTGCCGCGATGTCCGCCAAGCACCCTGTGATTGCCGATAACACAGCCAAGGATGTGAATCTGTGTGTGTAAACACATAGATCCACATCCTGTCAGAGGAGAGGAGACCGATGGTGTGTTTCCAGTACAGAGGAACACAGATCGGTCTCCTCCCCTTGTGAGTCCCCGCCCCCTGCAGTTAGAATCACTCTCTAGGATACACATTTAACCCCTTAATCGCCCCCTAGTGTTAACCCCTTCCCTACCTGTCACATTTATACAGTAATCAGTGCATTTTTATAGCACTGATCGCTGTATAAATATGAATGGTCCCAAAATAGTGTCAAAAGTGTCCGCTCTGTCCGCCACAATGTCACAGTTGCAATAAAAATCACAGATCTCCACCATTACTAGTAAAAAAATAAAAATTATAAAAATGCCATAAATCTATCCCCTATTTTGCAGACACTATGGGTCAGATTCACTTAGATGGGCGTAAATTTGGGCGGGCGTAACGTATCTGATTTACGTTACGCCGCCGCAAGTTTTTCAGGCAAGTGCTTTATTCACAAAGCACTTGCCTGTAAAGTTGCGGCGGCGTAGCGTAAAACACCCAGCGGAATTCAAATTTGGCGGGTAGGAGGCGTGTTTCATTTAAATGAAGAGCGTCCCCGCGCCGAACGAACTGCGCATTCGCCGTCCCTAAAATATCCCGGCGTGCATTGCTCTAAATTACGTCGCAAGGACGTCATTGGTTTTTACGTGGACGTAAATTACGTCCAGCACCATTCACAGGCGATTTACGCAAACAACGTAAATTTTTAAATTTTCGAAGCGGGAACGACGCCCATACTTAACATTGACTGTGCCTCATAGACCCAGGGGCAACTTTAGGCCGGGAAAAGCCTAACGTAAATGTCGTAACTTTACTGCGTCGGCCGCGTGTACGTTCGGGAATTCGCGTATCTAGCTAATTTGCATACTCAACGTGGAAATCGACGGAAGCGCCACCTAGCGGGCAAAAAAAATTGCAGTTAAGATCCGACGACGTAAGAGACTTACGCCTGTCGGATCAAAGGGATATCTATGCGTAACTGATTCTAATAATCAGTCGCATAGATACGACGGCACTAGGCAGAGATACGACGGCGTATCTGGAGATGCGCCGTCGTATCTCTTTTGAGAATCTGGGCCAGTAATTTTTTGCAAACCAATCAATATACGCTTATTGCGATTTTTTTTACCAAAAATATGTAGGAGATTATATATCGACATAAACTGAGGGAAATTTTATTTCTTTTTTTAAATATTGGATATTTATTATAGCAAAAAGTAAAAAATATTTCTTTCAAACTTGTCACTCTTCCTTTGTTTATAACGCAAAAAATAAAAAATGCAAAGGTGATCAAATATCACCAAAAGAAATCTCTATTTGTAGGGAAAAAAATCATGTTGCAAGACAGCGCAATTGTCATTCAAAGTGCGACAGCGCTGAAAACTAAAAATTGGCCTGGGCAGGAAGGGGGTGTAAATGCCCTGTATGGAAGTGGTTTCAAGGTATGCGCCTGGGTATTTCTCTAAATGGGGTTCTATCTGCTGGAGAATACTGTGCTGAATACTTTTAGCACACCCAACATATATGTCCTCAGTAGAGAAAATATCATTGTACTCCATTAGCTGCTCTCCAAGTGCTTGTTGGTGCTCTGCAGGACTATCATCATCATTCAGGTGAAAGTATAATTTGGTTTCTTTCTCGTAGACCTTGGCAGGGTAGGAGCTAATGGTTTCCACAAAAAAAAAGCGTGGGGGTCCCCCCAAATTCAATTACCAGGCCTTTCAGGTCTGGAATGGATATTAAGGGGAACCCCGCCGTCAATTTTTTTTAAAAAATGACGTGGGGTTCCCCCCAAATATCCATTCCAGACCCTTCAGGTCTGGTGTGGATTTTAAGGGGGAGAAATTAGCAGCAGGAGAGAAATTACAGGTTCGGTTCCTCTATGTGCCACCCAGTCGCCCCTCCTACCCAGGCAGCCCCAGCTATGTTGCAGGGGGCCTGTGCGGGCATTGCTATCTTTGAAACCAGGGAGCCCATAAGGAGCTACAGGCTACCTCTGGTTTCTTTCCCAGGTGCAGTGCAGCTTTTGTGTCTGGTGTGTCGCCTCCTGTGGCTCTCAGACCCGATGGTATCTCTCCCAGCTGGCAGCTTCTACACAGACCCAAATATCCATTCCAGACCCTTCAGGTCTGGTGTGGATTTTAAGGGGAACTCCACCCCAAATTTTTTAAAAAATGGTGTGGAGTTCCCCCAAAAATCCACACCAGACCCCTTATCCGAGCACGTTAGCCTGGCCGGCCGCAGAAAAGAGGGGGGGACAGAGTGCGGCCCCCCCTCTCCTGAACCATACCAGGCCACATGCCCTCAACATGGGGAGGATGTCCCCATGTTGATGGGGACAAGGGCCTCATCCCCACAACCCTTGCCCGGTGGTTGTGGGGGTCTGCGGGCGGGGGGCTTATCAGAATCTGGAAGACCCCTTTAACAAAGAGGACCGCAGATCCTGGCCCCCCCATGTGAATTGGTAATGGGGTACATTGTACCCCTACCATTTCACGAAGAAAGTTTAAATAGTTGGAAAAAACACACACACACACACACCGTAGAAAAAAGTCCTTTATTAAAAAAAAAAAGAAAAAAATCCAGCGGTGGTAATCCACTCGGTCCCGGCTTCCTGCTCCAACGTTGTCTGTATCCAGCGACAGGTGATCTCCTCTCCGGTCCAGCGATGAGAAGATCATCCGGCATTCAGAGCTCCAGAGCACAGCATCGGAGGCCGCCGCCGGACACAGCCCAGCGGAATGATGCGGCTGGAGCTTTGACATTTCTTATATAGGGGAGGCGGGCCCACCCGTCACGTGACCCCGCCCCCTCTGACACAAGGAGGAAGACTGGGCTTCCCCAGTGACGTAGCAGAGGGTGCGTCAGAGGGTGTGGGGTGTGGGGTCACGTGACGGGTGGCCCTGCCTCCCCTATATAAGAAATGTCAAAGCTCCAGCCGCGTCATTCCGCTGGGCTGTGTTCAGCGGAGAGAGGCGGCCTCTGTGCTCTGGATGCCGGATGATCTTCTCATCGCTGGACCGGAGAGGAGATCACCCGTCGCTGGATACAGACAACGTTGGAGCAGGAAGCCGGGATTTTTTTTCTTTTTTTTTATTAATAAAGGACTTTTTTCTACGGTGTGTGTGTTTTTTCCAACTATTTACACTTCCTTCGTGAAATGGTAGGGGTACAATGTACCCATTACCAATTCACATGGGACGGGCCAGGATCTGGGGGACCTCATCCTTGGTGAGAAAGAGAGAGCACAGCAGCCATATTGGAAAAGGGCAAAACAAACACTGCATAACAGGAGTATACACTTGGCAAATGGGCAAAGAAAGTATCACATGACTACACATGAATAAATAAAATCTGATCATTTTAATCACACCCGTCAATGTTAAGCAGGCCTGGACTGGCCATAGGGCACACTAGGAATTGGCCTAGAGGAACCATACTGTCCATTATGCTTCTGCTGCCGCTGAATTCCCGATTCTCTTCCTGCAGGCATGCAGCAGCAGCAGGAGAGAAATTACAGGTTCGGTTCCTCTATGTGCCACCCAGTCGCCCCTCCTACCCAGGCAGCCCCAGCTATGTTGCAGGGGGCCTGTGCGGGCATTGCTATCTTTGAAACCAGGGAGCCCATAAGGAGCTACAGGCTACCTCTGGTTTCTTTCCCAGGTGCAGTGCAGCTTTTGTGTCTGGTGTGTCGCCTCCTGTGGCTCTCAGACCCGATGGTATCTCTCCCAGCTGGCAGCTTCTACACAGACTGACTGAGCTGGTGGAGGGTCGAGCAAAGGTGCGGCCGCCTCTTAGGAGAATAACCTCTTAGTGTGAACAGGGCAGAAGAATAACCCCTTAGTGTCCCCAGAGCAGGAGAATAACCCCTCAGTGTGCCCAGAGCAGAAGAATACCCCCTTAGTGTGCCCAGAGCAGGAGAGTGCCCCCTTAGTGTTCCCATAGCAGAAGAATTACACCTTAGTGGTCAAACACCCTGTGGTAGGTGACACACTCCTTTTTCTCTCTTACACTTGTCAACTTGAGTTGCTTATCTGAACAGTGGTGGTGTGTCCATAAGGGACCATGGGCGCAACCCCCTCTCTATTGCCACCCCCTCTATCACCAAAATATAGATTCATGCATTGTGTTTGATGGGCACAGTGGCTGCGTTTGATGGCACGTGGCTGCATTTAATTGGGCACAGTGGCGGCATTTGATGGGCACAGTGGCTGCGTTTGATGGCACAGTGGCTGCATTTGATGGGCACAGTGGCAATGTTTGATGGGCACAGTGGCTGCATTTGATGGGCACAGTGGCTGCGTTTAAAGGGCACAGTGGCTGCGTTTGATGGGCACAGTGGCTGCGTTTGATGGGTACAGTGACTGCGTTTGATAGCACAGTGAGGCTGCAATTGATGTTTTTTTTCCCGAATTTTTCAGTTTGTTTGCAGCCCCCAAAAAATTTTGAGCACCAGCCGCCACTGTATCTGAATGATAAGCAAAAGCGCCATTTGGACTAAAATGTAGCTTCCAACAGATCTGTTTCTTTATCCAGTCTCCTATTGGTGATCTTGTCACAAAACCACAGGAAGAAGGAAAAGGAAAAGGAAAGTCATTAGTGTAGTTCTTTAAAACCAGGTTTTTATTAACCACTTAAGGACCGCCTCCTGCACATATACGTCGGCAGAATGGCACGGCTGGGCACAGGCACGTACAGGTACGTCACCTTTAAGAGCCCAGCCGTGCATGGTCCGAAGCTCTGTGACCGCGGCCGCGGGACCCGCGATCGGTCACAGGAGCTGAGGAACGGGGAGAGGTGTGTGTAAACACACCTTCCCCGTTCTTCACAGTGGCACTGTCATTGATCGTCTGTTCCCTGATGTAGGGAAAGACGATCAATGACATCACACGTCCAGCCCCGCCCCCCTACAGTCAGAAACACATATGAGGTCACACTAAACCCATACAGCGCCCCCTAGTGGTTAACTCCTAAACTGCAATTGTCATTTTCACAGTAATCAATGCATTTTTATAGCACTTTTTGCTGTGAACATGACAATGGTCCCAAAAATGTATCAAAATTGTCCGATGTGTCCGCCATAATGTCGCAGTCATGAAAACAATCGTTGATCGCCGCCATTAGTAGTAAAAAAAAAAATTATAAAAATGACATAAAACTATCCCCTATTTTGTAAACGCTATACATTTTGAGTAAACCAATCGTTAAACGCTTATTGCGATTTTTTTACCAAAAATTAAGTAGAAGAATACGTATCGGCCCTAAACTGAGGAAAAAAAATGCTCTATTTTTGTTTATAGCGCAAAAAATTTAAACCGCAGAGGTGATCAAATACCACAAAAAGAAAGCTCTATTTGTGGGAAAAAAAGGACGCCAATTTTGTTTGGGAGCCACGTCGCACGACCGCGCAATTGTCAGTGAAAACGACGCAGTGCCGAATCGCAAAAAGGGGCAGGGTCCTTAACCTGCATATTGGTCCAGGTCTTAAGTGGTTAAAATCGAATAAAATGGCATTCACAAAAGTATTACATCAGAAAGCCCATCAAATCTCCTAAGGACATGTGTGAGAAACTGCTAGTATGCTGCTTAGATGGCGTCTCACCTGATCCCCTTTCTCACTTCTGGCGGGGGGGCCTGTTGTCACTTCTGTTTGCCATGCGGTCTGACCCTGACTAGTTTTATCTCCTGGCTTTTTTGAAGAGTAACCCTAGCCTCTCAATTACTGCCAATCATTCCTAAAAACTATATCCTTAGACCAAATGGGTTTCATACCAGGAAGAGAGGACAAAGCCAATAAAGAGAAGTTTGGGGTTTTATTTTTTTTACCATCATACTTACCTAGGTGGATGCAGCATCGGACCGAGAACCTAGGCATCAAACATCGCCGATGGCTCAGTTCTCACAGCTCCCTGAGCAGAGAGCTGCTGCCTGTCAGGTATCAGCTCTCTGCTCTGCCCCCTCGTCCTCACTGGAGAGCTGAGCTGTGGAGGGTGGGAGCGGCAGTCTCAAGCTCTCAGCGGCTCACTGAGAGGCTAAGACAGGCATAAATCCAGGCACCTGGTGGATTCTGACTTTATTGTCACGATGATGCAGTGCCTGGACTAATTCCAGTGACGTCAGCAGAGAGCAGACTTCAGACCGCTCTCTGCTGAAAACGGGTCACAGGAGTGCAAAACTAATTGCACTCCTGTGATCCATAGGGGAAGCCCAGCCAAACAAGCTCAGGCTGGACTTCTCCTTTAATCTTCAGCACTGGATATGTCAAAGCAAAATCCCTGGGATTTTAATCTCCAAAGATGCTGAAAAAGGTGTTTGACAGGGTAATTTGGGATTACGTGTCAGTGATACTTTGACACTTAGGACTTAGGGCTCTATCACCGACCTGTACACCTATGTGAGGGTTTGTCTTCAGCTGCACATGATGTACAGGTGTTATGTGCAGTGGTGTGCAGGCAGTCTGTTGAAATCGATGACAGGCACCAGCTGCATGGACCTACGTTGTACATTCGTGCAGGATAACAATGCAGTCTGCCTGTGTCCAGTCTGTTTCCACTTTGTCGGATTAAAAACTTCCTAACCACTTGCCATTCAGATCCCAAACTTATGACCAAAATATTCTTTGAGAAGGACATATTTCGTTAAACCTGAGCGACCTCAATGCACTAAATGAGAAAGATCCCATCCCATACTGGAGCTACTTTCAAATAAGACACTTTCTGAAGCATCCACAACATTATGCATGTAATACCACACCCTTTGAGATCCTATGTCCTGCACCAGACCCTATCCCTAATCTGATAAAGAACTTCCATGCTCCATAGAATTGGGAGGCAAATCTTAACTAAAGCCTTTTGCCTAAGGAGTGGGAACATATCAGCACTTTATCCTTTAAAAAGCTCCATCAATGTCAACTTTTAGGAGACTAAATATAAGCTTAGGTTACGCTGGTACAGCACCACCACAGTGCTACATTGCATCTATGCAGACACCCCAGACACATTTTTGGAGATGCTATCAATTGATGTTTTGTGTCTGTGGAGCCACCATTTTGGACTAAATTATAACATCTCATTACTGATATCACAGACAAGTCACTGCCTTTTATCCAGCCACTTTGTAACTGGATCATACCACTATGAATTTTACTCAATTTATATGTTCGCTAATACCCCCTGTTGAATGTGGTCAACTCAGTTATTCCACATATGTGGATTTTTAAACCCCCCCTACCATTCAAGACTAGTTCTCCTGGATACATTCAATCTACACCATGGAAGAGCTAATTGACATCAGCTAAGATAACTTGACTCCTTTTCCACAAATCTGGAACAAGTGGCATTTTTTCAAATATAATCCCGCATGCCAAAATATTATATACCCTCCTTTCTAACTATCTAACTGGAACCTGCTGCTAGACAATAATAGACTAGGGTTAACATAATCCACTCACAACTCTTGTGGCTAACTACCTCTCCAAGCTTCAAGCTACAAAACACTGAGGTGTGAATGCGCAAAACACTGAGGTGTGCATGCGGCCTAGCTTGCAATCTAAAGTCCCCACCTCACATGCACACGCCGGAGGCAGTTAACCTACCAGCATGTCTTTGGAGAGGTGAAGAAAACTAGAGTACTTAATGAATTTACCAAGCAAGATGTCAGGTAACTGGTAGTAGAGTATGTTATACAGAGGAAGGCCTCTCTTACACCTATGACTCAAGGCCCCTGATAGAGCAGACAGGGGGTGTGGAAGTGCAGAGTGGCACAAGTGCCTGGAAGAGTTGCTAGCAGTGAAGCTGAACTGGAACTGAAGGCAGAGCTGTGGAGGGACACCGACACAGCAGGGTGACCAGGAACAGCTGACAGGCTGGAGACTGGAGTGGGCTGGTACTTGGGTTCCACGGACTGGAGCGTGGGTACAGAAGCTAGCAGAACTGGTGTTGGTAAGGACTGAAACACAGGCAGGTGCATGCAGGCTGGTTTAGACATTGGCGAACAAGTCCAGAACAGGTGCTGATACAGAAGTGTAGTCAGATGCAGGCAGGGTTGGCAACAGGCTAGCAGCGAGGTAGCAGGAGGAACAGACAGGAGCGTAATCAAAGACAAGCTGAGGTCAGATTCAGGCAGATAGCAGGAGTAGTCAGGAGTAAGCTGGGTAGGTCAACAGGAAAAGGTACAGGTAAACAGGTAGCAGGAAACACATGATATGCTGTAGAACAGACAGCATTGATCTTGGGGAATGAGCCAGTCTAAATGGCCCATTTGGTGCCTGTCACAGTGTTCCCCATGTGCACACGTGCATGCGTGCACGCATGCATGCAAGCGCACCTGTGCTGCTCTTCTCAATGGGACATGAAGCACAGGGGATCTTCTCTGGCCGCCATTGTGATTGCTAGCGTGCTCTTCCTGACACATGAACAGGAGAACATGCAGACAGATGGTATACTGTCAAGGATTCAAACCAGGGACCACAGTGCACAGAAAAAAGTGCTAACTTATAAGCCACTGTGTGCTGCCCCACAGCCTCTCAAAGAAAGAACTGTAGCACCAATATGCCAATAGCACATAAAAACAGCATCATAATGGCTGTGATAAACACAACATAGAACTTACCAGAGCATTTGCAAAGTATTTATCTTACAGGACAATGAAGAGATATAGTTAGTCACAAACTCAAGATAGAATATTAGGTGAAGTCGCAAACTCAAGAATATATCATTATGTGAGATCCCCAGAAATGCTTATGTAGCGCTACCCCCGAAGGAGCCGCTGATTTGTTTTTGGGATCGGCATATTAAGTTACCTTGGTGTGGCCCAGGGGTGCAGTTGTAGAATCAAAGTAGTGAGCGAAGGTCCAGACAGTGAATAAGGGTTTTTCCAATGCTTTATTTCCAGGCCAACATGGCCAACATCAATTGGGAAGAAAAGGGTGATGAAGAGAAAAAAAGAACCTTGCGGTATCAGGCCTGGATATGAACCGAGCAGTCCTGCTCTCAGTAGTATCAAATTGTGATTCGTCGCCACTCTTTCTGAGTGGGTGAAGTGCCCCCGGACAGACCCCTCTCACAAGCCTGGCAGCCAAGGTGTCACTTTGGATTGCTGGGAGGAACAGGTCTCTCTCACAGACCTGGCTCTAGGGCCTCTGCCACAGGCCAATTACTTTAAGTGAGCTAAATGGATGAATGGAGTGAATCCTCCCAGTAGGCTTTTAGAATAGGTCACCGAATGACAGCAAAGCGTACCTGTCAGCATTCCGGTCACCAGATCCTCGATTGGTTCGTTCAAGCCCTGTTGGACAACCTGCCTCCGGGTTCCCCTCAAGTCGACCCCCCAATCGAACAGCACCCAGCCTGGGATCCTCTCAATAGAACTGGGGACCCAGTAAGCCACTGGAGTGCCCTTTTACCTCCGAATGAGATTCCGTATAGTCTGCAATTGTGTCCTGGTGGGCCGCGCTGGTGGGGTCCATGGATGCGCGCACCCTGAAGGTGAATGCCGCAACTGGAACCGGGACCCTGCGAAGAGTTTTGAGCACATGACACCTGTCACAGATATACCCTTCCCCAGCATCCCCCGCGAGGGAAAACTCCTCTGATTGGCTGCAGGGGAAAACTTGCTCTGCCAGAACCTCTCTGGTGCCAACTGCTGGCCAGGGATGGTACCGCATCCCTGGAGCACAGACTGACCCAGTGGACTTTTCTGCAATGACAAAAGTCCCAATTTAATAAATTGTGAATAGGAGCAAAGTAACTCTCCCATTGCCCACTAACTTTAGCGTAGTGCCCATACTGAAAGTAAGGGGGCGCTACACTTATTTCCACGTGTCAGTATAGTAACAGGATTATAAAGACATAAACTATAAAGGATATTTATTGCTAATCCCCAAATATTTCTTCTTGAACTGATCTAGAGACATAAAATGATAGAAATGACATCCTTCTGATGTACTAAAGAGACAGAGACTTGCTGAACTTCAAAGCTCAAGAAGTGGAATGCATTGAAAACAATTATTCTCATTAACTGATGTCTTTTGGATGCCATTAAAGGATGGGAAATATTTATGGTTTTAATTAAGAAAGTTGAAACAGGCCCTGAAAGTGGTTATAAATATGCACAATGAGAATAACAAATAACTGAAATAGACATAAGAGGTCAAATCCTGCTGAGTTGGATATTGCAAGTCAAAACATGGTTTATCTAATACCTTGTACACTGTATGAGGCAAGTTGCTTGTGAGCTTGGTACATCGAATTGGATTAATATGTTGGAGTGAAAACAAATAAATGTTTATAACAAGTAAAAAAACTCAACTCCCCACATAGAAAAGAAGACTGTGTGTGGCAAACAGTTTAACATGCTTTTGGAAACTCTTTAAGCTGTTGAAACGTACTATTATACAATACCGGAACAAGGAGTGTATTTATAAAAAAATAAATAAAAATGCACTCCAATTCATGCAGTGAAAGTGGAAAGTGTGTGTATATTCGTTCCCTGTGAATGGGGCAAAACTAATTTGTTATTAGGTTATTTCCTGTGTTAGATTGTTATATTTTATTGATTTCATGTGGAAAATACGGTGTTTGGCCACTAGATGGCAATAGATATCCTAAGTAATTATGATATTTGGCGATATCTACTGGCTAAATATGATATTTTCTGTTTTAAATCAATTAAAAACATTCATCCAGCTCAGCAGTTAGCTTAAAGTGGAAGTAAACCCATCGATTTAACAGTTTAAAAAATAACTGTTATATTTCCGGCATGTGACGGCAATGTAAGTGTTACATTGGTTGTGCTCTCAATCAAACTGCCAAACCATCCAATGGCTAGTGTCATAACTGATCACCTGTGCAGCATCATAGCAGTTGAAGATTAAACAGAGGACAAGATGGCAGCTTCCTTGGCAGTAAACGATAGGAAGGTTGACTTCCACTTTAATAACATTCATTTTTGCCCTATTCGCATCGAATAAATGTACATGCACTTTTACTGGGTGAATTCCTATACATAATTTATTTAAAAAAATATACCCACAAATGTCAATCAGTGACATTGATTGCATTAAATCTATCCACATAATTTATTCCAGAGAAAGTTCAGAAAGAAAAGCTTTTATTTAAAAAAAATAAAATTAATGATGGAATGCCAATACCTTCAAGTTCTTGTTCACATATACGGACAGTAAACCCAGGCGGTGTAGCCACAGCTTCACCACCTCCAAATGCCTACCTGAACACTGAAATGCAGCCGTTCACAGCTGTACACATGCTGCAGCTGCGATGCCGTGCTTCTCGGCTGCAGTAAAAATTAGACAGCATGGCGCTTTCAGCAGGCATTACCACAAGTGAACGTGACTAATGCAAGTCTATTGGGCTGCATGGCCATGAAATGGCAGCAAGGTACAGTAGTGTGGCATTTAAAGGGTTAAATCAGTAACATATCACCTCCTCACTGCCTATAAACCGTCCTCTGAAAAGCAATCCAACACAGATCACTGTTCAGATGGCACCACAAATCTAAACGATCCCTGTTTTCCAATTATCATAAATATTGTAAAAATGTAGGACCTGCATGTGACCAACCCACTTGCTCGATTTGTTAAACGTCATCAGGAGTGATATAAAAAGGACTACTAACAAGAAAATAAAAGAAAGCAATATGGCATGCTGATAGTTCCTTTATATAAAATATATTAATTAAAGTGTATGCATATTTAAAACATTTCTTTATAAAGTTGGATAGAACAGGGAGGGATTTGAATTCCTGTCAAGTTATCGTTGCTGTCTGTCCCCACTAGAGGAATTCATTTCTCTATTTGTCCTGGTGACCATTATTACTGGGAAAGAATATGATGAGATATTCAGGAATTTACAGTTGTCACTGGAACAGGAGTAGAAAATGTGGACACCTGTTCTGGAAAAAAAACTATCTAAGAGCATACTTGACAACTGTCCTGAGACATTCCCGGGATTTAAAGCCTTTTCACGATTTTATAGTTTCCCAGGAAATGACTCGGGAAATCCATTTTTTTCGCCACCGGCGGAGACAGTCCGCGGCCAGCAGAGACAATATCTCACCTACAAATTAATGCCCCGCCCCCTAATTATAATAAGACCCTGCTCACAGCCAAAAAAGTGTTCCTATAAATGTTTTTACAATGTTGGCAATTATGTAAGAGGGGATGTCCATTCATGTAACGGCCAACCCGAGAGATTTTAGCCACTTGAACATTTCCCCCCTGCTCCAGAGGTTTAGAGAACGGGTCAAGTCGTGGAACAACCTCCGCATCTCGGTAGCGGGCAAGGTGAATCTGGTGAAGATGATTTTAATGCCGCAATTGCTTTACTGTCTTCACAATGCCCCGGTGGTAATCCCTCTAAAAGTTTTCCAAATAGTGAACTCCATCTTCAGGTCTCTGATATGGAAGAATAAACCGCCCAGGATCAAATTGGAGCATCTTCAGAGGCCCAAAGACAACGGCGGGCTGGCACTGCCCAACCCGTGGTTGTATTACCTGGCGGCGCAGTTTCAGCACCTAGTGGGGTGCTTTGGGAATGAGCCAGCTGGCTCCTCCGGGGCACTGATGCTTCACACGGTGGGGGATGGGCCCATCCCCATGGCACTGGAAGCCTTGGCTTTCGCCAAACCAAATAAGAAATAGCCTACGTATAACCTCATACAAAAAGTGTGGAATAAATGTAAATATATTCAGCAAGCTGATGGATACACTGAATATAGCCCCCTATGGCTTAATGATACTTACACGGAACTGGCTAAATTACAGATGGGGACTAGGTGGAAATTATATGGGATCACACATATTAAACACGTATTTAGACATGGAAGACTTAGGCTGTTTGCAGATCTGCGGGCGGAATATGGGCTTCCGTCCTCAATGCTTTTCCAGTATCTGCAGCTTCAACACGCAGTAAGGGCTCAGAGTAGGTCTTCTGAGTGGCATTTCAGTGTTCAGTCTCCTTGGTGATGCTGTGTCTTCGAAGGGATTTATCTCTCAATGTTACACCATCCTATTACAGAACTTCTTGAAGCAGCATCCAATCATGGTGAGGGAAAAATAGGAGAGGGACGTGGGCCAACTGGATGGAGAGCAGTGGAAGGAGATATTCCAAGGGGTGAGCACCTGTTCATTGAATGTGGCCCAGCGGCTCACACAGGTATATATAATTTTCGGGTATACTATACGCCGCATAGATTGCAGCTGATGGGGATGCAAACTGATGATACATGCACTAGATGCAAGCGTGACCATGGGGATCTTATTCATCTCCTGTGGAGATGCCCCAAACTACATAAATACTGGGCTGAGGTCGTGAGTACTGTTAACTCTGCATTTGGGGTATCTATACCTGTGGACCCCAGGGTCTGTCTATTGGGCGTATTGGAGGAGTATGTGGAGGAGGTGTATACAAGGGAGGCTGTGCATAGGGTGTTATTCCAGGCTAGGAAGTTAATTATGTTTTACTGGAAATCTGAGAATCCTCCGACTTCAAGGGAATGGACTGTTAAGATAGGAGATATGTTACGTATGAAGAAGCTTATTTATCAACACAGGGGGAGCACTCGGAAATATGAGAACCTATGGGCTCCGTGGCTGGATACACCGGGCTTTCCCCCCTGTGGACCTGGTCATGGGCAGATTGTTGGGATTGAATGCGGGATGAGTACCATCGTATGTGAAGTTGTGGAATGTGGAAGAGGCGACAATGTTCAAGTAATCTCAATGCTGTACTTTGTTTCTGATGGCTGTTTGTCTAGTTATGCTGTACAATGTATAGATGTCATAAGCTGTATACCCCCTTTTCATCAATAAAAACCTTTTTGTTGGATTCAAAAAAAAAAAGAGGGGATGTCCCTTTACTTGTTGTGTCTCTGGGACAGCAAGAAAAGAGAACGTAGAAGTAGAGTACAGACACCAAAGGATAAACAGGGGTTTCACTACTCTGTTAAAAACTGAAAAAAGTTTTTACAAATATTGCTCCATTTCGAGGGGTCTGTCCCTGGGAAACAAGCACCCAGGCTTTGTCCCAGGTCAGTATTAAGAGAATGTAGGGAAGGTTGTTACTACCCTGCCTCCCGAGTCCAGGTCACTCCCCCTTCTGAGTCCCAGCTGCTCCGCCTCCTAAGTCCTGGTCACTTGTCTCCCAACCACTGCCACCATGCCCTGCTGAAACACGCTTTACATCCAGCAGTGTTTTCCTAAGTTAGAAAAGCCAGCCAAGATGGTTGGGTCAACAAGGCACAATTAATTAATTGGAGGAGGCTATATGTATGCATGTGTGTATATGTATGTGAGTATATGCATATATGTATGTGAGTGTGTGTACATATGTATGTGTAAGTGTGTGTGTCTATGTATATGAGTGTATGTATATATATATATATATATATATATATATATATATAAATTAATAAATGCATGTATTTGAATTTGTATGTATGCAAGTTTATGTATGGTTCTATATGAGTGTATGCATGTATGTGAGTGTGAGTGTGTGATTGTATGATTGTATGTAAGTTTATTTATGTGAATGTGTGTATGTATGCATTTGAGAGTATGTATATATGTACAGTATGGTAGTGTGTGCGTGTATGTATTCTATGAATGGCAAGCTGCAAATGCACGCTATGTGCTAAACACATGAATACCAAATATACTACTTTGTAGTGTTACTTGCTTCTGACCTCTGCACTTGGTGCTTTGCTGATTCTTGACCTCTGCAGTCTGAGCATTACTTATTCCTCACCTCTGCACTGTGCATTATGCACTCCTTAATGCTGCATTCTGTGTATTACTTATTATTGGCCTCTGCACTCTGTGTTTCTTCTTCATTACCTTTGCATTATGTGCAAAACACACTGTTGATGTAGAGCAGAGTAGGCTCAGGTTTTACTTAACCATATGAATTTAAACCTTTCCCACTTTAATCACAATTTGGCCACACCCACAAATTACCATGTTGTGCTGCATCATTCCCCAGCTTGTGGTCGTCAGGACAATTTGTCTTTATACCATGAATGCCTGTTCCCAAAAGTCTGCAATCAATTGTTTTAGGCGCATTAAAAATCGAGGCGTGGTATTGTGGCATGGTTAAATCTAGCATGATTTTATGGGTGTGGCTTACAAAAAGGGAGGCCTGGTTTTCTGGGGGTGAGATCAGAAGGGTGTCTCCAGATTTTATTTTAAACATCTGGTATCCTTTGTATAATAAGCCATGTGAAACATTAAAAATCCATAATATTAGCATCACCATATGTGAAATAAAGCAAATCTATTAAAACACAGGAAAGACCACATTATTTATGTAAGCCCTGTAATAAAATTAGAAAAAAAATATCAAATACATTTAGATGCATGTACACATCAATTATACATAATCCGTCAAAATGCAAATAGCTTTGTATGGTCCACTCCATGCATGGATTTTTACTTCTCTGAGATAATAATACTTTATAGTGTCCATGTGTAAGGGGTCCCCCATTTGTTGGTGGTTGACACCCTGCTGACTCTTGGCCTGCCCTGCTTCTTTTTGAATAGGATAGTCACCTACCTGTTGTTTGGAGACACCAAAACATAATGTGACACAAAAATATTGGGGGGAATTCAATAAAGCAGTTTAGCCACTTTTCTGGCATTAAAGGGGTTGTAAAGGGGAAAAAAAAATTCCCCTAAATAGCTTCCTTTATCTTAGTGCAGTCCTCCTTCACTTACCTCATCCTTTGATTTTGCTTTTAAATGTCCTTATTTCTTCTGAGAAATGCTCACTTCCTGTTCTTCTGTCTGTAACTACAGTAATGCAAGGCTTTCTTCCTGGTGTGGAGAAAGCCTCTTGAGGGGGGAGGGGGCGAGCAGGCAAGTCAGGACACTCTCTACTTTGCAGATAGAGAAAGGAGCTGTGTGTTAGTGGGCGTCCTGACACTCCTGCTCTCCCCCTCCCCCCTCAAGAGGCTTTCTCCACACCAGGAAGAAAGCCTTGCATTACGGTGTGTAGTTACAGACAGAAGCACAGGAAGTGAGCATTTCTCAGAAGAAATAAGGACATTTAAAAGCAAAATTGAAGGATGAGGTAAGTGAAGGAGGACTGCACTAAGGTAAAGGAAGCTATTTAGGGAAAAAAAATTGTACTTTACAACCCCTTTAATCTGTCTTTTTAGTGTAAATTCATGAAGCATTTGCGATATGTTTGGTTTTGACAGAGACTCATGCATCAAATTCAGGTAGTTCTAAAAATTCAGCACTTTTACATTGTGGTGCAAGGAATTGCGCCAAATTCAAAATAAAATACAGACATTTTGTATTTTACCAAAGTGGAGCTAATTAAGACCAACCTACTTTTGGCGTACAAAGACAGAATCTAACACAGATAGATTATGTGACAGTGTCTCTGGTGCATTCTAAAAGTGTCGCAACGCGCGCAGAATGCGAGTACTAGTCAAATACATGAATTTGGGGCATTTTGCACCACTTTTAGAATGCATGAGAGACACTTTAGTAAAATCACTCTGTGCCATTCCTTATGAATTCCAGGGATTGTGTCACATATCTCCTGCTGGCCTGAGGCCCACCTCTTCCATATTCCTGACCTAAGGCCTGTTGCCCAGAATAAATGAATGTCCAGTCCAGTTGCATTTTTAACGATTTACTGCACAACTTCACTCCAGCAGACTCTTGTAGTTACAGTCACTTTACAATACAGGTACATTAACTTGACTCACTGTACATAAATCCACAGTTCCACCCATTATATCACTAAATAAGGGGTAACAATTAAATGAGCAGTAGCACCTACCAACACATGCTTATATACTGTAAATCTAAGTATAGACCATATGAAACTAATCCCACAGCCATATACTGTATATCTTGGCAAAATGTATATATGTATATATATATGTAGCACTACCCCCGAAGAAGCTACTGGTTTGTTTTGGGTGGCACGTTACCTCGTGGCTCCTCCGGCGTTCTAGGGGTGTATAGTGAATATAGCAGTAACAGAATGTCCACGACAGGTGTCTTTTTCTGTGCTCTTTATTACCCAGCCGGGTAAAAACATTAAACTTTTGATGAAGAATAGAGGTGAAGCAGAAGGAGAAATAGTAGACTCAGGCGTAACAACAGGGAAACAGTCCTGCTCCCAACAATGCTTTGTATTCTTCGCCACTCTAGCCAGAGTGGGTATAGCGTACCCGGACAGGCCCCTCTCACTGACCTGGCAGCCAGAGTATCGCTCGAACTTGAAGGAAAAAGTCTCTGCCACAGACACTCCTGAAATGGACTCACGGAAAAGCCTCTGCTACAGGCGCTCCCTGTGATTATAATCACGGAGATAACACTCCCTGATAGAATTGCGCCTGGATCTCCTTCAGATAGTTTCAGGTACCGACTGACAGGTGACCAGCCTCTCACTGTCCGGCTACCTTGATCCCCGGTGGTTTGTCGAGACCCTTTTGGATCGCCAGCCTCTCATTGGCTCTCCTCAGATGGACTCCCCACGACTAGCTATCTCGCTTGGGATCTATAAGACTGGGAACCCAGTCGACCTCTGGGCTCCCCGCCACAGCTCAGTTGTCCCGGACCAACATCCCGAAACCAGGAACACCATGTTGCCGGGCGCCGTGATGCAGACACCCTGAAGGTGGGTGCCGCACTCTGAAGAAGAACCCAGACTAATGGCGTCTGTCCCATAAATACCCTCCCCCAGCATGCACAGCGAGGCTGAACCCTCCTGATAGGCTGCTGGGGAAGAGCACCCAAACCTCCACTCCACTGCTGCCAACCATCACTCTGGGGTAGGAACTACACCCCAGTAACAATAGACAGCCCACAGCACAGCCAAGCTGAGACAGAGACCCAGTTTTAAACATAATAATTGGATCAGAGTCGGTTAACACTCTGATCCCTCTCTAAATTTAACTAGCACCGGTACTTTTTAAGTAACCAGGCGCTACATACATATATTAATTTTATATATATATATATATATATATATATATATATATAACAACTAAATCATTTTAGTTTTGTCAGGGAATAGTGCCTTTGATTTTAAATCAGGAGCCTGAATGATACCATCTTCCCAGATTTCAGCCAAGAGTCATGGTTCCACCTGTTTCCTGTGGTGTGGCTCCCCCTCTGTGATGTCAGCCAGGCATTGTCTTGCATTACCCGAATAGCAAAATAGTAAAGTTTTTGGTGTTGCTGCGCAAATTCTTGGCTCTTACAGGTGTTTCCAACAATGCCTAGTTTTGCATTGAACAAAAAATTAATATGTACCCTTATGAAATATTAAAGTAGAACTAAAAGGCAAAACTTTTTTTTTTCATTTTGGATAGAGCAAGGGAGGGTTATAACCCCTGTCAGATTTTTTTTCACCATCTGTGTCTCATTTCGGAGATTTGCCTTTATTTCCTTTCCCATAGCCAAACAGGAAGTGAGAGGAAATCCCTGCAAATTAAGGGGATTCCTTGGCGACCCCCAGACCACTAGAACTAGTGTCCCCATTAGAAGATTTCCCCTCTGTTACCTTTCTGGGGACAACCCAAAATTTGGGTTTTCCTTTACTTTCACTTACCAATGATATTGGTAAACAGGACAAATAGAGAGAGTGAATCTCTTGAACAAGGGCATAGACAGCAATAAAAAGCGTCAAGCGCTCTAATCCCTCTCCACTCTATCCAAAACAAAAAACAAAAATTCCTGACAGACTCTATGGCAGCATACTTATGGGTTTACCCCACCTCCTCTCCATTCCTGTAGGACCCCACTGTCATAAAATTTTGCTCAGAGCCCGAGGCCATGTTCCTTTTTTGTCTTCCTCCTAAGGACAGGAAGGGTTTAAGTCTTAAAAAAACAGAAAACAAATTCTCCTGCGCACGAGCCGGCGGTGACCCCCCTCACCGATAATCCAAGAGTCAATTGCCCATAGGGCAACTGGCCTTGCTGCCCTTCATGGATGGGGATATCCTAGTGGCAAACAAGAGAAAAGAAAACAAAGGTGCACCAGCCTAGTGTATTACCGTTAAAAGATGTTAATACAATTTTAATATATACAGGGCCTACTCACAAGTGTAGTAGAAAGAATTGCAGTAAAGCTTAATCGACATAAGCTGCAATGAGAAGACCTTGAACCACACTCCGATCAGTCATGGAGAAAGTGAGGGGGGTCACCGCCGGCTGACGCGTTTCGAAGCTCTAAGCCTCTTCATCAGAACCCAGCAGGGTTTAAGTCTTTCCTTGGATAAAGTCTACGATTGAGGTCTGGTTGTTTGGCAAGCTGTGCCCCAGAAGATGTGTGGAGTTTTTAGCAGTCCCCAGCTATTAGCAGGGTGGAGAAGGGTGATGGATGCAGTGCCATGAAGAGCTTAAGCCTGGCCATTGGCAGGCAAAGCGGCAGTATGGCCAAACATCACAGCTATTAGCGGGAGGCTATAAATTCCCTGGGCCCTTGCAGCAGTGTCTTCTGTATCCAGGCATGATCGTGGGGGATGCCATGCGAGGTGATGTATTCTTTTATATTACATATTCTATGGCAGCAGTTTTGTGTGTTTGTCTGTTTTCTTTACTGGCTCTAGTGTCTTTCAGCCTATGGTGGCTGTAGTGCATTTTCAATCCAAGCCTCCCATCTCTCTTCTGGCCTGGGGTGCCCAGGTTACTCCTACCCAGGGACTCAGTGTATGCTTGCTGTGGGCAGAGGTGGCATCATACAGTGGAGAAATTCAATCAGCGGTCAGTACTGTTGATATTGGGATTGCTCTGTGGGCAGCTTGTAGCAGTTTCCCTAAATGTTGTGTGCAATCATCACAGGTATATGCTCTGCACTAACACCCTTGTGTGCTGCCTGTGTGTGTGATCCCGCTATGATTCTATCACCTGTGCAGGTTGGCTGTCTGTGCAGTTCAACACTATGGTTGTATCACTGCCCCTCCTTGTGGATAGTCCTTGTGTAGCAGGCATGAGAGGGTGTGTTTAACCCTTTTCTTTCCTTGCTTGTCTGGGCACTTCCTTTCTACCCTATTTAGTTTTTTTGTGAGTCCTTCTAGGTCAGATTGGCAATACATGGCATGAGATGATAAAGACCTCATTGGTTCACAACATCAACATTCTTCGTCTAGATTTAGTCATCATTAGTCAACGTCAAGGTCCAGCCTTTATAGCAGAAGCTCTGAATCCTTCTCTAGGCACTGTATCCACCGCTATGTCAACCATTCCAAGGAAGAAGCTTGCTGGGGATGCGGGACTTTTCCAGTTTTTCCAGTCCCAGTTGGCTTTTCCAGTCTCAGTTGGCTAGTCTCTGTGTGAGCCATGCTATGACCGGGAGGTTGGAGAAAGGGATGGTCATTTCCAGCAAATGGAATCTCTGGTGAGGCCTGTGGCGCAAGAATCCCTTTAAAAAAGCCACATGAAATGTCCAACAGCCATTAGGGTGTGTTCTCCCACTAGGACAGCCATCCATCTATGAAGACCTTAAACAGTGAGGCAGATAAGAGTCACTTTGCCTTTGTGATGCCTTTGGCTAAGGCAATGAAGGGGGCATTTACAGGCATATATCAGATAGCAATGAAGGCAAAGGCCATTGCATTGTTCAAAATGGATTATCCCAAATTCAAATACCGTATTTATCGGCGTGTAAAACGCACCCTAACTTTAAGAGGGAAGTTTCAGGAAAAAAACTTTCCACAGCCCCCTGCGTATAACACGCAGGCACAGTTTACCATCTATTTTTAAGGGTAAAAAAGTTATGCCGCCAATAAATACAGTGGGGTAGATCCACATACAACGGCGCATTATTGCGCCGGGCGTAGCGTATCTAAGATACACTACGCCGCTGTAACTTACTTTTTTTTTATTCGAATCCTCAACGAATTTGTGCCGTAAGTTACGGCAGCGTAGTGTATATCTTGCGGCGTAAGGGCGCGGAATTCAAATGGATGTAATGGGGGCGTGTTTTATGTAAATACGTCGTGACCCGACGTAAACAATGTTTTTTTTTAACTGCACATGCACCGTCCCTGGGGGTATCCCAGTGCGCATGCTCGAAATTTGACCGGAAGAAGCCAATGCTTACGACGGTGACGTCATTCTACGCAAATTCCTATTCGCGAACGACTTACGCAAAACAGCGTAAAAAATTCAAAATTGTACGCGGGAACGACGGCCATACTTAACATTGAGTACGCCACCATATAGCAGCTTTAACTATACGCCGGAAAAAGCCGAACGAAAACTACGTAAAAAAAGGGCTGAAAT
Organism: Rana temporaria; assembly: GCF_905171775.1. NCBI lineage: Eukaryota > Metazoa > Chordata > Amphibia > Anura > Ranidae > Rana > Rana temporaria. The sequence continues at coordinate 284,463,934 of NC_053490.1, forward strand.
TACATCTGTGTATCTACGGTAATTTTAAATCAAAAGGGCTATGAATGGCCTGAATGTGATCAAAAACCCTATAGCCTGCCAGGTATTCACTGGGAAACACGATGAATGATAATCTGTTCCCAGATAGGTGCATAATGATCAGGATGACAATAGGCATCAGGTCACATAGCAAAAGTCAGTGAAGAAATATGGATAAAAAACCCACTGTCAGCCGGGAGTTGTGAAGGCAGAACTATGCAGCACAGCTGAGAACAGCTGATCGAAAACTTCCATGATCCCTCCCCGTAGCTAAATTGCCAAATATGCTGGCTCCAACGAGGATCAGTCACAAAGTATTAGAAGCGGAGAACCCTGTGCCCTCTTCCTGACTGCAGTACAAACGAGCCCACTTCCATGTACTGTGTTACTGGGATACATCCCGCACAATTGGCATCATCCGCATAGTGGTTATGCTCTTTTTAGTTAAGGCTAAGTAAGCGATATGGCTGTGGCCTTGGCTTGGTAACCTCGCCTCTAGCAGGCATGGTGTAAATCCCTTTGCAGGAGCTTCATCTTTTGGCAACAAGATGAATAGCACCATAACCAGGGCCACAGTTGGCAAGTCTGGGTTTTGCCTCAGGACCAATGCCTGCTATGTCAGAAGACGACACAGTCTAGAATACAAGGTTCAGAGCATGCGGGGGTCACACACTTTTAATGACCAGGACAGGGTTTAATGGAAGAACTTGTGAAGAGGCTAGATATTCCCTAAAACTTCTGCTAAAAAAAAACAAAAAAACTTGACCTTGGTTATTCTAGAAGCTGAATTTGGGCCTCAGACTATTGTAACACCAAAAAGGTTGTTTCAGGACACGCATGGTCCTTCAGATGTCCACCTCACCTCAGATTTGTTTCCAAAGATTTGCCTCACTTCAAGGTAAAGATGCATATACTCTTGTATTACGTAAAGTCTCTGTTGTTGCAGATGCTAATGTGCCAATTCTGAAGATTTCAGGGTATGTACTTGCCCCACTTTATGGTCATGAAGAAGAATGGCTTGCAGAAGCAGGCTATAGACCTCATGCACCTAAAACAATTATCATCAAAAGGAGAAGTTCAAGACAGAGACATTGGCCCGGATTCACAAAGGATTTACGACGGCGTATCTCCAGATACGCCGTCGTAAGTCCGAATGTGAGGCGTCGTATCTATGTGCCTGATTCAAAGAATCAGATACGCCAGAATTTGTCCAAGGTACGACTGACGTAAGTCTCTTACGCCGTCGTATCTTGGGTGCATATTTACGCTGGCCGCTAGGGGCGCTTCAGTTGATTTTCGCGTAGAATATGCAAATGAGCTAGGTACGCTGATTCAGAAACGTACTTGCGCCCGTCGGATTTAGCTATACCGTTTACGTAATGCGTCGGTCTGGCGTAAGTTTACCCCTCATAAAGCAGGGGTGAGTCATGTTAAGGTATGGACGTCGGAACAGCGTCGTATTTTGCGTCGTTTGCGTAAGTCGGACGTGAATGGGGCTGGGCGTATGTTACGTTCACGTCGACAAAGCATTGAACCGACGTATCTTAGGGAGTATTTGCGACGTGACTCTGAGCATGCGCGCCCATGCGCCATTTGTTCAGACCCTCATTTACATGAGGTGACAGCTCATTGTAATACAACACGCCCACTGCCTTGATAATTTGAATTAGGCGGGCTTATGCCGGCCCATTTACACTACGCCGCCGTAACTTAGAGCGCAAGTTCTTTCTGAATACGGTACTCGCCTCTCTAAGTTACGGCGGCGTAGCGCATATGAGATGCGCTACGCCCGCCGAAAATTGCGCTGATCTTTCTGAATCTGCCCCATTGTACCTAAATCATAGGGGGTCAAGCCAGGCGACTGGCTCGCTTCCATAGACCTAAAGATGCTGGATGACACACTTCCTGTTTGTGTTCCTTGCTGGTTTTCTGTTTTGCTGACATCATCCTGGATGACACACTTCCTGTTTGTGTTCCATGCTGGTTTTCGTCCCACTTCCGCTGACATAATTTCCGGGCTCCATACTCCACATAGGCCCAGACAGCACTATTGTTTTTCCAGAGCCTGCAGCGTCCACCGGCTGTTGTTTCCTGGATCTTACTGGAAGTATTACATACTGGGACCTTCCTGCTATCCGAACATCACCTGGATACACTTACTACATGTTCCTTCTCATCCTCTACCTTGTAAGTGTTTTTTAATTCTTTTGGGGATATTAAAAAGTTTTTATTCCTGCACTTATGGGCTCCTTTGTTTGTTTTTCTGTTTATTTGTTAGGTCCTGACATCCGGAGCGCCCTTAGTATATAACTTTTTTTTTCCACAGTCCAATTGGACAACAACAAATGGTCTATTCATGTGGAGGTTTTCAGGCAGATTTTGTCCCAGAGGGTCAGTCCAGAAGTCGATCCGTTTGCCTCCCTGTGCTACAAGAATTTGGAGAAGTATTATATGTGAGGCCAGTATCTCCAAGGCTTCAAGACAGATGCTCTGATCATTGGAAATGCAGCGGGACCTGTGTGGTTCTTCCAGTTCCAATCATCATCAGGTTTCTATGAAGAGTCAGAACAGAAGCTGTGGAGGTAGAGGCAATGATGCCTTATTGACCAAATAGGCCATGGTCCTCCTTGCTAGCACAGCTCAGCTACTGGAAGCCAGAGCCCCTTCCCCTCAGGACAGACTTTTTGTCACAGGGTGCAATTCTACATCCATGTACAGCACAGAGGTGTCTGATGGTCTGGTTCCTTCAGAGTCATCTTCGCTCTCATGAATACTAAGAGAGTAAACACAAAGATTATGGGAGAATCTGGTCAAAGTTTATGCAATACATGTCTGCTGCTGACGGTTCATGTAATGATCCTGAAGTTTAAAATATTCTGGGCTTCCTCTGGTCAGATTTAGATCTGGCCCTATCGGTCAGCTCCCTCAGAGTCTGACAATTCTTTAAGGGAGCAACTAGGCTCAGCCCTCGTAGTAAGCAGACGCTTTCCAAATGGAACCCCCCTCTTGTTCTCGACTCCTTCTCGGGAATTGAAGCAGAGTGTTCTAGGACTGTCTTTGTTTAAAACCTCTGTCAAGTTCGCCTTTCTCATGACTTATATGTCGGCATAAAAGAAACTGAAGCATCAGTCATGGAGAACCGTTCTTAATGTTCTTTTCAGAGCGAGTGGTGCTGTTACCTATGCTTGACTCAATTCCCAAGGATACATTAGTCTTTCATGGTAACCAAGAAATCGTTCTGCCAACCTTTAGAGTACTAAAATGCGTCCTTTAGACGTGGGAGAGATCGAGTTTTGGCTTAGTCGGTTAAAGTCCCTATCTAGTAAATGGGGAATCCTGAGTTTGACTCTCAGTAGTGCCTTTTCTTTTACAAAACAGTGATCAGACTTCTGCGTTACTAGAAGTGACTTAGTAAGTGTAAAAAAATAAAATAAGAATAGACACCTGTGTCAAAGTGTATATGAGGTTGCTGCTTTACACCAATAGTGTTCCCACATTAACTGTGTATAAGATTGTCTTTTCTTTGGTTCTAGGAATCTCTCAAATATTGTGAAGTTATCAGCCCCTGAAGAGTCGACACTGTCCCACGAAACGCGTCGGACTTACACAGATGCACCATGTTCTACAGATAGTCTATCATGCTTTTAATGCGATATATTTTAGACTCAATATGTTATATAGTCTTACAGGGAATCCTGTCATGGAGGTTATTCTTCCACACCATGTTATGTTATGTGTCATGCCATTTATGTTACAGTCATGTTTTTTTTTTCTCTCTACAATCATGTTTTATTACAAAATTTGGATTTATGCATGTACTTACTGTCATATACTTGGAAAATCCCCATTGTAGAAGGAACAAATAAATATATGTTTAATAATTATTCATTGCCCAATAATATGCCTCATTCAAAGTCCCAGTCTTTTTCCATTCTATACCTTTAGGGATAGAGGCACATGTGTATGAGTGTACATATGAGTCTCATATAAAGTCCCAAACCCTTTATCCATTTTTACAGTTAGTTCCCATATGTATGCTGCCATGGTGTCTGTCAGGAAAACAGAAAATTTCCTATCAAATACTTACCGTAATCTTCCTTTCCTGATGGACTTAATGGCAGAAGGAGTTCCCTCCAAGTGTCATCAGTAGGCTAGTTATGGAACGTGGCCTCTGGCTCTGAGAAAAAGTTTATAGGAGTGGAGAGGAATCGGGGTTATGCTGCCATGAAGTCCATCAGGAAAGGAAAATTACGGTAAGTATTTGATAGAAAATTTTCTTTAAAGGGGAGTTCCACCCACAATTTCACTTTTTAAATATAAATACCCCTGTAATACACAAGCGTAATGTATTCTAGTAAAGTTAGTCTGTAAACTAAGGTCCGTTTTGTTAGGTTGTTACAGCATTTAGATAGTTTATAATCTAGAAATAGACCGTGGCCATCTTAAGTGTGGGCATCATGAAGCCAGACTGTATGACTTCCTGGATTTCAGCTTTGCATATCTCGCACATGCTCAGTGCACAAGCAATGTAATAGGTTTCAGTCAGGTTTGCAAGGACTACTGGGAAACATGATGCCTATCCCAGAAACCCTTCTAAATAGCCTAGGCAAATAAGGAGGAGGAAGTAATGAAGGACTACAAAATAAAGGTATTTACAAGCAACAAATTAAATAAAAATTGTCCATTCTGAACACTATGAGATTAGAGCATGCAGCACAGACAAACATAAAAAAATGGGTGGAACTCCACTTTAAGCTGCCAAAATGTGTATTTTACAGATATTTCTGTTACCCCTCAAACCGTGAATAATGTGACAAATTGTTCACTAAAACCACACAAGATTACAGATAAAAGTATATATATTTTTTCAAGTTAACAAAATTACAACATGATCATTCATGAATTGAAAATGGCATTATATTTAAACACCCACCTTGACGTTCATATGCACCATACATTTAAAAGATAAATGTATAACAAGATTTTCTAATAAAAACACATAACACTAAAAAAGGTCACCTTGAGTAACAAGAGGGAAACTGCTCTTTAAACGTACACAGGAATTCATCCTATAGGGACCTAAAATTAACACTCTATTTTAATAAGGGCACATTCTGAAAGGCACGTAAATGCCTGAAGAAAAATATTGGCATTTTAGATGCAGAAGAAAATGTAACAAATAATATTTTTCATAGTCTTTCATATTTGTTTAAATGGGGGCATAAGGAACTTTTCCTAGAAGATGTGTTTGGAAAGGCCAACACAACACAGTGACCCTTTGTCCCCACATAAATGGAGACAGTGTATGTCAACGATTTTTTTACCCCTTGGATTTCTCCTTAATAGTTTTAATTAGGTTTGCTGTAAAAACACAAGTGCATTAGCTGGTATCAGAGAAGTCTGGAGCTGCATGTTATCCCTAGGTATTTTTGTCTGGTGTAATACACTGCATACAATCAGTTTCAGATTTGGATAGCAATGCATCAATAAATTATTTTATTTTTTTAGCCCAAAATAGACAATGAAAACCTAGAAAACATAAAAAGTACAATATTTTTTTGCCATTTGGTATCTAAACATTTACCTTAAAGGGTCAGTTTTCCCAATAATATTTTTGGGTGGACAATAGATGCAAAATCAAGCAGTTTTTACAATCATTACCGGAAAAAATAAATTGCTATACCTTCATATAGTATTTGTTGATACCATTGACATATATAAATAATTTCATTTGTACCTTTCTTGCTCAGATTATACAAGTACATGAATTGTATGTAGCGGCTTGCTCTTTTTGAGCCAGCACTGTTTTAAATTTAGAGGGAAGTCCGAGAGTTAGTTTACTCAGACATTTGTAATTTTAAGCACATTTGGCTTCTGTTCCAGCCATGGCTGTGCTGTGAGTGACCACTATTGTTTGCCTGGGGTGTAGTTGTTACTCCAGGCCAAGGGTGGCAGCAGCTAGGTCAAGGTGATTTGAGTATTCTCCCTCGGCAGCCAATCAGTGGAGTTAATCGTTCCGCTGTGCATGCTGGGGAGGGGTACTTAATGGACAGACATCACTGGACTGGGGTCGTCGATCCTGAGACTGTCGTCCCACTACCCCCATGCGTGGCCCTCCTGGCCGGGGATGTGTGTTCCTGTAATCCTGGCTCCGGGACCACGTTGGTCCGGGGTTGTGATCTTCTGAGTAGGCCCAGTAGGCAGATTGGGTCTACGCATAGGAAGGTGATCCTGTGCTGTCCGTCCAGAGGGAGGAAGCCGCTTGATGAAGGACCTATCTTGGAGAGGACCGAGCACGAGGCTGGTGTCTCAAGAGAGGCCTTGAACTTCATCAAAGGATGCACCGTTTACTGAAAGGCTTGATGGTGATCGCCTGTTAGTCTCAAGTTCTACAAGAAGTTACTCTGGAGAGATCCGGGTGCTGAATCCTATACTGTGAGGATTCTGGACCGAAAAGTGTCTTCATCTGTGGGAAGGTCTGTGGCAGAGACTGTACCATTTTCCGTGTGTCACCCTGGCTGCTAGGCTAGTGAGAGAGGCCTATCCGGGTGCACAAAACCCACTCTGGCTAGAATGGCGACGAAAGCTGTGTCACTGGAAGCAGGGGTGTTTCCGGATTGAAACTACGCACCTGAACCTTTCTACCTGTTACCCTTCCACCTCTTCCTTCACTTCTTTTATCTGCCTATCAAGTTTAGCAAACAAATCTTAGAAAAAGAAGTGCAAAGTGTGGACATTGAACTTTTATCACCTCTCATCTAGAACCCTGGACGGCGAGAAGATAGAGGTAACATGCCGCCCGAAAATCTCCAACAGCTCCTTGTAGTGCTACATGTATACTGTTTTATATATACAATGTGGCTCTAGTAGACACAACATATGTTATGGTTGCTCTGCTTGCATACACATTTGAAAGTAAATCTTTAACCACTTAAGGACCGGAAGATTTGCCCCCTTAATGACCAGGTTACTTACATTTTCTCAAGCTGGACCAATGTAGGTATTATGCAGTACAAGTAATTTCTGGAGTGCTGTTTTAAAAAGTAAAGGCAATGTTTACACTGTTTAAGTTTGCTCTTACTTTATGTTTAGATTTCTAGATATACAGTAAAAACAGAACACAGAAAGGCCCCTTTCACATTGACGTTCCGATCAGGTTTACCTGTCTGTTTTTCAGGTGGACCTAATCAGAAGGTTCACTAATCCCTATGGACAGGCAGGTGCAAACAGGCTTGTGTTCCTTTACACCTGACTACCTCTGGGTTCGATCCAGTCTGCTAAAAATAATATGGAAGGGGGTCCTTCCTAGGGTTGCCACTTTTTCTTCAAGCCAAACCCGAACACTTTAGCAGCACACAGTATTACATTTTTCAGCATACACTATAGGATTGTAACAGACCTGGGACATCGTTGGGCACTCCAAAGAGTATAGCTATGCTGCATGAATAGAGCCCCCACACCCTCCTGTCAGGCCCTGCTCCAAGCGACATTCCTGTCTGAATTTTGTGTCTGGGTTTCAGACAGACTTAAACCCGGACACATGATTCAAAACCTGAACTGTCCGGGGAAATCCTGAGCAGGTGGCAACCCTATTCCTTCCTCTTCTGTTTAGGCAGATTGGATCATAGGGTAGTCAGGTGTTAACAAACAGTGCAAACCTTTTACACCTGTCCACCCATAGAGCAGACAAAGCAAGCTCTGTCCATGTCCGCTCTGCAGAAATTGAGCAGACACAGATGTGTCATCCGTCATCAAAACAAAATCATAATAATGATATTGTATTTAAATTGAATACAAAGTACTAAACTATGGAAAACTAGCCAGACCAGCAAACATACTGTAGCCACCCCCGATACTTACCTAAGCCCCATCTTGATTCAGCATGAGCCATGTCAATTAAATCCAGAAATGGGAAAGCAGGGGGCAGGGGCAGAGCCACACTGCGTGTGTCAAGAGAGTGGCTCTGGATCCAGCCCACACAAGTCACAATAGGTAGTGGCTTCCTAAGGTGGCACACAGTGCATAAAGTTCCTGTAGGGGACACAAGAATAGGAGAATCGGGGCTGCTCTGTGCAAAACAATTGCACAGAGCAGGCAAGTATGACATCTTTACAATCAATTTACAATGTATTTCCACTTTTTCCGTCACATTTGAGAAACTCCCACTATATGTCTGTTATGTGTTCCTATTCACATATAAAATAATAAATAATATTAACATATAAAATAATAAAAAATAAAATAAAATATTTTACCCTAGTTGTTTCTATCAGAGCAGATTTAAACATGCCCTATAAGCAGCTTAAAATTGTTCACAAAAGCTTGCAATGTGCAATATGTGAATTGGAACATTTAACAAATATAAAGTGGGTGCTTGATAATAGTTAAACAAATAATGAATTTGACTGTAGCACCCTCCTAGCTAGGTTGCTAACACAGAGGCAAATGTCATTTTTAGAGGAGAGGAGCAGTGTTCAATTGCTTTTGGCTGTTCTGGGTTCTGCTGCTTGCAAGTTCTGCTGTTTTGCCTTGGATTCTGGTAGGTTCTAGAAGTTAGTGGGTGGAGGAGGCAGGCCCTCACCTACATATTCATGCAGCCTCAGCCAATCCCAGGAATATTGGCCGGTAGGGGGCTGAGGTGTGTATAAATCTGCTGTGGTCTGGAAAAGCAGTGTGTTCTTGTTCGTATGGTAGAAGACCCAGCCTGAGTCCCTCTGGGCTGAAAGCTGCAGCTTAGCAGAAATTTATCTGGGTTCTAGCTCCAGCCTAGGGCAAGGCAGTGTAATTTCGTTGAAGAAAATATTTTAAAATGAACACTATTTTAATTGACTAAAATAAAACTAAAACTAAAACAATTTAGATGACTAAAATACGACTAAAACTAAAATGACATTTTAGTCAAAAGACTACGACTAAAACTAAAATGGCATTTTAGTCAAAAGACTATGGCTAAAGCTAAATCTAAATTTGACATCAAAATTAACACTTCACTACCACAAAGGAATATGCAGGGGACATCTACTAAGCTGCTGAAAGAAAAATTAAGAAAATGGCTTTTCTTATTTTTTTTCTTAATATATACCCCATTGGTGCCGGCGGAATGCAAATATGCCACATATTTGCATGAATTGATGGTATAGAGCTGTGTCGAGAGTGTGCGCCCTGTGGTGCTCCTGGCACAGTTACCTGGGGCAAGACCCGGGTTCTGAAAGACGTTTTCCAACATTAAATTGAATATTGGTCTTTAAAATGAGCATTTTTGAATTCGAACGTTCGAGTCCCATAGACTTCAATGGGGTTCTAAATGTTCGCGCGAACCCGCGGTCTGTTCGAACGTTCTGGTGTAAACCGAACGCGGTTATGTTCAGCTCATCCCTACTATAAACCTATATCTCTAATTGGGGTCGATGTAAAAAAAAAATCTAAGATTTTAGCTAGTCGCCTACAACCATTATTGCCTCAATTAATACATCTAGACCAGGCTGGCTTTGTCAGCGGTCGAGAGGCTAGAGATAATGTGCTTAAAACCCTCCTGCTGACGGATTATGCCCGTACTCAAGATATCCCTCTTTGCCTGCTAACGGTTGATGCCGAAAAGGCGTTTGACCGTGTTAGTTGGAAGTTTTTACGATCCTCTCTCCAACAGATAGGCATAGGTCCCTATATGATAGCACGGATTATGTCCTTATATCTATCACCATTAGCTAGAATTAGGGTGAATGGATCCCTATCCCCTGCTTTTTCTATTTTTAATGGAACACGGCAGGGTTGTCCCTTATCACCCTTGTTATATGTTATTACGATGGAACATCTGGCAAACGCATTGCGACAAAACGAAAACATAACAGGTATTCAGGTTGGCCCCCTACATGCAAAATTTGCTCTTTTTGCAGATGATTTGCTATTATTTGTAACGAAACCAGATACTTCCTTTCCTTCTATACTTTTAGAATTCCAGAGATTTAGTGAAGTTAGCAATTTTAAAGTTAATTTCAGTAAATCAGAACTTCCTAATATATCTTTATCGCAAACAAATTTGAAGCAAATATCGAAGAACTTTTCTTTTAGGACCTGTTCGGAGTCGATTCGATACTTAGGGATTAATATCCCAGTCTCAACATTACAATTATACTCTCTAAATTTTCTCCCGATGCTCCATAAAATCCAAACGACTTTGACATCTTATGCATTTAAGAGACTTTCAGGGTTTGGTAGAATTTATACCCTTAAAGCGGGGGTTCACCCAAAAAAAAATAATTTAACATTACATTCAGCCGAGTTGTCAGAATGACAATCGTTTTTTTTTTTATATCTGGAATTGAAAGGCCCTTTCGTAAAATAGGCGAAGTCCAAGGAAGGGCACAAAGATCTATAGGGTTTATGTGACCTTTCAGTTGTACCCATAACTTGGATGAGGAATGGTGGAACCAGTCAGTAATACATGTTAATATAGTTGCTTTATGATAGATAGAAACATCTGGTACCCCTACTCCTCCTTTGTTTTTCGGAAGGGATAATGTCCCAAAGCTAATTCTAGACTGGGCTGAGTTCCATATAAACGTAGAAAATAGCCGATGAATTTTACAAAAGTACACTGCCGAGAGATGAATTGGGATCGTTTGAAATAAGTATAAAAGACGAGGGAGTATATCCATCTTAAAGCGGGGGTTCACCCAAAAAAAATGTTTTAACATTACATTCAGCCGAGTTGTCAGAATGACAATCGGCTGTTTTTTTTAATTTTATCCCCGTACATACCGTATTTTCACCGCCGCTTCCGGGTATGTCTTCTGCGGGACTGGGCGTTCCTAATTGATTGACAGGCTTCCGACCGTTGCATACTGCGCGTCACGTGTTGTCGAAAGAAGCCGAACATCAGTGCGCAGGCGCCGTATAGAGCCGACTCGCAGTCCGACTTCTTTTGGCAACTCGTGACGCGCTGTAGAAGCCTGTTAATCAATTAGGAACGCCCAGTCCCGCAGAAGACATACCCGGAAGCGGCGGTGAAAATACGGTATGTACGGGGATAAAATTAAAAAAACAGCCGATTGTCATTCTGACAACTCGGCTGAATGTAATGTTAAAACATTTTTTTTGGGTGAACCCCCGCTTTAAGATGGATATACTCCCTTGTCTTTTATACTTATTTCAAACGATCCCAATTCATCTCTCGGCAGTGTACTTTCGTAAAATTCATCGGCTATTTTCTACATTTATATGGAACTCAGCCCAGTCTAGAATTAGCTTTGGGACATTATCCCTTCCGAAAAACAAAGGAGGAGTAGGGGTACCAGATGTTTCTATCTATCATAAAGCAACTATATTAACATGTATTACTGACTGGTTCCACCATTCCTCATCCAAGTTATGGGTACAACTGGAAGGTCACATAAACCCTATAGATCTTTGTGCCCTTCCTTGGACTTCGCCTATTTTACGAAAGGGCCTTTCAATTCCAGCAGATCTCACTAGGCAAACATTACACATATGGGATCGTATGATACCCATTTATAAGATATCAAAACAATTGAGCCCCATGACTCCCTTCTTTGGAACGCCAGACGTTTTACCAGCCTTACACTCAATTACGTTCGGCCCCTGGTACAAACAGGAGCATAGAAGAATTGCTCAAGTCCTCCAGTCAGATTCATTTTTAATGGTAGACTCCTCATCTACAATGATCTCTCATAACCCTGCGCAGTGGCTACAGAGACATCAAGCTTTATGTTAATTACGATCGATCCCATCAAAGCAAGATATTTGTGCTAAACCAACTGCATTTGAATCCTTGCTCCTGCAAGAAGAACCAATATCACATTCGATTTCTGTATTATACTCTATTCTTCTACTATCAATCCATTCAGATCTCCCCCTGTATACACGGAAATGGGAAAAAGACCTCCAAGAGACTGTAACTTTATCGAATTGGCAAAAAAGCTTATTTTGACTCATAAAATGTCGATAGCTACAAGAACGCAAGAGAAGGCATATAAACTGATGAGCAGATGGTACAGGTGTCCCTCTACTATCCATCAAATTAATCAGGATATATCCGATATCTGTTGGCGCTGTCATGAGTCAAAGGGAAATATGTTCCATATCTGGTGGGAGTGTCCCCCGGTGAGAGGGTTTTGGAAACATATCTTTGACTTATATGGAAAACTAGTGGATATAAATATCCACGCATCACCCAGAGTGGCTCTCTTAACCATGATTCCAGGATCTTTAAAGAAAGCAAAGGAGGATGTGCTTAGACACTTCCTCACTGCAGCTAGAGCAGTTATCCCACGACACTGGAAATCAACGACAGTACCTTCCCTGGGGGAATGGGCAATTGAAATGGACTTTACTAGAGATTTAGAAGGTCTGTTGGCACGGGAACTGGGAAGAGAAGAACAGTTCTCCCGAACTTGGTCAGTTTGGTCCAGGTTTAGACAGTCAGCTGAGTTTCTAATATGGGTTAAAGGGAACCCTACCAATGTTTTTTTTAGGCTACGCCGGCGTAGCGCAGAGCGCCAAGCACAGTATTCACAAAGCACTCGCCCCCAAATCTACGTTGGGTTTCCTCTGCGTAAGCCAGCACAGGTGGAAGTGGGCGTGAGCCATGCTAATGAGGCGTGACCCCATGTAAATGATGGACTGAGCGTCATAAAGATACGAATAACGTACGGCGCATGCGCCGTCCCGTGGCCGCATCCCAGTGCGCATGCTCAGAATCACGTTGAAACAACTGCCTAAGATACGTCGAATCACTGCCCATGACGTGAACGTAACCTACGCTCAGCCCTATTCACGTACTACTACGTAAAATACGACAGCTGTTCCCTGGTCCATACCTTTGCATGAGTTGCGCCTCATAGATGGGGAATAACTATACGCCGGACAAAAGCCTTACACAAGTCGCGTATATTATGCACCAGGCGCAACTACATTCGTGAATAGACGTATCTCCCTCATTTGCATATTTGCAATGAGGCGGCCAGCGTAAATATGCGCCCACGATACGCCGGCGTAGGAAAGTTACGTCGGTCGGATGAAGCCTATTTTTAGGCGTATCTAGTTCTGTGGGCACGGCGCACAGATACGACGGCGCATAGTTACACTTACGCGGCGTATATCGAGATACGTCGGCGTAAGTGCTTTGTGAATCCGGGCCATATTGTATTCTACTAGTATATGTAGATTGTTTTCATTTATATATATCTATTGTGCATAGGGTAAAACCCCTGTAATACGTTTATAAAATAATAAAATGATATTGTAAACAAAAGCAGCCCCAAGGGTGGCGCCATCCCCATGGAACTTCCCCTTTATAGTGCAGTCGTACGTGTTGTACGTCACCGCGCTTTGCTAGAGCATTTTTTTTTTCACGATCGTGTGTAGGCAAGGCCGTTTTAATGATCGGGTTGAAAAAAACATAGTTTTTTCTAGACCATTAAAAACGTCATTTTTTACAACCCGAAAAATTGTCGTGTGTACGCGGCATGAGACTTTAAAACTTTAGAACTCATTTTAAAAATGAGTCTCCCTTTGACTTTATTTGGTCTTGGAATAATGTTCAGAACTTCATCACAGTTTGGCAAACCCCCCCAACAAAACTGAAGGCAGGCACATTCAGCTCATTCATAATCACAAACATTATGGATTATGTTTTGCACATGACCTGAAAGTAATATTAAAGTCCTCTTTTTTTGTTTTTTTTGTTTTATTAACAAACATGCTATACTTACCTGCTCTGTGCAGTGGTTTTGCACAAAGCAGCCCAGATGCGCCTTTTTTCGGGGGCCCTTGCTGGCACTCCCGGCCCCTCCCTCATGCTGAGTACCCCCACAGCAAGCAACTTGCTCTGCTGCTCTGTGTGTCCTTTCAGACATGGAGCTAGGCCCCAATCCCCCTCTCTCCTCACTGGCTCACTGAGTGATTGACAGCAACAGGAGCCACTGTCTCAGACAATCAGAAGGGAGAGTCCAGGACAGCTGAGGCTCTCGTGCAACGTTGTTGGATCGAGATGGGGCTTAGGTAAGTATTAGAGGGGCTGCTGCACACCAAAGGTTTTCTACCTTAATGTATAAGATGTACTAAGATAACAAAACCTTTTGCCTTTAGAACTACTTTTAACACAGAAATCTAAAACAGCAGTGGATCCGTATTTGCCTACTTGCCTTGATAAATGGCTGCTTTGTTTGCCTCTTTCATTAAAGCTGAATTCTAGGCAGATATAAAAGACACACATTATTGTAGCTCTGTAATCAATACTTTATTAATTGTATTTTTAAAATACAAGTAGTGCAAGTAAATCTGAATTTGATCTGTGCAGTCCCTGTACAAGAATGTAGGTTAGGGTGACCAGACATCCCGGTTTCAGGGGACAGTCCCCTGATTGAGGACACTGTCCCTGGACCAAGTCTGTCCCCGGATTGGATTTAAACAGGGGCTGGGGCAATTTCAAAGACAGTCAGTGCAAGATTAAAAAAAAAGAAATCTGAATTGCACACCTCCACTCCACCGCTACTACTAGCTTAGGGGGTGTATTTTTTTTTTCCATTATCTGTGCCCCTTTCTGATGATCATGTGCTGGTTGGAGCGGAGGGAATATTTCTTTAGTTTCGGGTTCATGCCCATTCAGCTCCGCTCGCATGTTCTTCTGCCTTGGTTTAAGTCCCGGCCAGCCGCCTGCCTGTTTATCTCCTTGCCTTCCCTGGTGGAGGGATCTTCCTCCACTCCCCACCCAGTAGTAGCTGGAGCCCCGAGAGTGATACCGCGTACACACGATCGTTTTTCGGCATGGAAAAAAACTACGTTTTTCGTCATGTAGAAAAACAATGTTTTTTCCAACTTCATCATTAAAACGACGTTGCCCACACACCATCGTTTTTAAAAAATGCTCTAGCAAAGCGCTGTCACGTACAACACGTACGACGGCACTATAAAGGGGAAGTTCCATGCGGATGACGCCACCCTTGGGGCTGCTTTAGCTGATTCCGTGTTAGTAAAAGACGATTCGCGCTTTTCTGTCTGTTACAGCGTGATGAATGTGCTTACTCCATTATGAATGGTAGTTTTACCAGAACGAGCGCTCCCGTCTCATAACTTGCTTTGTTTTAGCCCACACGTGATCATTTTTTACAACCCGAAAAACGACATAGTTTAAAACGTCGTAAAAAAATTCAGCATGGTCGAAAAATTTTTTTTACGTTTTTCAGAAGCCGAAAAATTATGTGAAGCCCACACACGATCATTTTAAATGCCATTTTTTTAAAACGTTGTTTTTTTCATGCTGAAAAACGATCGTGTGTACGCGGCATAAGACTTGACAGGCTGTGAGGCGGGCCGCAACGGGCAGAGAGTCGCTGATTGCCACCATTACTAGTATAAAAAAAAAATATGTCCCCGGATTTCATTTAAAAAATCTGGTCACCCTAATGTAGGAGGAAGAAGTTGCTCTAGGAGCCGGTCGGTTTATGCGCTGACAATAAACATTTTGATAGGAAGAGCAGGCAAGTGACAGAAAGATGAGCTCAGGTTGGCTGCAGATCCAGGAAAAACCTGAGCTTAGAAAAGTGAGTTGAATGAAGTATACTGGTCATCAAACTGAGCACATTTAGCACCAGAAAAAAGGTGCTGGGGAAATCTCTAGATTAAAACTGAATAGTACAGTAAAAGCTGGTTGTGTTATTTTTTTTTTATGTGCTATTCATTTTATCTTATTTTTGGCCAGAAATCACCTATAAGGAATATCTAACATGCACTTAAAAT